>NC_087452.1:28919474-29228789 GCF_036321535.1 Camelus dromedarius
TAAAGCATGAAAATTATGCTCGGCAGGATATGTTCTTTGGTTGTTTTTATAGAAGTGGACTGGATTTGACCCTTGCCATCCACCCACTCTCTGCCCGGCTCCCTTAGGGACCAATACACAGCCCTTAGCAGGGGTTGGGAGACAATCTCTGGTGCAGAGCCCGGTGAGCAGAGTAACTGGTCTGGGAGCCCAGTGTCATAACCCCACTCTCATTAGTTCAGCTAGACGGCCAGAAAGTAAAGTCTTGTTCCCTGGAGTGCAAGGAGGATATTGAGCAGCTCACCAATGACTGCTAAGACTGGAGGAGAGGCAGAATTTAGTGGATCTGCTGTTGTGATCTAGTGGATACTTACTCCATGTGGAGATGGAAGAAAAGCAGATAAACCCTCTATTCAGCTTGAAAGTACAGCGAGGTTCAGTCTGTCAGCCTTGCTTATGTGGTGTCTCATACTCATCACCATTCACTTTGGATGTAAGAAGAACTGACTATTTGGGTGGGCATCTTTGTTCGAGGTCTTTTTATGAAGCAATTTTCCCAAAATTTAACCAATTAAGAATTGTTTTTTTTCCATGTAGCAGTAATCACTCTGAGAGAAGGAAACCAAATTGCTGTGGGGGATGCTGTGCCCCAGGGACGCATTTTTTTCTCCTGAAGCCACAGGGTCAACATAAAGCCCCTATAAAATATTTTAAATAAAGGAGAAATTGAAGCGGAAGTTTTATTCTGACACTTCATGTCTGGTTTTTGCTTTCCTCCCACTGAGAAGCTAAGCAAGCCAGCAGTCTGGAGGATGTATTTAGAGGATAATGAAGCTTTACTATGATTTTTTTCCTTACCTCGGTTATACTTATAAGGAAACCAGTACCTGCCAGTGGCCTTTATGGGTTAGCCGATGATGCACTAGTAGCTGTTGTTGAACATGGCACTTAAAAATGCTCTATTGTGTGTATGTGTGGTGATTTGTTTGTTTTATAAAAAGGGAACTACAATTATAATATTTTCATCACTTGACTCTTGAAGAAGTCAGTTTCACATCCTAATTCAATAGGTGTCAAGCCATTGATTTGAATGCTAATGGTTTTATCTCTGTACGTAGTTGCTCTTGGAAATGGCAGGCATTTACAGCATGAAAATTGTCTGCTGAAATCCTTCTAGCTATAACATTTTGGGGAGGATTCTTCCTCAAGAGGTTGGGAGTGTCTTCACTGACCTTATGTGAGCATCACCCGTCTTCTCCCTCAGCATTTGTCCTGGCTGTCCTTTTCCTGCAGTAGATGCCTAATATATGTGGCATGTTCTTTAATTTTTAAGAATTTAAACCTTTCATTTTGAAATATTCATAGCTTCATCTACAGTTTTAAGAAATAATAGAGATCTTGTGTACCTTTCACCAATTCCCCCCAATGATAACAGCTTGCAAAACTAAAGTATACTGTCAAAACCAGTGCATTGACAGTGATACACCCAAGATACAGAACAGTCCCAGCACCCCAAGGATCCTTCATGTTGCCTTTTCTAACAGTGCTCAACTCCTCCCCAATACCTGTCTCTTACCTCTGACAACCACAGGTCTGTTCTCCATTTCTATAATTTTGTCATTTTAAGAAAACTATTTAAATGGAATCAAAGAGAATGTGACCTTCAGCAGTGCTCCGTGGTATGGATGACCTTCAGTTTGTTTAACCATTCACCAGTTGAAGGACATCTGGGTTGTTTCCGGCTTTGGGCTATTGTGAATAAAGTTGTTATAAACATTCATGTGTACAGGTTTTTGTGTGAATATGTTTTCATTTTTCTGAGATAAATGATAGAAAGAGTGCAGCTGCTCTCTGCTACTATATGGGTCATATAGTAGTTGCATGTAGAGTTTTATAAAAACAAAACCAAACTGCCAGATTGTTTTCCAGACCAGTTGCACCGTTTTACATTCCTACCAGCAATTTATGAGGGATCCAGTTTTTCTGTATAGTAGCCAGCATTTGACATTGTCATTACTTTTTATTTTAGCCATTCAGTTAGGTGTGTAGTGATGTTTCATTGTGGTTTTAATTTGTAGTTCTCCAGTGGCTAAAGATATAGAACTTTTTTCCATGTGCTTATTTGCTGTTTATATGTTCTCTTCAGCAAAATGCCTGCTCATGCTTTTTGTCTATTTTTTAATTGTTTTAGAAATTTTTACTGTTGAGTTTTGAGAGTTATTTATATAGCCTCATACTGATTATCTGTCAGATATGTGTTTTGCAAATATTTTCTCCCAGTCTATAGCTTGTCTTTTTATCTACCTAACAAGGTCTTTCATGGAGCAAATATTTTTCAATTTTGATGAAGTCCAGTTTCCCATCACATATTTTTATGGGTTGTAATTTTGGTCTTAATTCTAAGGACTCACTACTTAGCCTTAGATTCAGAAGATTTTTTCAAGTTTTTTTTTCCCTGAAAGGTTTATAGTTTTATGTTTTATATTAAATTCATGATCCAGTTTGTTTTCATAAAAGGTATAAGGTTTAGGTCAATGTTCTTTTCTTGTTCTTGTCTATGGATATCTAATTGCTCAGCACTATTTGTTGAAAAGTCTATCTTTGCTCCATTGAATTGTTTGATTCTTTTGTCACGCATCACTTAAACATTTATCTATTAGTTATAATATCACAGTATATCTATTTCTGTGTTCTCTATTCTGTTCTACTGATCTATGTGGCTGTCCTTCTGCTAATATCACACTGTTTTGGTTACTATAACTATACAGTGGGTCTTAATATTGGGTAGAGTGATTCCTTCCTTTTTGGTTTTTTTTTTTTTTTTTGTCAGGATTGTTTTGACTATTATAGGACCTGTGCCTTTCCATATGCATTTTAGAATAAGCTTCTCTATCTCTACAGAAAAACTTGCTGAGATTTAGATAGAAATTATATTAAATCTATAGATTAATCTGGGAAATATTGCCATCTTTCCTATGTTTAGTCTTGTCATCCATGAATACTCCATGTCTCTTCATTATTTAAATCTTCTTTGATTTCTTTTACCAGAATTTTATAAATTTCCATGCACAGATCCTGTACATATTTTAAGTTTATGCTTAAAAATTTCATTTTTTGGAGTGATTGTAAATGGTATCTAGTTTTTAATTTTGGTTTCCACATGTTCATTATTAATTTACAGAAATGCAGTTGATTTTTGTGTGTTGATCTTGTATCCAGCAACTTTACTGAACGCAGTTATTAGTTTCTAGGTGGTTTTTTCTTTTGTAGATTCCTTAGGATTTTCTACATAGACAGTTATATCATCTGCATATAGGTACATTTTAATAATTCCTTTTAAATTTTTATGTCTTTTTTTATTTTTCTTGCTTTATTGAAGTGTCTAGAACTTCAGATATCCCACTAAATAAGAGTGAAAGCGTATATCCTTGTTTTGCTCCTGATCTTAGAGGGAAAGCATTTAGTCTTTCAGAATTGGTAGCTTTAGATTTTTTTTTTTAATATCTTCTTTTTATCAAGTTAAGGAAGTTCTGCTATATTTGGCCAATATATTTTGAAATGCAATTTTATATCGTTAAAAAGGGAACTAAACAGTGGAAAGTATTTTGTTATTGTGCCCATTTTGTTTTATGATCAATATGTAAAGAAAGCTATAGTTGGCAGAATTGTGAGATGATCCTCAAGATTTCCTTTCTCTGGAGTACACAACCTGTATAGTCCCTGGAACTGTGGATATGATGGGATATAACTCATGTGATATGAGGCATGATGTCATAATCCCCAGGACCATGGCTTTAAAGATTTGAGGGGTCTGTGTGACAAGTAATGTAAGATGTCCCTAGGAATGTTAAGGATACAGGGACTTCAGACCTGTATCTGTTGTGTTCAGGCCTGGGTGTACTGAGGAGAATGAGCCATGGTCTCTCCTTGCTGTTGAGGGACTCATGGCCCAGAGTTTCCTCCCAGATCCTCTCAGTATATGTAGTCCCCTCTAACAGTTGACACATTACGTTTGTACTCAATAATCAGAATCACATCCTAGTAAGTAGTAAGCCATCTCCTTACATCCAACCTGGAATTATCTATTGGCCATCTACTGTGTGTTTGAGAAGATGCTGGGTCCAATGGGCCCATTCAAGGATGCATTTGATTCCATATATTTAAGACTAAGATGACATACAGGGAGGCCACTACCTATTGTTCATGTAGATGGAACTGTGATGCGAGGATCCTGAGGAGATGAGACGAGGGCTTGGAGTCAGCTTGATTTGCCCTGATTGAATTGTGTTCTCATCAACAAGTATCTCCTGCAGAGGCAAGCAAGCAGGAGAATTCAGAGTAAAAGAAGCCTCCTTTTTTCATTCTTCTTCTTTGAAGTTGCCTCGGCTGATTCTTGCTTTACAAGAAAGAAGGCCTATTTGAGAATACTGCCCTGATTTGTTGAATGGGAATGAATAGACCACGCTAACAGAGGTGGCCAAGTGGCATGGACAAATAGTTATGATTTTGTAGGACTTGCCAAATTATTTTGAGTGTTGTGGAATCAAAACAATAATAAAAATAATAAAATTAGAAAATGCTGAGCAAGCACAAACCAAAATAAGCAAGCAAGCCACGAAACTGGACTTTAAAACCCATAGGAACTTTATTAGGGAACAAGTTGAAATGAGCAACATTCAAGCACATTGTGGGGCAGGGTGGAGGTGGCAGGAATGGCTGTTGACAGCTCTTAAGTCACTAACACTCAGGTACTCCCTGGTGAACCCGGATTATAATCAACATAAATCTAAGTGACTGTCAGGGGCAAAGAAACCATGCTTAGAAAGTGTGGCCTGTCTTAAGGTCATTTTGGCTGACAGTAGTTGCCACCATAACTGCCAGCAGAGGACCCCTCCCTGCTCTGGAGTTCTACTTTATTGCTATTTGGAGGTTATGGGGTACCAGCAACTAATTTTTCCAAGGGAGCAGAAGTACTTTCTATGCAGACCTTCCTTGGTTGCAATTTTAAAAAACTACTCTTCTGTTAATAATTCATATTTGCAGCAAAAAGTACAAAAAAATATAATAGGTTACCTGAAACCTCTAAGCCTAAAAAAAGCCCTGTCATGAATATTTTGATGCCTTTCCTTCTAGTCTTTTTTTCCCTAAGACTGCTCATTTAAAAATCCACACACAGTTAGTATTATATTGTATTTATCATTTACTAAGCTGCTTTTCTCCCTTAGGATTTCATGAATGTCTTTTACATTAAATCTTTCTACTTAGTGCTTAATGTCTGACCAGCATGTCAAAAACTGGATGCCTATTTATTATCCAATTTCTTTGCAACACATACACACACATTATAATTTACTTCACTCATTTCTTTGGAATGTGAGGGCACATATATGTATGTTTGTATATGTATGTTCTTGTGTTTATATATATCTATATATATATATGTATATACATACATGCATAATTTTTATTCTGATTTTTGTAAACAACACTGTGATGAACATGTTTATTATATCCTTAGAATAAACTCCTCTGGGCATATCCCTTATTATATCCTTAAAATAAATTCCTGAAGTAAAATTACTAGATCAAATGCTAATTCATCAGTTATACTGAATTTAAAGGAATTTAAAAGTTTTTCTGATATATTTAAAAAAGGTAAACTTTCTACAAAGATTGAAATAATTTCAGAACACGACCATTGGACAATAAAGTTGTAAAACTTGGATGCTCTGCCTCTTTTCAATCCAGCAGCTACTAGGCATAGGGATATTTATATTTAAATTTTAATTAATTGAGATTAAATAACATTAAAAATTCAGTTCCTCAGTTGTACCAGTCACATTTCCAGTGCTCTATAGCCATGTGTAGTTAGTGGCATGTGTACTGGAAAGTGCAAATTAGGACCTTGTCATCATAGCAGGAATGATGTTGCTCTAATATCTTCATGAGTTCCTTTATAATTGTGTTTGGAATTTAGCACATTCCATTGAAGATGAAAAATGTTACGTCTTTCTGAAAATGTAAGAAAATGGAAATTCAGCCCTTTGTCTTGCTTTCTCATCCTCTAATAGGCTGAAAACTAAGAGCTGCTGTTTAAACTAATGTCACTGTTAATGATTACAGGCCACTCTGTGCTTACTGTGTGCCAAGCATGTACTATTGTAACTCAGGTGTTCTTTACAAGGACCTCAGGAGGTACAGCTATTATCCATACTTTACAGAGAAAGACACTGATGTTACAGGGAGCTCAAGTACCTTACTCAGGGTCAGCATATGGCTGGATCCTGGTTGGGACCTAAGCCCTCTGGCTTCAGAGTCCACACAATTAGGTGCTCTCTATACTGCTTCTCAAGAATGCAAGACTCTGTTAGGGAAAAGACGAGTTCTTTGCTATGCTGAAGAACTGTGCACACTTAAAGAGAGAATACTTCTCAGTTGCTCAAGAAGCACCTACACCAAACATAAACAGAAGCACATCCACAACCTTTTTCTTGGGGAGGTTCCACTGAGCCAAATTCAACCTGGAATGAAGAGTGCTCAGGGGCCTTCTGGAGAAACGGTTATTCATCTGTACTCCAATGCGGAATCTGTTAAGTCGGAATGTATGTAGTTGACACATTTCTTCTCCACCCATCCTTTATTATGGTATAACACTGTTAATAAGCCTTGGAAGAGTAGGGAGAATAGGAGGAATTTAAAATGTAGTCAAAATCAAAGAGCTCAACCCAAAACACACTCATCTGATGAGGGTATTTGTTTGCATTTAAAGGATCAGAGGTGATACATTTAAGCAAATCTCCTAGATGTTTAAACTTCAGTGAGGAGAAAACAAATCCCAGACAGAACCTTGAGGGTGGCCAGGTCTAGGCAAAAACCAGTCTGGGGATTTTCATTTTCTACCTTTTCCAAAAGGTGTCACTCTAAGGCAGCAGTGGGGAGGTGGGAGGGAGGTGGAGATAGAAATGTCAGATAAGAGTAATTGGAAAAATAAGATTAGTAGTCTTCCTTTTAATAGATCCTTGGGTCCACAGCATCACTCCCTAAGAATTTGTTGCTGTTGAAGAGGGAGGGTTTCAGCATTTATCTTTACCTTCTGATCTTAGAGTGACCTTCTCTGTGCCCAGAGCAGAGCTGGGCCAAGTCCCAGCTATTCCCACAAGACCAATTCACATTCCACTTTCGCTGTAACCTGGGATACAGAGATTTCATTGGCTCTGTGTTCTGGTGCAAACTGAAAACTACTATCCTCTTGCACTCAGGATGTAGTGAAGACAGAAAATTAGGTTAGTTGATGACGGGAAAGGCAGAAGAGCCTGTGTATTTTTAAAATATGGTTTTAAAAGATGTTTAAAATTCCAAATCGTTAATACAAAATAGACGCTAACTCAATACTGACATATAATTTAAGAACAAAAATTGTTTTATCAAAACATTTAAAGACCTCTTCTTGCCAAGTGAGCCTCTTGAAAAGTACTGAATGTTGCCACGTGTCAGGAAGAGACACACAGAACCAGGAGCGGGGCTCTTGGCAGATAACTGAGAGAGAAGCTGGTTTTCAAATATTTAGTTAAACAACACAAATGTATGTGTAAGTTTAAGTTGACACATGTTAATGATTTAAGGTCTTAAACAGAGTTTTTATTTTATTGTTTAAAGGCTCCACTGTTCACTTTAAAAGTTCCGACAGTTTCTCTAGAGCTGGGCATAAGCACTAGACTCTTTAGAAATTCATTTGATAGCTTTATTATTCTTAAAGTGTACAAAGTTATGAATTATTCAAATCCAGTTGAATAGTCCTAGTAACTTAACCATTTTATAAGACAGTTTTTATGACCTGCCATGTGGAATGACTAGTAAGATCAGGAATGGCACACAGTTACTTAGGGGTTTGTTTTGTTTTGTTTTAATTGGTGACGCCAAGTGGAGATCTAGCTTGAAGAAACCTTTCATTATTATGTTCTAGATATGTAACACCAAACCAATGCATATTTTAAAATGTAATCTTAGCTTTCTGGATATAGGATCAGAATTCCAGTTTTGCCATATTTGTGGACTTTTGAAGAAATTTTTTTAAATGGAACATGTTGAGTTTTATAGAAGACTTCTGAGGTTGCTGTGAATTCTTCTGTTTTCATCAAGGTTGGCATTTTAGGAATAAAATACAAGACAAGTGCTTCTAAAATTAGCAAATGCTGTGTTGAATTGAGACACACGGGTTGCTTTCCTGCTGGACTTTTCAAAAGCATTTATTGGCTCATAATCATTGTAATTCTTCAAGTAACAATTCCTTAATGAACAGGACCACAGGGCATCCCAGCCAGGGTCCACCAGCACACTTTTCCCCCCTCCTCTTCAGCAGGCCAATCCCACTTGCCTTCTTCAGGGAGACAGGCCATGAGGCCTAGGGCAGGATTGGCTCTAGTTTAACTCTTGATCATCATTCAGTACTTTCTTTAAATTTTTTTTAAAAATCTCAATTGTAGTGAAACAGTTGTCTGATTCAAGCTTGGCTGTCAAGGCAGTCAGCTTCTGAAGATGAGCCTATTGCTTGTGTCCAGCGAGGGCCTGGCACATAGCAGACTCCCAGTGAGGCGAGGTGATAGAATGAAGGAAGGAAGGACTGCAAGTTTCCTAGGTCCCAGGCAGAGCAGGTGGAATGCAGAGCAGGATTAAAAGTTGCTTGTTTCTATCCCAGCTCAAAGCTTGGGGCATTTTTATTGTGCCATCCTCAAACCTGCAGGTTCCTGGATGCTCTTGGTGGCTGCTGAGGTGGCAGTGAGCATAGGGGCTTTATCCGTTCAGGAGCTAAGTAACTGAGCCCTCTCGTCTCCATAGCAAAGAGAAGGTGCTTGAGGCAAACAGAGAGCAAGAACTTGAAGGGCGTTTGGTGGGGATGGCAAGGGGACCACTGATTTATGGGGTAGGAAAGTATCAAGTTCGGACCTACACTTCATCCATCATTGCACTAAGTGGGTCAAAGGAGGGTGTTTCAGAATCACATCTTTGCATTTCCCTTCCTCTCATTCCTCAGGTATTTATTGAGTGTGGATACTGGTTCTGTGTCGGGCTGAAGGGCCTTCTACAAAGAGGACGGAGACGTGGTCCTTGCCCTCTGGGGATTACAATCCAGTTGTAGCAAGTAAACATTCACATGAAATAGTTGTGCAGAAACATGAAGTAGTATTTGATTAGGTGCTAGAAAGTCAGGGAAGAACTGAAGGCACTTGAGTTGGGTGAAAGTAATGTGTCTAGAAACCCATACTAGGGACAATGGTAACTGTCACTCACTGGACACTTCCAGGGTGTCTGTCAGAGAGGGTTGGACGTTTTACATCATATTACCTCCCTTCATTCTCATGCCAATCCTGTGTGGTAGCTTCTGTCTCCTCCCTATTTTATCAGGGATGACCTGCAGGCTAAGAGAGAGGTCAATAATGTCCAGGGTTCCCAGACAAGGCTGCACTTTGGCATCACTTTGGAATCATCTGCATCTTTAATAAAATACTGGTGTCTAAATTCTGCTGTCAAACATTTTGATTTAGTTGGTAGAAGTGTGACCATGGCACCAAGATTTTAAAACATTTTCTAAAGGATTCAACTGTGCAACAAAGTTGAGGAAGCATTAGGTTAAGATTGGCCTAAGGTCACAGAGATCCTATTGGTGGAGCCAAAACTTGATCCAGGTCTGCCTCTTTTCAGAGCTCTAGTTTTTAATCACTGTGTCTGTGAAGGAGGCCAGGGCTCTGGCAGAGCCTTAAAAGATAGGCGATTTTGGTAATTGGAGAGGTTAGTATAGGGCAGTTTAGGGGTATGTGTGTGTGTGTGTGTGTGTGTGTGTGTGTATGCATGGTTGAGGGTAGGTGATAGCAAAGGCAAGATCTTGAATTCAGTAATAAGCAAACATAAAATGGGTTGAATACTTACTAGGCACTGTATTAATAAGAGCTGTCACTTTTATGGCACCAAGTACTAGGCGTTGTTCTTAGAGCATCACACATGTGAACTCACTGAATCTTCACAAAAACCCTTTGAGTTAAGTTCACACATCACAAGTGAGAAACCTGAGGCTCAGAAAGCTTTTATAACTGACTCAGAATGACACAGGTAGTAAATGGTAGCCTAGCTCTTAAGTTCTGTTTGTAACCACTGTGCTGTGCTCTTTTCTAAGAATGTACTGTTTTCATATTTGCCAGTCCCTGCACCAAGAGCTTTACTTGCGTTTCTTTACTTAGTACTTGTAGTAACTGTTATGAGATGTACTATTATTATAGATGAGGAAACTCAGGCACTTTCCCAAGGTTCTTTAATTAATAAGTGATAAAGTAGTTATTATTAATATAGTCTGGTTTCATAATCTATGCTTTTAACCACTCTTGGTATTCCAAAATATTTAAAATTTAAAAAATTCAGATTAAATCATAAGTGGAATGCTACATATAAAACAAAAGTAGAACTACTCCCTTTGGGTGTGAGATGGTGGACAAGGCTCTCTGCTGATTCATACTTCTTCCTTTCCACTGATCTGTTTATCAGCCCCAGATGCCTTTGTGGAACCCCTGTTGCACTAGGGAACGCAGTTTGAAGACCACTACTGTGGGTAATCGGGAGCCCCTTGAGATGTTGGAACCAGGCCAGTGATATTTTTCACAAAATATTGGTGGTTTAGGCATGTTTTCCTGGCAGTAGGAAGATAAGTTGTAACAATAAATCCTGTGGGACATCTTTTAATTCTAGATCCACAGGGTCCACTTCAAAGATACACAGTTAAAACATCTGAAAAAAATCAAAAGGGAAGTCTAACCTTCAATTTGTGTCTTTGTAAAAGCATTGAAGGGGCCCCACGAATAACCCCTAGCAAGTTTTTCCCCTTCTCTTTTCCTCTTCTTCTCAGTTCTCTTATTGCACCCTTAAAACAAAACAAAACCTCTGTGTCCCCAGTCTTCAGGCTTATTATTCCCCTTTCCTTTCTCACTTTTATGTTCCACTTTTTATTATAACAGTCATTATAACCTGCCCTTCAAAGTCCTATACTTTTGCACTCAGTTGTGTAGGTTCACTTTGCTACCCATTTGCTAATTCCATTTCCTAAAATCTAGGCACAGACCTGGCTGAGAGATAAATAGAGACAAAACACACACCCATGCACACATACACAATTTTCAACCCTATCAGAAATGTGGGAGGGGAAGGGATCCAAGCTTGAAGCATCAAAAGTAATGATAGAAAGAGATAATGAGGCTGAGAAGTGTTTCCAAAATAGAGCTATAAGACGCAATGATGAATAGAAAATAAACAGGACAGAGAGGGAAGAGACAAATATGATTCTGAGATTTTAAACGTGAGTGACTGATAAAAGGTCAGGGCATTGGACCAAATGGTGGATGAGTGAGGGAGTGGCATGTTGGGTGGGTATGGATGGGTGGTAAGGATTTGGTTTAGACAGGTATCCAAGGATTATGAGCTGGCTTTTGATCATCCTGAATTTAAAGTGATATTATGACACCCAAATGGAAATGATGGATAGGTGGTTGGGTATATGTGAAAGATGTCAAGTGAATAAAAGAAGATAAAGTTTCCAAAGGTACCAGAATAGAGGTGAGAACTGTGGAGACAAACCTCAGTCCTCCTCCTGAGGATCCACATGGATGAGGAAAATGTCTGTGGGACAGAGTCATTAGGGGAAGGTTCCAGTTATGCAGGGAGATGAAGAATTTGCAAAAGAAACAGGGGAAATAGGTTCCCAATCTAAGGAGAGCTTCCAAGGACCCAAGGGAAGGGTTGGCTTTTAGGAAAATGGGGAATGGATACAGTACCACTCACCCATCAAACTGTGTTTCAGAGAGGTTATTTAATAACAAGGGAAACTTCCCAATGATACATTTATTGAAAATTGTTTAGAAAATTATATATAGCATCTCAATTATACACACACACATATAGAGAGAGAGATGGGGAAATTACAACAAAGTATTAAAAGTGTTTATCTGCATGTAGTAGGATTTTAGGTGATCATAACTAAAAAGAGTATCATTATTTAATCTTAAATAAAAAGAAACATTAAAATTTTCGTATCTGTATCTTTTAGATTCTAGAGTGTACATTATCCTTATTATAAGAAAAAATTGTTATTTTATTGATATCAGTTAGATGGAAGATAAATGATGTGTAGGCTGTATCATCTCACTTAATGCCCACAAACATCTAATAGAATAAGCAGCATGATTTCCTGCTTCCAGATAAAGAAACTGAAGCTGAAAGAGATAAAGGTGTTTGTGTCAGACAAAACTGATGGAGCCACTGGTAGATTTTAAGGCACAAGCTACATATACATAGCCAGTTAAAATGTTACTTCAAATGAGGGGAAGAAGTTGGAAAACTGTTTAGCTGTACAAACTACACATTGAGAAAAGACATATGGCAAGAAGGAAGGTACCAGTGGCCTGTAAGAATATTTTCCATGGGATAGAAAAATAAAAAACACTTTCCTCTTGATGAGAGGGGACTGGTGGTAGGGAGATGGAGGCAGGTATAGAGCACTTGGTAAGAAGTGTGACAGTTGACCAGTCAAGACAGGCCAGGTCACACTGATGTAACAGCCCCTTATCTCCTGGTGTAGCACAATAAAGATGTGTACCTTGCTTATGTGATGTGGGTTGCCCTTGGACTTCATTATAGTCACTCAGGGATTGAGGCTGAAGGAGACATCATCTGAAACATGCTTCTGCAGTTACCATGGCAGGGAAAAGGGAAGGTTGGAGTTCACTGCTAGTATTTAAACTCTTTTCCCTTGAAATGACAATGATTTTATTAGCCAAAGCCTCACCCATCTTAAAGGAAGAGGAGAAGTATGGTCCTACCAAGTGCCTATAAAAAGGAGAACTAGAATATTGTGAGTCACCTTAATGACCATCACAGAAGGGAAAACATTTTTTGCTTTTTAATGCTCTTGCTTTGATAGGAAAAGAAACAGTTTGCAGAACTCTAGAACATTTAACACAGGAGGTACCATGGGCATCATCTAGAAAACTGAGGCTTCAAGAATGAAGTGATTATTTGCACAAAGTTACAGATGGAAACAGTGGCTGTGTGAAGACTAGAACAGTATATCTGAGGCCAGTGCCCCAGGTGGTCCTCAGTGTGCAATCCCCACTGGCCAGGTGAATTAGGAGGAGTGGAAGGCGTTGGCCTGGGAAGCTACTTCAAGACTCTGCTTCCAAGGTGTGGAGAATAGCAGTCTCACCTCAAACTAGGAATTATTAATGTTGGAAGCCAACAGCATCTCTATTAGTAAAAACTCTGGATTATCTCTCTTAGGTGCCCAGGTTTTCTCCATGTGGTTATTGCTGAAATGACCAGGGTAGTCTAATAGTAATTACTCTAAAGTAAAATTGTTAAAATTGGGTTAATATAAAACTAGTTGGTGCCTGCCCTAAGCAGTCAGGTGGCAGGTAAACTAAGAACTTGGAAACCCAGTTGAGTGGCATACTGTGTCCATAGATTGCAGACAGGTCAGCTCAACTAATGAGGGAGATTTAGCAGGAGAGAATCCTGAACACTCTTATGCAGCTCTGGGATCAGTAATACACTTGGGATAAAGAACAATTTATGAAAGGAAACAGGGTCCTGAGGACATAGGCCATCCATATGGAGGGTCAAGCAGACTATCTAAGTTGACACTTGGAATGACCATAATACTGATTTTTTTTAACACTGATATCAAAATAGAGGGAAAAAGAAGGCAAAACAAAACAAAACACCAACCCTCACATCTGCTTCAGCTTCATGGTATTGCTTTGTAGAAGGGTTTCTAGTCATATTTATGATATTCTATGAACTTATATGAGAAACTGAAAAGTTTATGATTGCATTTTAGATTTTGTATATTTCTAAAGTTAAAGAATAATGCAATTTTTGCTACAATTAAACGTGTGCTTCTGTGAGTTTCATAATTTAGCCTTTATATTCCTTGCTTTTTAAACCATTTTTGGTTTTGGCTTTTATTTACATTACATGGTCGTCAAGTTTCCTCTTTTTATCAGGGCAAAATGTAGGGTTTTATGAATCTTAAAAGCCTGTAATTTACTTTGGATGTGAACTATAATGCTTATTCTGAATAAATTCCATGTAAAACTGCAGAAATTGTGTAGAAAGTCTTTATGAATTGGAACTTAACATGTCATTGACACATTTTGAAGGGTGTTCTGTTGACTTTAGTGATAGATGATCCCATTCTGCCAAGTTCAGCTGGAAGGGGTGACTTAGAAACCCAAACATCAACTTTGGAATCTAGAAACTTCCTGAAACCATGATTTTAAATCAGCATGCATCTATGTAAGGGATGGCATTTCACCAGCTTGCTCCACGGAAGTCTCTGGAACAGAACCATAAACACCAGCCCTCTTTGTTGTGTGTTGGCTTTTAAAAGCCTCCAATGGTTTGGGGGAGGATAAGGCCTTGCCTTGGGGCTCCCTGGTCCAATTTTTTGGGACCTGGCTGAAAACCCTGGATATTTGATAGTCTGGCTTATTTCTATGGTGTATTAGCACCCTATAAAAGTTACATGTCATTTATTTCAAGTTTAGAACCCTCTCAAACTTCAGGGGCAAACCAAACTTGAACCTTTTGTGGCTAGAATTCTGTTTACCTTTGGCCAAACCTTACTTCCTGAATGTGAAAAAGGGAGGTGAGGTGAGGGGGGGCCCCTGAGGCCCCTTGGACATCAAATCGCTTTTGCCAAACAAGGCTTTGATAGGTTAAAATACGAATGAATCTGAAACACGTAGAGTAACTTCCTGTCAGAATACTCTGGGGCCTACACACAAAAGTATATTGTGCCAGGCAAAATGCATTTTGAGTGTTGCCTTCGGCCAACTGTGAAGGCAGTATCTGAGATTTTTGCCAAACACAGGTTGAAATTGGGTCAAGCCACTTTTCTCCACTTCTAATAAATATATTAGTTTCTATAAAAGTTATTGACAATACAACTGAATGAAGACCTTGGAGAGATTTGGACATTTCTTGTATTTGAAATATTTATTTTTAACCAGTGACAAAGAAAGAATGGATGCCAAGATGCAATGCCCATTCAAGGATGACTATGATTCCTTTGTGTCTACTGTCAGAACACAGGCTAGCAAGGAACACCTTGTGCTTGAATGGAGGAGAAATAACACACTGAATTCCATGTGCCTTTCAGATAGAGGAACTGATGAATGCACTGGAGAAGACCAGACAGGAACTGGATGCCACCAAGGCACGCCTTTCCTCCACGCAGCAATCCCTGGCTGAAAAAGAAGCACACTTGGCCAACCTTCGGATAGAAAGGAGAAAACAGCTGGAGGAGATTCTGGAGATGAAGTGAGTACCAAGTTTTGCTTTTCTTGTCTCTCTTTTTCTAAATTCTCTTTAGAGATGGGAAAGGGAAGGCTAGAGAAGAGGAAGAAAGAGCTTGGAGAAAGAATAATTTAGCACTTGACTAATCGTTTCCGTGACTATGCTTACGTTTTTACATTATAGCTTCTGTGTTCCAATTTGCACATTTTTCACATCTGTTATTTTAAAAAAAATCCAGCATTAGGTTTTGTGCCTCTGTGTTTTGCGGACGGCACTAATATTCTTAGATCTATCTAAAGGTCTGAACTGGCCAAGAGACAGAGGCCTTGTTAAGCACAATGGTAATTTAAGTCCTGCTCAGAGTTAAGTGGAAACTTTCCCGAGGAGGTATTTCCTCATTGTGACTATAACTTTGCTAATTATATTCTTTGCACTTGTGTACAATACCTGACTTGTGTTGGCTTTCATAGTCTCAAGGTTGGCACCTCTTTGTTTAGAAAGCAGGACTCTGATTTGCTGGGCTGATAAAAACAGGCTTGGAAACCCCTCTGCATTTTCCCCACAACACCACCGCCCCTCCCCCTGCCCCCCTGCCCCCCCGCCCCCTGCCCCTGCCTCATTGAGGAGGTAAGGGCTAGCAGGAGACTGGAACAAAAGTCTTTCTTTGATTTAATCAAAGTGAGACTTTAAAAAAAATGAGGCTGCATGTCAGGCAGTGGTCATTCCTGTAGGGTTATGACACACCCATCTCCACCTAGCTGTTGCCTTGTTCTCACAATGAAATAATACTGCTGTGGAAGAACATAGGAAAAATAATTGCTCAAATACTTTAGAAATAATCGATTGCTACAGATCTGTTTCTTAAAAAAGCAGGCAAGAAGCATCATCTCTCTCTCTGCAAGTTTTAAAATGAAATAATCACTAAGATATAATTTAAATTCAATCCCTTTCCACAATAAGGGGAAATGTTCATAATTATGGCATAGTAAGTCTGTAACACAGACTTTGAAATTGGTGGCTAGGTATGGGAGAATAACCTTATCCTGACCCTGCAAGTCTTACACATGGTTAACATTAAACCCAGAAAGCTTAGATCATGGAAAATATGGAATGAAATATTTTGAAGGATTTAATAATGAGGACAAAACTTTTATTCCTCGTCAACTACCTCAGTTTCTCCAAGACCAAAGAATAGTAATTTTTTTCCACATATAAACTCTGATTTTTCCTAATAAAAGATGGTATAATAAAAACAGATATTATTATTCTCAAGTTAGAAGTGAGGGAACTGAGACTCAGAGAGATTTCAAGTAATATGCTTAAGGCCATCTCGCCAGGACCAAAACCAAAATCTTCTACTCAGGCTCCCTTTCTACTACCCCATTTTCTCATGGAGCTTAGGTGAACTCCGCCAAGCCCAGAACTTTTGTCTATTTGAGTCACTGCGGTAATCATACTGCTTAGAACAGTGCCTGCATATGTAGGTGCTCAATAACTGTTTGCTAAAGGGGTGAATAGAGTGAATGCTGGAGACTGGATTTTATGTAGCCTAAAAGAAAATTATCTCAAGCATTCATAACACGATCACCTTGAGCAACAATTTCTTTGCAATGTGGGTACATTGATTCTGTCAGCCTTTATTCCTTCCCATTTGCTTCTCCCTTCTTGTGTGTTGTTATGTGTCAGATTCAGCCTAGTTTCTCTCATTGTCCTCCAGCTGTTCCCAAGTTAACTCTGCATCTCCTGGAGTGATTTATTATGCCATTATAAGGAAACTTTCATTATTTCCTGTTTATAAAAAGAGTACATACTTTCAACGTTTTGAAAGAAGAAGTAATGGTGAAGCATGGTGTTTGGGAGTCATCAGAGCTGGGTTGAAATCCTGTTGCTTCCACTTGGTGGCTGTATGACTTGGGGGAAATGACTTTAACATTGCCGACCCTCCAGTTTCCTCCTATAATGACTTTCGTGGGGTAGTTCTGAGGAGAGGCACTCAGAGGAGGGCTTGGCATACGGAAAATGATACATGTGTGTAAATGGCACTAATGGCCAATGAAAATATGTCATTTGTTTAGTATACTTTGTGAAGAGGATCATTTATCTAAAATTTGGGTTTATTTTTCTAAAACATATAAACCTTTTCCGTGTGTATGTTTTCCCACTTAATTTCATGATTTCAGATAGCACCTAACTTAGACCTCTTTTGGTGAATTGCCACATTATTGCTGAAGTGCTTAATCTGCTGCCACTGCAAAATAAATATGAAATTCCCCTGTTAATTCCTTTGATAAAAGTAACAAAGCCCTGCTTCATTAAGCCCAATATGGACCTCATTCACTATTTAACTGGCCCAGAAACCTCACTTACGGGCTTCTTCCTGGGACAATGGGGACACAGGTACCAGGCAATTATGTTGACTGAGAACCCCAACTAGATTTATCAGCCTCTTGGGCTTTTCAAGTCAACCAAATGGTTTGGTCAATCTTGATTTTGAAGCTGAGTTGACATATTAGTTACTTGATGTTAACCAAGTCAGTGTAGGTTAGTGGGAGCAGTCAGCAGGATATATCATTATCAGTATTTACTATCACTCTGTGCCGAGCATTGCTGGTTTAATGCAACTAGCAGGCACTATAGGCAAATCTACCCAATTTCCTAACCCTGGTAGCAAGGGAGAGATTGTGTGGTGTTAGAGGAAAGAGGAGTGGGGCCATGAGTCAAGAGAAAGATGTGGTTTGTCAACTCATCCATAATATTAAAGGAGATAATTTTCTGATTGCCTCAGTTTTCTCTTCAGTAACCTGGAGGTGATAATACCTGCCCTGCCTACTCTACAGAATTGTCTTAGGGAAAGGACTTTTTTTTTTTCAAGTACTGAACTAAAATTAATATAAACTAGCATATGTGAAAGTGCTTTGAAACATAAAAAGGGATTTTGAAATGAGAGGCGGTGTCTGTTAAATTTGTTGCAAAATCAAATGGCACAGAGTGTTAGTACTGAATTGGAAAGCAGCTGGGTCTAACCTTCCAGCCTCCGTAAGCCAGAGTCCGGTCCCCATAATTACTAATAAAGAATCCTCTAGGCCCTGCCCTGGTGAACACCATTTCCATTGGAAGTCATGGGCTCATAAGGTGGTGGTTCATATTCCATGGCTCTTGCAGGTAGCTCATTCGTCCCTGTATGGAACTGAAATGGCTTTCCATGTAATCTTCCCACTTGTCTTGGTTTTTGTTTCAGAGCTACACACATTTCACATGAGCCCCACCCAAAGAACAGACAGCCTTTTAGATATTTGTTTGGGTAATAGTGTTCATTTTAGAAAAAAAAAATATAAGGAATAAAATTAAAAAACAAAATCACCTGTAATCTTACCATGCGGAGATGGATGCTTATAGCATTTTGGTGTGTACTTTTACAAATGCTCTTTATTTTTTAAGAAAATTAGATTGTACTTTCATGTTTTGTAAAACCTCCATTTAAGAAATGAAAGGATGAGTTAGTACAAGAATTCATAAATGTTTGTTGAGCACCAACTTTGTGGTGGGTACTGTTCTATGTGAGCAAACAGAAATGCCTGCACTTTTTGAGCTTGAATTTAAGTAAAATGAGTGAAGGAAATGAACAAAAAAATAAATAAATAGGTAGATGAATAAAGTAGCTTCTTATGGAACCAGAGAAGTTTGGAATCCCACTTTAAAGCTGTTTCCATTGGTAAGGACCTCTCATGATTATTTGGGGTAAAGAGGGACATGCTGTGTACCACCCTAAAGTCTGAGAACTCTTTTAGAAACTGAGACCAAAGGAGAGCCTTTGACTCTACCTTGTGTAGAATGCTTTCCCCCAGTACTTCCTTTTTCAGTTTGATCTTCATTGGTTTGTATTCTGTCAGTCATTATTCCCACACTGGAAGAAACTAAGAATTCCCAACCATACATTTTTATGGAAGAACATAATATTGTCTTTCCTTGTGTATAATATTATTCTTTTTACTTAAAAAATATCTAAAAGCTCTTACTAAAACATTTCATAATGGTTTGTCTTTGTTACGTTTGCTTCTATTTAAAAGGGATTTTATTAAAATAATATTAAGAACATCATTCTATATGTTTGGTTTTATTAGTGCTGGTTAATGAGCTTGCATTCCAGTAACCAGAGCTCAATTATTTAACTTGAGGTTGGTGAATTTGATATCTGTGGCTAAAAGGAATTGAAGGCCATGAGATAGAGTACTTAAAATCTATCTGTGTGCATTTGCTCAGATGATTTAAACTAGCATAGGAATTTAATAGGCAGACAGGCAGGCTAACTGATCTGTTCCATTTAGTATTAAATACTGAATGAGTAAGAGACATGAGAGCTGGTTATAAGTTACATACTTTTAAGTGTGTATTTTGGATTTTTTTGTGGTGATTTCTTATACCTATGTAAAGATTTTAAGGGGACCTCTATGCTTTAACTCATCTGGTGACATTGTGAGATCCATCTTAATTTACTGGGTATTGTTGCATTTTAGACATCTTCCCCAGATAGCCTCAAAAGCCTTTGTATACACTGGGCTATTTTAGGAAGTTTACAGTGAGGTAAGACAGCAGCTTATTCCAAGGCATTATCCTGTTGGCCTCTTTGATCTAGGATCCTTTCTGAGAGAGCCACTCATTAGGTAAGTACACTTCAAAGAAGACGCAGGGTGCAGAAAATGATAAAATCAATT
Organism: Camelus dromedarius; assembly: GCF_036321535.1. Lineage (NCBI taxonomy): Eukaryota > Metazoa > Chordata > Mammalia > Artiodactyla > Camelidae > Camelus > Camelus dromedarius. The sequence continues at coordinate 28,939,499 of NC_087452.1, forward strand.
TATTCTTTACTTCATGCCAACATGAGAAAAGACAAATCACATTTCTTTAGGAAGGAATCCTAAGTGCCTGGCAATTTGGACAGGATAAATGGAGCCTGGGAGAGGAGTTTTGAAGGCAAATGTTACTTAAAATTGATAAACTCATTTGCGAGAGATGTTATGGGGATTGAATGAAATTATGCATTTACGAGAAAGTGATTTTTAAGCCGTAAAAAGCCATATATGTATAATGTTATGTGATATATTAATATAAATTAGGTAAACCCGTTACAGTTAGCATACACTGATCCTATCTTCAAATTCCAATTGGCCTTATGCTTTCAACAGTTTTTTTGGTGGGGTGAGGAGGCTGCACTGCAATTTTTTCTCTAACCAATGGTTTGTTTAGAAAAACCTTGGCATGTTCAATTTTTAAAAAATTAAATACTACGGTGATGTGTCTTGGAATGTCCCAGTCTGTTTTTATTTTCCTCCTGCTCTATTCTAAAAGTAAACTGAGTCAGCTAGAACACTAGCAAAGCTTGTCACAGCTTTCTAAGTTACCTGCAGTGATTGAGGACAGGTGGTAGAGAGAAGAACTGCTTATTCAATTGTGATTTGAGCTGCAGGCAGTCAAGTTGGTTACCACTCATGATTTCTGTTTCTTGTAACCCTGAAGTTGGTGGCTTAGAGCCTTTAGTGGAAGAGAAAAGGCTTGCTGTACATAAAGCTTATAGTGGGTAAGCAAAACCTAACTGCAAAGAAAATAACCTTAGAATAGTAGAATGGTCTAATTAGCTTCAATGCAAGGAACAGAAAACCCCACATTCCAGCGCTCATTCAAGTAGCTATGTAGTCACTGGGGACCCAAACACCTTCTGTCTTGATACTTTGCCATTTTCTGCATATGATGGGTGTCCATCTCATGATGTGAGGTTTTTGCCTCAGCTCCAACTATCCTAAGGGGCATCTACTGCATGCAAAGACTTCTACACCTTAGACATTGATCTCAGTGCTGTTCTAAGTGAACAGAAAGGACAAAAATCCCTCCATTCTACGTAGGTGCAAGAACCAGTGCAGGGAAGGTGCCCACTGATCAGTGTTTAAGTCATATGGTCACACTTAGATGGAAGGCAGGCAGGGAAATGCAGCCTTTAGCTGGGAGGCTCTATGCCCAGCTAATACTTAGTGAACTCAGAACCAAGGAAGGAAAGGGGTAAAGGGGTATTGGAGGCAACTAGCAGTCTTTGCTGAAATAAAGTATGAAAAAAATGTGTCAACTGGTATGTTATCTCACTGATTATTTTAAAAAAAACTTTGCAACTACACCTTTAGAGGTAGTATTTCTAACAGGTATTTACTTGTATGCATACGTGTCCAGTATATATCTGAGTTCATTTCTGGATAACAGGGTTGGTAAATTAGGTAAGGTCACGTGATGAGTGAACAAGTTGAGGGATCCCTGAAAAATCTTCTCATGGTTGGGATAACTGATGGGTGAGGGACATTAGAGAAGGCCAAGAAGCGGATTCTTCCTTTAACTGTTAAAGGGATGACATGAAAGGAAAGGAGTGGACTTGATTTATGCTCCTTCAGAAGATTGTACTAGATAGAGCTCAGGTGTAGAATTTAAGAGGAGGAAGTCCTTCCTTCAGTGCTTAGTAAAGCTTTGTAGCAGTTGGAACTCTGTAGTCTTTTGAGATATGTCACCAAATTGGGGGGGGGGGGATTACCTGTTCTAGGTGCTGTAGAGAGAATTCCCATTCCCCAGGGAGGGGACAGAGGGGTGGTCTTCACAATTCCAATTTCAATGTGGAATTCTAACAATAATTCTAAATAAATGAATGATCTGGAACATGAGAAATATTTAGGAGATACTGGAATCTTCTTTGTTTTCTTCCCTTGAGGATCTTTATTTGAATGCAGAAACTTTTGCCAAAAGCTAAAAATGACTGCTTGGTTTAGGACACTGTCTTCTGTAATAGGGCCACAATAGAGTTTCCCTATACTTTTGTATATTGCATTTATTTTTCATAAAACTCTCTAGATGTGAAATATATGAGCCAAGCAGAGACATATTTCACAAATCATTACAGAGAAAGAATTAGTGGTTAAATTGCTTGTCAGGTAGAATCAAGAACCCTTCACTCTCCCTGCCCTAAGGAATGTACTGTCTCTGATTAAAATGCCTTCAAAGAATTAAACTAGTCCAGGCATATATACTATTCAGCGTATGCAGACTCTGTTCAGTGGTAATATTAATCCCATTTCCCAATTCTTAAGTGCTTATTAAATGTCAGGCTGTGGCTAGGTACTTCACCCACACACTGCTGCTACCTCCTGTGAGATGGGGACTGTTATTGCCCCCATTGTTTAGATGCAGAGACTGAGGCTCAGACAGCTGGAACTCAAATACAAGTCTGTTTGACACTACAGTCCATGAGCTTAACCACTGACAGACTGCCTCACACTGTCTCCTAGTGAAGAACCTGGGTTGTCATTGTAAGAGTTTTAAGTCTGGGAATAGTGGGACCAGTTTTGATTAAATCGTAGAAGGCAATGGGCAGGTAGGTGCTTCCTCCAACTTGTGTTGGGAAGCAGGACAGCAGGCTGGAGTAATGGCGGGAGGGAGGAGGCAGAGATAGAGCTATTTGAAGGAAGCCTTTGAAGTCAGCTTCCTTATCTTAAAACAAAATAAGGGACACACTGTCTTTTGGTGAAAAACATGCTCTGTATATATAGTTTTAATAGTGAAAAATGTCAGTCATAGGAATCCCTTGGCCTGGTGGTTTTTAATAGAAATACAAACATTTTCTGAGCTAGAGCCATATAATCTTTCAGCTTAAATAATCATAATCAGCACTTAAATAATCTAAATGCTTATGAATTGTAGAGCTTAAATTATTCCAAGCACCATACTTCATGTTATCTCCATCCTCATAGCAGCAGCTCCATGGGTGCCAGGGAAGGTCAACCATTAAAAAAAAGAAAGAGAAATGTGCAGGCCTTCTAACTTCCTGAAGCATGGCAAGTCAAAGGAGGCAGTTGTGATCCCTTCCAATCCAAGATCAACTTCCTGTTGGAGGAATTTTGTTAAGTACTTGATCTAAGACCGTGGTGGGTACTGCTGGGTTTAGCCCCAGGAGGCAAGGGAGAAGCCAAGGGGTAGTCTATACAGCCAGTTCACATATCAGGTCCTGAAACAAAAGTTCTCTGGTGCAGTGAGGAGGGCTCTCAGCCCTTAAGTTCATATCCTGAATCTGCCACTTAGAGCTGAGTGATCCAAGGCCAACCTTCCCCAGTCTCTCCAATTGCAAACAGAGCTCTGGACTCAGATGACCATGTTGATACTTTCTGATTCTCTAAAGCAATGGTTCTTACTCTGGAGGTAATTTTGCCAAATCTTGGCAAAGTCTGGAGACATTTTTGGTTGTCACAACTGGAGCGGAAATTCTACTGGCATCTAGCGGGTGGAGACCAGGGAAGCTACTAAGCACCTTACAATGCGCAGGACAGCCTCTCCAACAACGAAGAATGATCCAAGCCCAAATGCTAAGAGTACCGGGGTGGGAAACCCACAGCTAGACTTTCTTTTTTAGACTGGTATTTATGAAATGAGGGAAAAGAGAAAAGCTTAGTAGGGTCTCATCTCTGATTGAATTTAACTTATTTTTAAAGGGGACTCATGCAGGATGTGATGTGTCTTCCCCCTTCAGACTGTGATCTTGGCCCAGAGGGCCTGGTAGACTGGGGACTTCATGTTTTGTGTGACTTTGACCTGTTGACTCTGGCTAGCTTTCTTGGTACGATAGACCAGCTCAGCATGTAGTTCCCCAATGGAATGGCACAAATCTCAGATCCAAGTCCCCCAGAGACTGTGTATAAATTCTGGCTAAGATACAAAAGATCTAATCCATCAGTGCCTACTGCTCAGCAGACCGTGCAGTCCTCTCCAGCTCCAGTATTCCATCATTTTTTAACCTTTGGCTCTCTCGAGTTCTAGGTTTGCCCAACTATATGTGTATGAAATTGGCCAGTCCTCCAGCCTGTAAACTGATGCCCCTTTTACTCTCTTTCCACCTTTGTTCCTTCTTTCATCACATCCTTCCAGATAGTTAGGTATTTTCCTAGGAACCACTTTTTGCAGTGGTCATTTAGAGCAAAAAAGGATAGAAGAAAAATGAGGACACTGCAAAGGTGGGAGAATGTGTTCCAGAGCAGGGACATCATTAGGAAATGGATTGTGGCCCAGACCAGCTGCCAGTACTGTGAAGGGCAGGACTAGGGTCAGATCCCAACTTTTAGGGTTCCTCTGCCTCCCTGTGGTATCATCTTTGCATAGGTTAAATGTATGGCAAATATAATCAGGGGAAGCCTCAACCCTGAGGATGTAGAGGGTGAACATCGAGATCTGCGTCCTCATTGACAGAGGGCATGACAAAAGGCTCCAAGTGAGTGAAGACTTAGCAGGGTTACAGGACGAGGTATAATATGGAAGTAAGGAAGGCTTTGAATGTTCTTGGTCCCTGAAAAGCACTTGATAAAAATTTGATGAAAGAATGAATGAATGCTTATGAAAATTATACTCTGCCTCCTGCTAGCTGCCTCTTTCTCTTTCCCCTACCTTATCCACTCCTGCTGTCTCTTCTACCCAATCTCCTTTTTTCTTCTTTCTCTCTTCCTTCTTCCTTACTTACTTTCTTCTTTACTTTTTCTCATATTTCTCTCCTCTTCTTTCTTTTCTCTCTCTTTCCTATGACTGATATGGTGTCCTATGAAGTGATGAGGGTCAAAATATTTTCTGTATTTTTTCAACATAATGATTATCTTGCTAGACTGTAATTTTGACTATTGGGCAGGAGGCAGACCAAGCACCTGGAAAGGAGAGAGAGAGAGTGTGTGTGTGTGTGTGTGTGTGTGTATTTGTGTGTGTGTGTGCATGCACATGCATGTCTAGGGGCAGAGAAGGGGCAGGCTCTGGCAATCTGGCAGGAGAATGAGATGTTGAGGGGAGATCACTCATTTCCTCGGGAGCAAAGCAATTGAAAACTACAGCCTGAAGCCAAGCCACCAGTCAAGAACAGCCAAAATCTTTTGTTTTCCAGTCATGGAATTTGGGAACCTATGTATGGATTGTAAAAATTGAAATGCAGTGTTTGACCTGATCTTTAGGTTAAACCAATATCCCTAGGATCTTAATTTGAACCTGCAGGAGGCTGTGGCCAACTTGAGAATCTGTTATTAACTCACACCCAACGCTTTGCTTACTTGAAGAGATTTGTGGAGTACACTGCAGGTAGTGCCAGCATGTAGTTATGATGAAAGTTAAATTGTCTTTCTGTTCTGTTTTGAAAGTGGTGTTTGTGTGTTCACATCATGAGCCCTGATCTTGGAGCTTCTTTCTCTTCCTGGCTCTATCTCTGGAAGTTTCCTTGGAAAACTTTTCCTTCTGTGCATCTCTAAGACTTCTGTCAGCTAAGGCTTTATTCTAAGGCAATATGGGGTTGGGTAGACCCAGTGGTTATGCTCTGCTCTCTCCTACTCCTGCCATTTTTAAGGAGGGGAGACTGTGCCATGGGAAGCTGCCCACTGTAGGATAAAATCGATGGGGTTCCCTGACTGGCTAACTTCTGGTTGGGTCCAGGGCTGGTAGGAGGCACTGCAAGAGATGAGAGGCTAGAGAATTTCCTCCCTGTTTCCTTCTTGCTTTGGGGCCACGTCTCTGGCAGCAGGGACTTCTCTCCATGTCTATAGTTCTCTCTCAGCAGTGCCCCCATGCTTAGCTCCCACTGGAATTGTTATTAACTCATGTCTCCTCTTGTCCCTTCAGCCCAAGGTGCAATAATGACTACCCTCTGTTGCCAGTTTCTGGGTTCTGTAACACATTTTATTTGCTTTATTAAAGCTGCCCACCTCTCCTCTGTGGTCCTTTCATTGAAATCTCATCATTGGGCCCATCTGTGGTGAATTCTATTTCCGGCCAGACCCAGACCAGTAGAGTGGGGAAGGCCGTGATGCTGTGGTCACATGTGTGAGATTTTTTAGGATAATTTGAGAAGGCGTTGTTAGAAAATGTTTACATTTCCCATAGTAAGTAATTTTGGAAAAAGAAGCAGATTGCTTGATGCTGTAGTCAAAACATTAAAACAAAACTGCCATTCTGTGGTTTTCTAAAAACAATTGGTTGTCAAATGACCCTTGAACACGAGTGACTGCTGCTGCCCTGACCCCAGAAAGACGTAAAGCTGATGTTCTCAGAGTCAGCCTCAGTCTTAGGACTAGTGAAAACAGCCCCCTGCTCTCACCATACATAATGAAGAAAAAATTCCTTTTTCATTCTTTAGGCTTGGGGAAGTTGGTTTGACTGAACAAGGAAGAGATTCTTGGGACTGAAGGAAAGAACATTCTAGAGGTCCTGGGCTTGAGTACAAGTCAGCTACCTCTAGGCCATGGATGGCATCTTCTCAGCTAAGCTCAGAGCATTTGGGGCTCCTATAAAGCTAAAGGCATTACAGCTTTGATCAACAACTGCTGTAATGCAGCACTGTGGCCTGAGGTACAAGCTCATTGATCAAGTCATTTGTTCAGTCATTGACTCACTCACTCTTTCATAAAACAAATCATCTAGGAAGTCAGAGTTAGTTATTGAGAGAATGGATGAACAATCTAATGTCCAATTACAGGATTAGAAATCTGAATGTAGAATTACAGCTGGGATAAGTGTGGGAAAAAAGGAAAGTTTTGTGGAACCATGAGAGCATCCTGAAGGTAGTAGAAGGGCTGCCTGAGGATAAGCCATGATATGTTGGGTGAGTGGGAGTTAATTAAATGAAGAGGCAGGGTTGGTGAGTGGAGTCAGGTTGGGGAGCACCTTCCAAGAGGAGGTGACTGCCTTTGCAAAGGCCCTGTGGCAGAAGGGACCAACATACCTTCCATTAACTTGCAGGAGGCCTGTGTGGCTGGAGCACAAAAACCAAGGGGAAAAGCAGGATTGGTTGAGGCTGGAGGGGTGCCAGAGGCCAGACCACCCAGGACCTTGGGGGCCATGGTCAGATTGTTGATATTTGTCCAAATAAGAGGAACCCATTGAGGGGAAGTGACATGATCAGATTATCATTTGAAAATTATAAAAAGCAATTACAGTGTAGTTATCATGTGCCAGAAATGTTTGAAGAGCTTTGTAAACATCAACTTAGTATCTTCACAACACACTCTAAGAAAAGTACTGTTGTCATCTTCATTTTACCTTTGAGAAAGCAGAGGCACAAAGAGGTTATATAACTAGCCCAGGGTCATGTAGCAAAGATGGGATTTGAACTCCTCAGGATTGTCATGTAGTCTGGCCACATGCTTGACCAGTACATTGTACCAAGGCTTTTGTGCAGAGAATAGATTTGGATGCGGACATAACAGTTTGAAAGCTGGTGCAATCTTCCAGATGGGGAGAGCTTGTCCTAGGTTGGTGACAGTGGAGATGGAGAGAAGTGGAAGATTTAAAGAGACATGTGGGGAACTGAATTTACAGGACTGTGTTTAGATTGTTTATAGGAGTGGCAGAGATGGGTGCCCCTCTCTTCTCTTCCTGCCAGCTCTGTGTTTTGCTCCCCTGAGCACGTTCATCCCTCCATGCATGGGGGCTGTGAGGGAATTGTGGCAACCACTGGTCTACCCCAGGGGTTCTCAACAGCACTCTACAGCACTGGGCTGGATAATTCTTTGTTTCAGGGTTGTCCTATGTTTAGTGGCATTCCTGACGTTTACCTACTAGATGTCAGGAAAAGTCCCCATCCTCTACTTGTGACAATCAAAAATGTCTCCAGACATTGCTAGAAGACAGAATCACCCTTGATTAAGAAGTACTGGTCCACTCCTAGCCTGCATATATTTAGTTTTTCTCCTTGAACCAGCAGCCCACCTCCTTCCTGGAATACTACGGGCCTTGAGCCAGCTGTGTTAGTGGCTGTAGAAGAGTTTTAACACTGGCCCATGCCCAACACACAGACCTTCTCCCATCTGGAGGCAGGCAGCCCCAGACCAGGTAGATTCAGAAAGCTTAAAAATGAGCCTTTTCCACTATTTAACAGTGTCATGCAACTTTAGTATTTAGTGAGGTAGCCTATACACTTGGCTATAATTCAAGGTGATTTTTTTTCTTTGGGGACATAGATTCTTTAGTTCTATCCAATTGATTTCAATATGAACTTTTCTGTAATCTACTCTTATTCTTGGGCATTGCCTGCATCTTATGTTTCTGAGCAACTGTTTCCTAAATAGCTCTAAAACTTTCCTTTGGAAACTTTCATTTCCTTAGAAGGCCTTTCAATGAAGAATGTATCGAAGTTAGATAAGCTTCTCATTTGGAAAGGTGAATTTATCAAATGCCTATATTTAGAGGAGAAGAGAATTTTAAAGAATTTTGATCAATTGAAAATTCTTTACTAAATAATATTTTTTAAAAAGTACTTTTGAGAAGTCTGCCTTTTAATGTGGGGTCCATGCAGATACTGGGAAGAAACAGACAAGCACCCAAATGAGATACGACTATAAGTCTGGTATTGGTGAGTGCTGGTTTTCTCTTCCTCTAAAAGCAGAGGGTGCTTCTGTGGAATAGAGGGGAATATTTCTATGAGAATGATCACTTTCCTAATTGGCAGTCCAATGGGCTTGCATAAATTACTGTTAAATGACAGTCTTTTTAAAAATACTGTCAGTTACACACAAAAGTAAAGTGAACCCCCGTATACCCATCACCCAACTTAAGTAATTATTCAACTCATTCCCAATCCTGTTTCTTTCCTATCCCCCATTTCCCCACTCCTATCCCTGAGTTATTTTGAAGCAAATCCCAGACATTATATCATTTCATTCATAGATATTTCAATATAAACATTCTTTTTTTAGATAAACATTTGTGACACCAAATTAAAAACACTTTAAGGTGGAGGAGAATTCTAATGAAGGCCTTTCCCTGTAAAGTTGAAACCCACTGGGACCCAAATGTGAGAGGCTTAGATTTTAACTTTTTAAAAATATTGCTATAAAGCAGCAAAGTGGACCATTTAGTGGTAGTATACAGGGAAATCAGAAAGGTTTATACCACTTGACACATTCATTAATCGATTTTCTGTTCTAGTCACCCTGGTTTCTGCCATTATGTCTCAGCGTTCCCAGGACTGACATGATTATATTTTGTGTAGAGTTTTTGTTATCTCTTGGTGATTATTGACATTTCTACACATGACTGGGAGGGAAGGCCTTTCTTGATCATGCCTCTTTTCAACTTCTTGCCTGAATGGTAACTCTTCAGGATTTTGAAGAAAAAACAAATAACAACTTTCAAAGTGTGAACATGAACTGGTGATTGGTCATATCTTCTATGCCTAAGGGTTCTTGGGTCTTGATTAATGGTAGCTTTTCTGTACAGAATGAATCTTGAGATTAAGCTCTCTTTGTAATGAGATTAAACTCATGAATCTCTGCTGAGACCTGAACATAACCATTCAGCTTCTTGCACTATTTCTGTTAATGATCACATCTGCTTGCACCCTAGAAGCCCCCATTTCGTTGGGGAAAAACAATATTCTGCAGAGTTTCTTTAGAGCATTTGTTCATTAATTAATTCAGTTGTAACTCACTGAGCAATAACTAGGGACCTCCTACTGTATTAGATGCTGATCTAGTCACAACTCAGACATAGTCCCCATCTTCCTGGAGCTTAACTCTAGTCTTGATGTCTTAGTTATGAAAGTTTATTGTACATCCAGTCTCAGTGATTTGAGGGAATAGTAGGATGGTTTCCATATCCAAATGTCTTCTATATCCTTCTCTCCCTCAACTAGGTTACCATGGGATATTTTTGGGTTGAGCTAGACTTTTGTCTTGGTTTTAGTATTCACATCTGATTGCTCTAGAGGGGAGTGACTCAAGAAGGTATAAGCGCTGGGCCAGGAACTTGGGCAGCATTCCAGCCCTGGCAGCAATAAAAGTGGAGAGAGAAGGTGTCCCAAAAGGATAGGGAAATGTGAAGGCTAGGGTCTCACACCAAAACAGACTTTATGTCCATCACATTTTAGTTGACAGTTGGCCTTGAGCCAAGCAAGACTGCATGGTGACAATGAAGTGTCATCATGGAAATTTAGTGTTTCATATCACGTAGCCTGTCCTCTCATCTGGTGGTACTCCCTAACTCCTTGACAGCATCTATGGGAAGGGGTCCTTTAACCTCTGCCTGGCACCGGGGGTGATGAAGAATGCATTAGTACAAGGGTTAAGAGCCTGGGCCTTGAGGGGAGAGACAACTTAGGATCTCCATCTTGCCATTTACTCTGCTTGCACTGTGACCTTGACCAAGTGTATAAATGACATTACCTTCCCTGTAGGGTTCCTCTCATGATGAAATGAGGTAATACATATAAAACACTTAGCATAGGTGTGCTACTTAGTAACTCTTAATACATATGCTCATCAGTGTCCTCTGAAATCTCTCTTAAATGGGTTGCCTTTTGTTGTACAATGAGAACTTTCTTTATCATTTCACCCTCTTGCCTTTTGATTCTTTTACGTTTTGCTTTTTGAAGCCACTTAAGCATTTAATTGTTCTTTATAACTCTTTTTATTTTTTTATTTTTATTTTTTAACATTTTTTATTGAGTTCTAGTCATTTTACAATGTTGTGTCAAATTCCAGTGTAGAGCACAATTTTTCAGTTATACATGAACATACATATATTCATTGTCACATTTTTTTTCGCTGTGAGCTCCCACAAGATCTTGTGTATATTTCCCTGTGCTATACAGTATAATCTTGTTTATCTATTCTACATATGCCTGTCAGTATCTACAAATTTTGAACTCCCAGTCTATCCCTTCCCACCCCCCTCCCCCTTGGCAACCACAAGTTTGTATTCTATGTCTATGAGTCTGTTTCTGTTTTGTATTTATTTTTAATATATTTTTTTAGATTCCACATATGAGCGATCTCATATGGTATTTTTCTTTCTCTTTCTGGCTTACTTCACTTAGAATGACATTCTCCAGGGACATCCACGTTGCTGCAAATGGCATTATATTGTTGGTTTTTATGGCTGAATAGTATTCCATTGTATAAATATGCCACAAAACTTCTTTATCCAGTCATCTGTTGATGGACATTTAGGCTGTTTCCATGTCTTAGCCATTGTAAATAGTGCTGCTATGAACATTGGGGTGCAGGTGTCTTTTTGAAGTAGGGTTCCTTCTGGATATATGCCCAGGAGCGGGATTCCTGGGTCACATGGTAAGTCTATTCCTAGTCTTTTGAGGAATCTCCATACTGTTTTCCACAGTGGCTGCACCAAACTGCATTCCCACCAGTAGTGTAGGAGAGTTCCCTTTTCTCCACAGCCTCTCCAGCATTTGTCATTTGTGGACTTTTGAATGATGGCCATACTGACTGGTGTGAGGTGATACCTCATTGTAGTTTTGATTTGCATTTCTCTGATAGTCAGTGGTATTACCCTTGAGTATTTAAGACTTTTCTCCTGTCCTGTCCTCAGTAGCCTCCACACTGCAGAATTTTCTTATTTCCAACGTACCTAGTTCTTCTTTCTCTTCTTCTTGTGACACGTTTAAAGGACTCTCAATATTCTAACCTATTTCCATTGAATATTTTGTGGATTCTTTTTCTGTGCATCCCACAGTTAGTCACTGGGCTCTTTCTATGGCCAGAGCACTGAGTCTGGCCCTGGTGACATAGTCCCTACCTAGTAAAGTTCATATGCTAATGAGGGATATGGAGTAAGTGCTCATAAGGAAGGTTCTTGGTGGGGGCTAGTATTGGGACATGTAATAAAGATTGGAAGGAAGCATGGAGGTTTCAGGAAGCTGCCAGGAGGAAGACATGGCTTATGTGAGAAATAGTGGGTGAGAGAAATGGGCCATGTAAAGAAGGGGGATAGGAGGACTGTTTCATATGGGACTTATAATCAAATACAATATTTAAATGGCTAATAAAAAGAATTCAGTGATTAAACAGATTGGCTCCTGCTAAAAGCCCAAAATAGCTCTGGAAAATTCTACTGAAAAATGGTCTCTTACATGGGGAGAGCAGCTCAAAAATGTCACCGTCATAAGTATGTAATAATAGCTAACCTTCTACCACAACATCCTTGACTCCTAACCTTGTCTTTGCCTTAAAACAAATAATTTCCCCTCCATGCAGGGTTAGAGCCCATTTTCCCCTCTATTCTCACCTTCTTCTTGATGTGTGGCCATTGAAAGTTGGCTACTGACCCAAGTCATTTTCCCCCAAGCTGCAGTTAGGGATGCTGTCTCCGCAATGTATAGTTTTAACATTGTTTACGTTCACATTGGTCAGCTGTAATTGGATATGAAATTTTCAGCATTACCTTTCCTTCATGATGGTATTAAAAATAATTTATATGTTTATAATAAGAAAGGACTTAAAAAAGCAAGATACACAATGAAACGAGTTCCCAGAACTGGTCTGGAATTTTTCAGGAAGATATTGAGCTTGGGAAGTATTTAAAACTCCAGCTTGGACTTTGCTTTTTAATGCACCTAAAAGTGTATATATGAACATTTGTGGCAGCACACCTGAACTGCTTTCCCTTGCATAACCAAATGTTTTATTGTTTTAATTTTTGAAATAATACAATAACTTTAACAAAAGAATATAAAACATTAGTAAGAAAAGAGTTGATTCCTGCCAAAGCTGACCTCAGCCAAAATGGGCCTCTACTCCTTAGCGTCTCTGAAAACATGCTTTCTTCTTTAAGTTTATTAACTGAGGAAATAATAATGATCAAAATAAGATGGTGTTTTTATTGAACAGCAGCTAGTAGAGGACCAGGCCTCTGATGTCAAAATCCACAGAACAAGGACTCTCCCAAATCAGCTGGGAGAGGAGAGTCGGCTTCTGTTGTCAAGGGTTGCTTTTTTGCTTTTCTTTTTTCTCTTTCTTCCTTTCTTTCTTCCTTCCTTCCTTCCTTTCTTTCTTCCTTCCTTCCTTTCTTTCTTCCTCTCCTCCTCTCCTCCTTCCCTCCTTTCTTCCTTTCTCTCTTTCCTTCTTCCTTTCTTCCTTTTTGTAAGCTGACTGAATTATGCCCCTGTCTCCTGAACTCTCTTATAGCATCATTCCCTTGGGCCTCAGTGGCACCCAGAGCAGAACTGATCAACTACAGGCTCCTGGGTTCTTAAATTCAGACAACAAACAAGTTGCAAGAATGCAGCAGATGTTCCTGCATCTTAGACTCAGGTTATATTATCATCAGCTTGCCACACCTGCAAAGACAAAGCCTACCTGTTGCAGATGCAGGGTTTGACTATGCATGTGCATTTGTGTACAGTCTGCACACACCACTCATATGCTTCCTGATAAGACCCAGAGGTATAGAGACTACTTTATATAAAGATTAAGGAACCAATAAATTCATCTTTAATATATAGAAATGTACACAGGGTCAGTAAGGCAGGAGAGAAGAGGAGGAGTTATGTTATTATCATGGCAGGGCCAAATGATTATGGAAAATTATCTGTACCAGATGAGCAGAAATTCTATGAGTGCTACATTTTTTAACAGTATAATGGATTGGATGATACAGATTCATTGTGTTACTATTGAAGATAAGAGTAGTAAATCATATTTGTATAGGACTTTGTAATTACAAAAAAGCTTCTTCTCGTATAACATTTTCAAGTGACTAATAGCAGCGATGTTACATCTCTTTCTGTATCTGAAAAATAAAGAATAAATAACATTTATTTTAAAAGAGACTTACATCTTTTTAAAAACAGCAATTAAATGAGAATTCTGATTAGCAGCAAGAAGAAAGCATTTACCCAAGAGAAAGACTTGACATTTTAAAATATTTTTTTCTAGTCTCTTTTCCTTTGCATACATTTTTGCATAGCCATGATTGTGTTGTTACTATTTTTTCTCTCATTTTTTTCATTTACATGGAGTAATGCTTTGTATTCTCCAGTTAGTATAAAATATTTTTTTTCAAAATTGAATATGGTTGGAATAGTGTATGTAGTCACTGTGGAAGAAGGGAATCCTTATAGTTTGGTCTGGAACTCATGGACAGAGTATAACTATTCAAATTCAATCCTAAAATACTTATTGAGTACCTACCCCATGCCAAGACTGATTCTTGGCACTGTGTGTGTGCAGTGGGATGGTGGTGGCTGGTAAAGGGCTGCGAAGATGACCAAGACCTGTAGAAGATGCTTTCAGTGAGCTTACCTTTAGTTAGGAGAAGAATTAAGAAAAGAAATTAAAAGGTATATAAGGGAAAAAAGTAGTTAGGAAGGAACTTACAAAGAAAGGGACGAAGAGTTGAGCAGAGGGCAGCTAGGAAAGAAGAAAAGAAGGAAGGAAGGAAGGAAAGAAGGGAGGAACCAAGAGAAGAAAGGAGGGAGGGAAGAAGAAGAAACACCACCAAAACCCAAGAAACCATAAACACCCTATTGAATTTCAACATTCAGAATATAGAAATCACTTAAGGCAATGAAAGAAAATATCACAGAACAATATAAAATCAAATATTCAGGAATTTTATCAATATTAACAATGTCTTGGTGATGAACAGTCTTTTTTTAACTTTCCTAGAGTCTTCCTATATAAAATTCTCAGGATATCTTGAATGCCAGGTTTCTCTCTAAAATGCTCATGATAAAGCATACTTGAGTATTATTGCATCTGAAGAAGAAACTATTGCTAATGCATATTTAGATACATAAAAAATGTGACAACTATTTCTGAAAACTCTAAACTATGTAAAGGGCTCTCTCACACCATATATACTAAATAGGAGATATAGTGAGATGATGATAATGGTGTTGGTAGCCATGATAGATGGTGATGATGATGATGACTACACTAAGGGTGATGGTGGTGGTGGTGGTGGTGGTGACGACCTAATGATGATAGTCATGGTTGTGATGATGGTAATGTTGAAGATAATGATGGTGCTGATAACGGTGATAATGATGATGATGGTGGTGATGGCTATTTTGGAAATTCAGTCTTTTGAAAAGGAACTTTTGAGGTATCTAAGTGATGTGCTTCCAGGCATCTGCAGCCATAGGCCTTGGGCTGCATATGGTAGGCCTGGAACACCTGTCATTGGCCAGTGCCTTGCTTTTTGACCAAATATTATCTTCCAGCCAAGCCTGTAGAAGCTACATATTAGCCTATAAAAGAGGAGCCAAACACTTTAGCAGTTAATGAATTTCTGCACTTAGACCTAAAATATAGGGGTTCATACTTTTGTAATCAACAACTACCCAGTGATTTGCCTACTGTGGGCCTAAGTTTTTGATCTCACCATGACCCCTTTCATGAAAACTTTGGGTTAAAAATATTAGGTTGAACCATGTGAAATTGCCAGTTTTTTAGGTTACTGGTTAAACAGTAGCAATTTCATCTGGATTAAACTATAATATGCCTTGTGCTGATTTATATCCCACCCCCTTTCACTAAGTGTGTGAAATGGGTAGGAGGAGTCAAAAAATGATATATATTATTCTGCTATTATGATAGTCTTTGTGCCATGGATTCTGTGTGTGTGTGTGTGTGTACAGGATAGGTACTACAGATCAATGCTGTCTAGTATAGTAGCCATGAACCTTATGTGGCTATTGAGCATTTGAAACGTGGCTAGTCCAAAATGAGGTGTGCTATGAATGTAAATGCACTCCTGATTTCAAAAACTTAGTATGAAAAAAAAGAATATAATTTATTTCAGTAATAATTTTTATATTGATTACACATCAAAAATAATATTTTGAATATATTTGATCAACTAAAATATTAATTTTAATAGTTTCTTTTTACATTTTTTAATGTGGCCACTAGAAATTTTGGCTTATATTGTATTTTTATTTGACAGTGCTGCTACAGACAGAAAGGATTTTTAAAGTCTTTTCAGTATACTTTTTGGCACATTCAGGCGGAAGACAATTCAAAGAGGTTTTAGAAATTGCCCTTGGATATTTTGAGCCCAGATCTGCTTCAGTTTCCTCAAAAAAGGAAGGAAAATCAATTTGGCCTCTAAAATCTACATTTTGAAAATGGCATTATAGACATGTATTCCCTCTCTAATATTCAAAATAAATTCTAGCAGCTCATAGTTTTTCCATGTACTTATGGTATTTTCTTTACTTTTACTTTTTGTTCTCTGTGTTCTTCCTGTCATCACTTTATCAAAATATTGAGGCCCTGGCATCAAGCAAGCAGAGATATTCAAGATACATAAATGCCTCACTTATTCAGTACTGAGTTTATCTGAATCACTTGGGGATTGGCTAAGTGTGTAAGCATTTGGATTTCTCTGAAATTGAGACCATGCCACGCAGTGTGGGATTAGTGGGGAGAAAAGTGTGTCAGTCTCTTGGCGCTGACAATTTGAACTGTCAGGGTCAGGGCCCTGTGGTCTCCTTTTGCTCCCCTAATCCTGACTAAGAAGGTAATTTAAGTAGAATCCTGGGGTGCTAAATTAAGGAGGCTCTAATGGGAAAATGGGAAATGAGGGTTTAAAGGACATCCATTAATGTGCTCACTTCAAGATGTACTTGCATCAGTGCTTCTTAGGAAGGCGATGCTCGCCAGTAATGTCTTTTCTTTTTGGAACACAACCAAGGGCAAGTATGGACATTTTTAAACATAATATTTTGGAACCCAAGGGAAGCCAAAATATTGCAGACAGTGATAAAACCACAATTTAGTAATTGTGTTCTGTGATCCTGCAGCATGTGGTGGGGCTGCTAGAAGAGAAAGTGTGATGAGTTTGGGCAGCAGACATTCTACATCTCAAGTTGCCATCTAATCCTTCCTTAAATAGGCCCAGACAAATCTGCAAGGTGTCCAGAAATCCTCTTTTCTCTGTAGCCACATCTTCTGAGCCAACAAGAAATCAGGGTAGGTATCAGCTAGGGATATACTTGCCTGCCCTAACAGAAAAAACCCAAATTGAATAATATATAGTCTCACATAACAATAAGTCTGGAGGTAGGTAGTCCAGAAAGTATAGCATATATTACAATTGCTATTCTATTTTATCCTCTGTCATGACCAGCTTTTGTCTTCATGTTGAAAATTGCTGCTGCAGCTCCAGCCATCACATCTGTGTTCCAGAAGAAGGAAGAATAAGTGCTAAACAACTTCACCTGCAGGAAGGGACATATACCTTCCAAGGACATTTGCCTATAATATTGGCCTAGAGTGGGTTGAATGACTCTTCCCAGATGCCAGGGACTCTAAGTTGATGAAGAAGCAGCTAGAATGTGGAACCCAAAGAGCTTGACAAAGGAAGATGTAGTCTGTATAGATAGCTCCTAGTTCACTTCTTGGCCCATAGTATATAATCAAAAAATAGATCTTAAAATAGCCTCACCTTTGTAGTTAAAAGAACAGACTAAGCGAAGTAGTAGTTACTTTGATTAGTGTCTGAGCTTACTGAGCCTTCCTGTTAAGCACGTTTGGCCGATAGAACACAGGGCTCAGTGCTTTACATCTTACTTACACCTAGTAACAACCTAATGAAGGAGATATTCTTCTCAGGTTACAGAGAAGGAAACTGAAGCTCAAGAAAGCTAAGTAAACTTGCCTAAACTACACAGCTAATGTGGAGGAGGGCTAGGATGCTAACCTTGCCTTCAGCCTGTACCTTTATAACCTCTAAACTTTTCTGTAAGTAAAAGGCTGTCGGTAGGTGGTTGGTTTGCCTAGTAACTTGCTAACCCAGTTCAAAGCTTAGAACCAAAAAACTTAAAGTAAATAGCAAAAAGGACCAAAACAGAAAAAAAAGTTAAGATAACTTTGGAATAATTGAAATAGGTCCCCATATCATGAGCTGTTAAAGTCCTAAATGATTCTAAATTCTGGACTCTCTCAATCCTAGAATATTTTCCACCAGTTCTCTTTTTGGGAGGATTTGCCATGTCCATATGGTAATGGTTTGTTTCGGGTTGTATAAGGGCATTCTCAGGAAGAGTTAGGCCATTTTGTGCTGGGTGCTGTTCCAGAGGAGTGGGAAGGAGCTGTGTGCATGTCTTGAGGTGCAACCAGCTCCCCTCCCCCTGGAGTGGCCCCTGGCTGCCATGAGATCCAGTAGCACGGAGGGAGAGGTAGATTGGAATCGCCTCCAAGGAATGGAGGTTCCCCAAGAATGATGGATCTGCCTTTGATGTCTAGCAGCTTCCAAATAGCACAGAAATGATACAGATACATGCCAAAAGGGGGAAAAACAACTTTTGATCTAGTTAGAAATAATTAAACTTTCAGTGTGCATGAAAGAAACTTGAGTGCTGGCCAGTTGTTTGCTATGGATGGATTTTGTCAAAGAGCATAGTTGAAAATAAAGTAACTAAAGCAAACCCCTGCCTGGTGTCCCACTTGAGGGGAGATAATTTTTTGGTCTTTGCTTTTAAAATGTTAAGGATTTCGTCCCTTGCAGGCTGAAATTACCTGCAGTCTCTCTCTCTCTCTCTTTTTTTTTTTTTTTTACCTTTATACAGAGATATTAAGAGTGATGTTTTTCTTTAATGTTTTCTCAGAAGGCTTTCCCTTCAACCCTTCCTTGTTGTCATATCTTGTTTAGTCTAATGTGTGTTTTTTGTTAGTGTGTGGACTAAAAAAGGTAATCTAATTAACAGTAGAAGGCAAGAAGCCCTGCAGGATTTTGGCAACAGAGGAAAATGTGAGCTCTGGTATTTGATCACCAGCTCCTACTTAAGTCTCACAACTCTTGCCTCGTTAACAGGGGACTTTTTTGCTCTTTGTAAGCAGGCTTCAGCAGAATGTAAAGTGTGTATTTGACAGGACAACAGTCAGGTCTAAGAGTGGCTTTTGGAAATTTCGGCTGTCTTTATTCAGAGCGACTGGCTTGGTAAATGTTTAGAGGGCCCTAATTATGCTTTGAGGCGATTAAAACATTGTGGATTTATGCTATTTCACTGAGGAGAAAGGCCCACTCCACATACCAAGAAAGGAAAAAAAAAAAAAACACTAAAAGGGGAGGAAAGAAAAGAAAAAGGGGAGGCGGGTTGGATGGTGGGGGGAGCACACACCGCCCCAATGTGGAGAGGCGGCCTCTTGGTAGAGCATATGAATCCACTTACATGTAAATTGCTTGTCGCTATGAATTAAGGGAAGGCTATGAAAGAACTGCTTTGCCGTGTTTACTATAGGATTTTTGACAGACTCTTTCCTCTTTCAAGTAAATTTGGCTTAAGTCCATAGTCAGTCCAGTTTTAAGTAAACTCCTCTTTTGTTACATTAACAAGGTTATAACATCACTGGGGCAGATTTCCAGCTGCAGGAACCGAGGCCTAAGTATGGGGCTGAGGGTATAATTAAAACCTTCGGGTGGGAGAGTTAAACTCTCAAGTAAAATTGGATAAAAGGCTAATTGTCCATAGCAACATAATACATGCTTTAAATATCTGTGAAATGAAGATGAATAGTAGGAGTTTTGGAAAAGTTCTTTTCTGCTCTGAATTGAGATCTGATTTTTTAGTTTAGGAAAAAGGGCATTGACTTCTGCCCTACCCGCCCTACGCAACACCCCCCCCCCAATTCCCCAGTTTTGAAAGCTCCTGCCATCCCCTGTGACCCCATGGCTTGTCCTCTGTCTATGCTAAATATCTACTTACCATCTTTTGTGGAACTTCTTTTACAAAACAGGGAGTATCTATACCTGAAAAGCAGGACCATAATCAGAGGCCTAGATTTTCTTGTTCCATAGGTCCAAACAAAGGTATCCAGTACTTTGTCCACATTTGCCATGCCTTCCTTTAAAGTGTGTGTGTGGGGGGTTAATGGCAGGGGAGGGGTGGTGAGTTGGACGGCAGTCTAGGAGAAGGGTGCACATACCTTTGGTGACCTTCTCAAAGATGACATCCAGCCAAGCAAGATGATACATTACCACAACGCTAAAAAAACAAAACGGCTTGTAATGGCAGCTTGTCCTGAGTGAATGCATCGGGGAAGGCCCATTTGTTATTCATTAGGAGAAGCCTGGCTGGGCTGGCATGGTAGGAAGCCTGGAGACTTAAGGTCATTCTACACCCCTGCCCCAGTGGCACGGACAACAGCGAAGACAGCTTTAGCAGCTCCTGCACTTCTAGACTTTGCCGAACTGCTGTTTGAAGCTCTGCAGGAATGAAGGTGTTCTAAAACAGTTTAGAGTTACTCCGGGCGGGTGGGGATGGGGGGGGAATGGAAGGGAAGAATAAGAAGGGAAAAAAATAAAAAGAAATAATTTCATGGGCAAAGTGATTCCATGGAGCTGAGTACAGTAAGCCCACAGCTGAAAAGTCCTGCAGCTTCCCTCCAGCAGCCCAGAAAGTGTACCCCCAAAGAATTCCAGGTCTCTCCTGAAATAAGGACAATCAGAAGAAAGAGAGTGTGTGAGGAGCACAAGGCTGTTGGAGAGTGCTCAGTGTTTGAGGGCTTGCTGGGAGAGGTGCATGACCATACCCAACTAATAGAGTTGCTGGGTGCAGCATGGTAAGTAAGACTGAGGGTGTGCTGGCTTGCAAGAAGGGCGGGCCAGTTCTTTGTGAGCCAGAGATGCAGGACTGCAGCCCAGAAGAGAGCTGGACCTGGACAGAGTGAATGGAAGGGTGGTGGAGGGCTGACAGTTTAGGACCTCATCAAGTGGACTGATTGAGAATGTAGGTCCTGTATGCCAGGAAAACAGGATCCAGTCCCTAGGCTCTGAAGCAGAGTGGTACGAGGCCGGCCTAAACTCTGTGTGTCCTGTCAGCTCTATGATGTGACTGGCTTAAGGGAGAACCCCCAGGAGTTGCATTTTCCTTATTTTAAGCCTAGTTGTGTTGCAGAGTATTTTCATCTTGCTGCATAATATGGAGACTTGCAATTTGAATCAAAAAGTTCTTTCTTACTATGTGAATTAGAGTACTTTAATATAGGATACACCTACTGCTCGAGCTAAGATGCTTTCCATCAGAGTCACGATACCTATCTTCAGTTTCATTGTGAGGATTGATGTGCTTTTATTATATACATTGGAGCCTCCTTTCAATATTTTTTGCTCAAAGAGTTAGTTAGATCACACATTTGCCTCATGGCAGCTATCAGTAGTGTTTTAAGTATGTTTAAATATGTTGAATAAGAGCTTATATTTTAGAGGATATAAATCCATTTCTCTCACCAGCATTGTAAATTTAAATTCTTTCTTACATGTACCAAAGTCATGTAATATATAAACCTGGTTATAGCCCCAAATAAGAATGACATTATGAGAAAATATAGCTGAGAATGCTGTGTTTCATAAGAACCAACTCTTATGAATTCAAGCTAATAAAATTTTAGCTATCTTTATATTTCTTTGTCTTTAAGTAATGTATGTTTCCTCTTTAAAGGTTTAGTTATCGTGTGTGTATATATACATATATATTACTAAAGTGAAAAAAGCACTGCTCTTTCTGTGAATTATTAAGGTTTGATGCGAAAACATGGAAAAATAGTTGTTATTTTTTTTGAAGTTATGTACTATTTGGGGAGCAGAAGTTGAGACTTTTTTAGACTTGGATTTGATTGGGTGGCTATCCGTTTTGTAGAGCACATGAATGTGGGAGGTGCCTGGCCATTTCAGAGACAAGAGTATACACTGTCTCTAAGAGTCAACAAATATTTGAAAATCAAATGTTTCATGATGAGGGAAGGACTTTTTCTACCAAAAGGCTAATCTTATCAGACACCTCTTTCTCCCCACCTCTCCACCACTTTATTTCTCTCAACACAGAGGCTGAGTATCCTGAATAACACAAATATTGCCATTGTCATCATTAATCCTTTATTGTACAGGAGAGAAACAAAGCAGTGATATAAATTCATTCTCTACTCACCTCTCCTTTAGTAAATTATTTCTCAATTTTTCTTGGTTTTTTTCTGTATTAATAACCTAACTATCATTACAAGAGGAGTAGCAGTTTTCTCTTGTGGGCAAGGAAGAGTTTTGGAAATAGATGGTGGTGATGGTTACACAATACTGTAAATAGAAATGGTTAAAATGACAAATTTTGTCTTATATATATTTTGCCACAATGAAAAAATGATGAGAGAGAGAGAGAATGAGAAAGGAATAGAAAACAAAGCCCCAGGTATCTCTTTGGTTTGTAACCTCATTATATTGAGGTTTCTGCTTCAGTGTCAACTTATCTGAGAGAGCTTTTCTGATCACATTAGCTAAAATAGCACCTTTCTTGTTACTCTCTGTCCTCTTTGCTCTAATCTTATTTGTAAAAGTATTTTGAAAATTTGAATAAAATTCACATAACAAAAATTCATCTTTTTAACTAAGTGTATAATTTTAGTATATTTACGATGTTGTGCAATCATCACCACTAATTCTAGAACATTTTCATGACCCCCAAAACCTCATACTCATTAAACAGTCACTCTCTATTACCTCTTTCCCCTAGCCCTTGGAAACTACTGATCTGCTTTCTGTATGGATTTGGCCATTCTATCTATCCCACAGGTGAAAGCAGTACATGGACTTTTGTGTTTGGCTTCTTTCATGTAGCACAGTGTTTTCAAGGTTCATCCATGTTATAATATGTATTCATGTAAACTACTTCATTTCTTTTTATTGACAAATAATATCCCACTGAGTAGATATACCACAGGTTTTGTTTTTTTTTAACCCATTAACCAGTTAATGTACATTTGAGTTGTTTCACTTTTTGGCTGTTATGAATAATGCTGCTATGAATATGTGTCTACAAGTTTTTCTGTCAATACATGTTTTCATTTCTCTAGGGTATAGATATTTTTCTTCATAACACTTACCACCACTATATAGATATGTGTATTATGTGTGTATGTGCATGCATGTGTATGTATATATATATACACACACACACACACACACACACATATATATATACATTTTTGTTTGTTCATTGTTCATAGGTTCATAGTCCCCACTTAGAAGTTAAGTTCTGAGAGTACCTAGACTTTATCTTATTCTCCATTGCTTAGGACTGTGCCAATTGAATGAATTAGCAAATGAAGAAAGAAGAATGTATTAGATGAGCCACAAAGTACTTCCTGAGCCACAGAGTATATCCTTTGGTCATTGTCTCTTTTAAGCCATTCTTTGGGTTGAGTATGGCAGGGAGGAACACTCAAACAAGAAGGCTGTTACTCAGTGTCACAGGAGCACTGATACACTCAACCAAGCCTGCTGACATCTGACCACAGGCCCAAGTTCTTTTTGATGCCAATTACTGATATCTGGAGAATCAGTTCTTCCTGTGGCAGGCATTCTCTTGTATTTGTAATAAAGGCAAAGAAAAAATTCTTTTTCAGTAGTGCCAAGAAGAGCATGATCTTCATCTTTCTCAGAGGCATGATGTCCATCTCTCCTTTGACAGATATGCCAAAGAGGAAAGAATGGGATGTTGCAGCCTGGGGGTGAGGGCCAAGTATATTTTTATTCACCAGTTGCATTTAAGAGGCCAGGAACATCTTTTTGCATAAAGCCAAAGTAAAATTTAAATTACTGCAGAACATTTGAATACTTCAGCAAGGGAAGTATTAGTCCCAGGGAAAGGGAAATAAGGCATTCTAGCATTTGCCTGCCCATCTCCAGTGAATCCTGGCAAGTATTATTTTAGCTTTTAGGAATTTTGCTAGCTCCACCTATGTTTTAATGAACTACATAGTTCCTTTTAAAATAGTCTTCATGGATTCTATGGGACTTTGATTTTGTTTGATTATTTTTTTCTTTATAGTTAATCTGCCTTTAAACATTTGGAGGAAGTAGTTCAGTTTTTAAAAACTTCCACAGGATGTGATATGTACAGTTTAAATGATAAATCTTTCCCCTCTAAAGAAATGTCAGGGCACGAAAGCAGACATAGTTATCACACTGTTTATTATTTGACTTGGCCAAAGTCCTAGATTTGCGTTCTAATTTTAATACATTAGAATGTACTTTTCTTGGAGGTTTGCATATAAATGCTCTAGGTTTGGTGAGTAATTGAGCAGCAGGGTAAATTGAAATTACATTTGACTGAATTATTTTTCCATGTATATTAGTTATTTCTTTTATCAGTAAATGAGGAATTTCTCATCTAGTGTGTTACAGGCAAGTATATTTCCATCCAAGATGCTCTTGTGATAGGGTGGCTCAGGACAGGAGATTTTGGGTTTACTGGGGGTGGTTTCTATCTCCAAGATGCCTTTCAGTCATGGGAGACAAATCATCTGTTCTTGCAATCTAGGTAGAAATGGGGCAGTTATCTTCCTCTTGGGTATTTCCTTAGCTGAATTCTTATTATTATTTTAATGAAAATAAAAAATTGGTAAGAGAGAATCTTAAAGAAATTCAAGGTTCTGGACTCCCATGGACAACATAGCTTATTATGCTTTGAGCATTTGAAAACTGTAAGACCCACATCAAACAATGAAGAGAAGGGCCCCATTGTTAGCTGAGCTTTGGGGAGGGGCTGTCCATTGAAACAAGCTTGGATGAACCATCCCACCACCCCACCAGCCTCCCCCTGCAGTTTACAGTACGACAGCGCATAGGAATGTGAAGCCCACTTTGGAGCCCATTGTGAATGTGTTTCTGAGTTGTTTAACGTGTTTCTCACAAACAGGACATGACATGTATGGTTTAAATGAAAATAATGGCCTTGCCGCTCGGTGCCAGACCGTCTTTTGTCAAGAGCATCCTGGCAATTGGAAGGGCTCTGGGCTGACGTGGTCCACAGGCCAGGTCCTTAGGGGATCCGGACTTGCTGTGTTTCACACAGAGAAGGCTCTTAAATCAGGGGGCCTCCCTGAGGGCCTGCATCCCTGGTGTATGTGTATGCACTGTTCTGCAGCAGGCCCTAGAGCCTGGCTGGCTGCTGTTGCTTCTGGCCATGAAAGCTTAGCCATGAATTAAGAGAGAGATTCTTTTTAGTCTTTTGATTCCTTAACCATGAATTTTATTTTCAAAACAAACAACACCCCCCCCCAGTAAAATAAAAAACAAAAGAACAAACTCCAGGGTGTTTTGTATGGAAGTTTTAAAGCATATCTAGGTACTTTTGCTTTGTAGAGTTAGGCCTTAAAATAACTATAAAATTTCTAACCATTAAAAAAAATTGTAGTAAAATAAACATAATGTAAATGCTACCATTTTTCATCATTTTTAAATGTACAGGTCAGTGGCATTAAATATATTCATAAGGCTGTGCAAAAATCACCACCATCCATCTATAAATCTTTTCATCTTTCCAGGCTGTAACTCTGTAACCATTAAACACTAACTCCCCATTTCCTCCTCCCCCCAGCCCCTGGCAATCACCATCCTACTTTCTGTTTCTATGACTTTGACTCCTCTAGGTACCTCATATAAGTGTAATCATTTAGTATTTGTCTTTGTGATGGGCTCATTTCACTCAGTATAATGTCTTCAATGTTGATGCTGTTTGATATAGGCAGATTAGAGTCTATCAAGTCAGTTAATACTGCCTGAGTTCTTGGTGTGTGTATCTTTTAAGGCACAGCTAGCTGATTTATCAACTTTTGTGTCCCATGAATTGCAAGGGGGTGTGCTGTTGCCATAGATCAGTTGTTCTCATCCAGGGTCTACTGGGCCCCCCAGGAATATTTAACAATTACTGGAGATATTACTTTTGGTTGTAACAACTGAGGAGGGGTAGGGGCAGGATGGTGTGGTACTGGTGTGTGGAGAGCAGAGGCCAGGGATGTTCCTAAACATCCTGCAATGGCCAGGACAGCCCCCACAACAAAGAATTATCCAGTCCCATTGTCAGTAGTGCTGTGAGTTTGAGAAATCCTGTCAAGGCTTTCTGAATTTGCCAGTCACTAATGGAAAACAGTCTGGAGGAAAATGCAGGTTGTATTTTCATTGAGTAGTTTTGAAATAAATTTCTATGCTTCCATCAATTTATTACTAATTCAGTAAAGCATTAAATATTGGAGGTTAAATATAAGCAAATGCAGACTGAGTTCCTATCTCCATGGAGTGACTTCACCCATAAAAACTGCAAGATTCAAAAGCATCCATATACTTGTATTTTCATTCATTCTGCTATGGATCCTTTAGGAATGTTTACATTTCTGTGCAGATCACTTGGTAATGGGGTTGAGCGGCTACCCAGAGATTCTGAAGTATGGAGCTGGAGCTTAGAGACCTTGTTCTGGCCCCTATTCTATTACTAAGTGGCTGCGTGACATGTAGCAGTTCTGATAATTTTGGACCATATTTTTCTCACCTGTAAAATGAGGGAGCTGGATTGTAAGTAAAAATCTATGTCTTTGGCATGGGTAAAATAGAAACTTGTTAAAAAGAAAAGACTTTCTTATGGTGTAATTACTAAAAAGTATATTCTGCTACGTTAGTTACTTTTTAAGTGAAGACTAAACATTGCCTTAGTAATAAATCTGTAGGTTAAGCTTGAAGCTGATTGACAGTAAAGGTACTACATTCTCTGCAAGGGGCCTGAGACCCTGGGCTCTTTCTGCTGTCATGTCCTCTCTTTATTAGGACAGACTCTTACCAGCAACATTGGTATGACTCCTGTATGATTCAGTGAACTCACTTTTTAAATGTAGGTTTGTTATGGCACTTCAATGAGAACAGAAAATCTGTCTAGAATTTTTTAAAGTGAGGTTCATAGGAAAAGCAAAAGATAATTAATAAAAGCTATTTTTTTAAACCTCTAGACATGAGAAGTGAGGAACAAGTATCTAAACCAAAGCTTTGGAGTCCAGTTATTGACATGCCTTGCACGCCAACAGAATGAGCCAAGCTCAAGCTCATATAAAACTCTGGTGATCCTTAAGTTTGTGCACACAACCCAGGAATATTTTGTTATTTCCTTGGAATATGTTGTGTATCTTTTTCTAGTACACTCCCTTTGGTTACACGTGTGTTTAAATAAAGACAACTGAAAAGGAATTTATTACAAAGAGTTGTAGCAAATGCCATTATCTGCAGTGAAGTTCATATCAAGAGCAACTTGGTCATAGGGAACACTGAGGACGAAGTCTGTGTTCTGAGGAAGCCACATATGAAGCTACTGCAGTCCAGTACTACCTGCTGTCCCATTACCATGTGAATTCCCATACTACCCCATACCCCCATCATTGGCTTTGGGAAAAAAGATGTTATTATCTAGTATTTTTCTTAGTAATTGAAGCAAGTTTCTTGCTAAGGCCAGAGCTTTTCCAAGAATGTGCCTGTAGCCCCTGCAGCCTCTAAATTTCAAACAAAGTCTGATGGGGTCTGGGTTTTGAGCTTGGACTTTAGTCTGGTTTTCCATGCTGTTTGATGTGATGCAGTTTTGCTCTATCAGACTTGGGAAGTAGGTGCAAGTCCTAGAGGAAGTCAGGCAAGAAGACAGGACAGGGGCTTGCCTTCCAGCACAAGACAGAAGAGACTAAGCTTCATCTTTCTGTTTTCTCCTATATTATTTATTTACTTATTTACTTACTTACTTGTTTGTTTTTTGTAAAATAGGAGATCCTAGAATGAGGATGGCAGAGAAGTCCATCCTGAGTGTCACCTTCAACTGATTGCTAATAAATATTTGGAACACTTGAGGCTAGCTTCAGACTCAATAGGAAATAATTCTGTGATCAATTATTGATGTCTGCCATGGTTGGGCATAATATATTATGTACTCCTTAATGCTGTCTACTTTGGAACTTTACTTGGTAACAGTGTAACTCTCTAGGAGTGGTCCTGGCTGTTAATTAGGACACTTTGATTCTGGTAAATGTTTCTGAAGCAGTTGGCCCTAGTGTGAAGCACACGAACTCTTGGGTCAGATTACCTGGGTTGGAATACTAGCTCTATCTTTTCCCACCTATTGGCTCTTTGGGAAATTAATAGGTCTCTCTATGTCTTTATCCTCCTCATCTATAAAATTGGGGAGTGGTTACATCTTCTAGTTACTGTGAAGATAAAATATTAAAAACACCCCTTTACAGAGGGATAAATTAGGAGTTTGGGATTAACATATACATGCTACTATATATAAAATATATAACCTACAAGGACTTACTATATAGCACAGGAAGCTATATTCAATTTCTTATAGTAACCTGTAATGGAAAAGAACCTGAAAAAGAATGTACACACACACACACACACACACAAGTATATACATACATATATATAACTGAATCACTTTCCTGTATACCTGAAGCTAACATTGTAAATCAACTATACTTCAATGAAAAAACCCTAAAAAAATGCATTATTTAGACTGGTGCCTAGCACATAGTAAACTTTCAACCAATGTTGGTATA
Organism: Camelus dromedarius; assembly: GCF_036321535.1. Taxonomy (NCBI): domain Eukaryota; kingdom Metazoa; phylum Chordata; class Mammalia; order Artiodactyla; family Camelidae; genus Camelus; species Camelus dromedarius. The sequence goes on from NC_087452.1 coordinate 28,967,786, forward strand.
TGGATTGAATAGTGGCCTCCAAAAGATATACTCATCTGGAACCTCAAATTTTGACCTTATTTGGAATAAGAATCTTTGTAGATTTAATTAAGGTGGAGATCTCACTATAAGACCATTCTGGATTAGGATGGGCCCTAAATCTGATGACTGGTGTCCTTGTAAGAGACAGAAAAGGGAAAGAGACACAGCAAAAAAGGAAGATTATGTGAAGATGGGGGTAATGCACAGTAAGCCAAGGAATGTCAAGGTAGGCTGGCCATCACCAGAAACTGAAAGAGAAAAATGGAACAGATTCTCTCTCAGGGTTTTCATATTAACCAACCCTGATGGTACCTTGATTTCAAGCTTTTGACCTCCTGAACTGTGAGAGAATAAATTTATGTTGTTTTACGTCACCCCAGTGGTAATTTGTTATGACAGCCCAAGGAAACAAATACAATCAGCTGTTGGTATTATTATTGCTGTTATCTTCAAAGTTAGGATCAAGTCCTCGGTTATCTCATAATTTGGTCAGGCCTGGAATTTGTTGACATTGATGAAGTCAGCCAGAATCTCAGGCTGCCCAGAAGCCTGTTTCCTCTGATGTTGGTGAGTGAATTGGTCAGTGGACTCCTTTCCCCTCTCAGTCATTGGCTCTCAGAAGATCTTAATTTGAAATAATCAGAATGTACAAAATGAAGAAGAGGGGCATGGACCATCATTGAGATAGAAATAAAATGATAGACTAGACAAGGCATCTTCCTGGTGTATGGATACCAGATATTACATCAGAATTTGAAAGAGGCCTGGAGTTGAATTCTAGGCAAAGTGAGCTCTAAGACAAAAACAAAAAAATGTGCTAAGAGTATATATTCTCAGTTGTACAGAGTCTGAGAGACCACAGACTCAGGGCATGAATGATACTTGAGCTAGCCTAAAGCAAACTGAAATTTGATAAACTGGTAACACACTAATCACTTACCCAGTTGGGAAACTGGATTTTAGGAGTCATCACTTTCTGCGTATTCAGACTAGTCCAGCTCCGTATGCATTTGTGTAGGAACACTGGTCAGGAGAGGGAAGGCATGAACCTGGAGGTAGACAATGGTCCAGGGCTGCCATCTCAGATCTGCCATTACTTTGTGGTTTCTGGCCAGTTACTTAACCTGTTAGCCTCAGTCTTGACCACACAGAATGGGAGTAACTGTGCCCACCACACCAACCATGCTGTGAAAACAGCTTATTATGTTAATATGGACTCATCTAGCACAGAGCCTGGCTGATAGCAGGCACTCTTAGCTTTTTATTTTTTGGTTTTTTAATGTTCTAAGTGCCTAAGGTGTGAAAAACCCTGTGCTAGGAACTTCAAGAGATAAGGGGATAAAAGATAAACAAAAGATCGTCTTCACTCACCAAAACAATATAATAGAAGCTCCATATCATAGTGGTGAAGACCAGGACACACTTAGAAGTATGAAATATTGATGAAGAAAAGGTAATGATTTTTGGTTTTGTTTTGGTTTTCCAAACTGGGGGATGAGCATGGGCCTTGTAGTGGGGATTCGGTTTGATGTGAATCTTGAAAAATACACAGTTTCTATTCCCAGAAAAGGACAGGTACGTTTTCTTCTCGTTGGACAGTATGATCAATGGCATAGAAATATAAGTGAGTGTAGAGAATGATGAATCATCCCAGCGACAAGAAATTACTGGGTTCAGAATGGAGAGGGTTGAGTATAGGGGAGATGAGGCTGGAAGTGCAAATTTGGGCTAGCAGACTTGAATGCCTCAAATTTAGGGCCAGAGGGAAATATGGAATACTTTTGAAGGCCCAATAGAAGGGAGGCTCTGTGGTATGAAGGATGAATCAGAGGAGATGTCACATCTACCAATTGTATCTTCATGGTTTCTGGTTTTCAGGTCATGCCTAAAAAGACCTTCCATTACCTCCGCCAAGAAGAGGTAGATGTCTGAATCTGTTGGTCTGGCACTTGCTGAGTTACTGTGCCATTTACCTCACAGCTGGCGCAAGCTTTCTCTTGAGTTTCTGAGGATGTCATTATGAGCTTTGACTATCTTGAAATGGAAGACTGTCATCTCTCTGAAATCCGTTCTGACAAAACACATTATGCAAACATAAGCTGAAGTCAAATCAATGCTGAGAGAGAGACAGACAGACACAAAGACAACAGACAGACACAGATGAAATCCTCACAAAAAGTCATTTCCAGTGCAGAGGCTGCCCTTCTCCCTGGGAGTTTCCCCTCAGTCCTTTCTATCCACATGGTGGTTGATATAAGTTGACATTTCTATTCCAAATATATTTGTATTTGACACCCAAGAGCCAGCCTGAACTTCATCAGCTGCTTGCTCTATTTGCACAACCTCTAGTGCAGGTGGCTGCTGTATTGAAAAACTAAGTTGAGCTCGTATAAACTGAGTTGCCGTTATTCCTCTACACACAATGAACTTCTTAAATCCAGCGTTCTGGGCATTATAAACCCAATGATTCTGGTTTTCCATGAATAACCTAGATTTTAAAAATTATGATGTGATCTTCTTTTGATTTCCATTGCAAAAAATGGATTCTAAATAAGTCAAATGGTGAGGTGTAAAAGTGAAAATTGCTACTTGTAAGTAAGAAACGTGGTGATGAAGTTTTATATTGTTGGCTTTCGACCCAAAGGTTGTTAGCAGATTTTTCTAAAAGGCAGTCCTTCCTGCTTTTCCACTTGTGCTTACTCTATATAGTGTTTCTTTTTGTCCTTTGATGTAACTTACTCATTTTTATAGATGTGATTATAGAATTTTTTAGTGTCAGTGTTTTAGAGGAAGGGTAGTGACAATCTTTTCACACTTTTCTTTGCTTTTTGTAATGTAACAAATCTGATGTTTTGGATTCATTCATTTTTAAAATCATTTAAAAAATTTACATATACCATACATGCATGAAAGTGCACAAATCACAGAATATCACCTTGGTAAGTTCTTCTAAAGTGAACAAACTCATGTCACCAGCACCTAGATCGAAAAACAGAACTCTCAAAATCTTTCATACTTCCCCCAGTCTTTATTTCTCTCAAAAGTAACTATTCTGATTTCTAACACTGATTAATTAATGCCTGATTTTGAACTGTAGTTTAATGGAATCATAAAGTATGCTCTTTTCTTCCCGGATTCCTTTGTATAACATTGTATTTGTGAGATTCACCCATATGGTTGTGTGCACTTGTCAATTTATTCTCATTCGCATTGAGTATTCCCTTGCTCGAGAGTACCATGTTTGTTTTTATCCATCTTACTCTTCTTGAACATTTGGGCTGTTTTCATTTGAGGACTATTATGAATAGCGCTACTGTGGCATTCTACTAATTGTGTTTTGGTGAACGTTTGCACACATTTCTATTGCTTATATATTCAGTAGAAATGCTGGTAGGAGGTATATGCAAAATGTGTATGTTCAACCTTTCCAAAGTGGTGGTAGAGAGTATGTACTGCGTTTTGCATGAGAGTTGATTGTGCTGATGTGCATTTTTATATTTCTGGGGGAATATATTAGTATTTAATATTTGAAAGGAATTGAAAAATGTTCATTTACTTTGGCATGGTTTCCATTATTTGCTTTTATCTGAGAACTCACAAGTTACTCTACAGGTAATATGGTCTGAAGTAAATTGGGTATAAATGTACAATCCTTGCCCCATTCCAGTTTCCCAAGCCCAGAGGAAAACATTTGTTACCCTAATTTTTACAATACTTCATTGTGATATGATGAGGCTCCAGGCTTTAAGAAAAGGAAATTGGGAGGAGAGAACTAATATGATCCAGTGTGATTTTAAGATAACAACTAGAGTCTTTGCAAAGGAAGGAGCCAACAGGTCTGACATGAAGCATTGGGGCCACACGTTTTTGCAGTGGGATTAATGAAATGGAAGAGCTTATGCTTTTCAGCATCAGAAAGTCCTCTCCCAAACATTCCACATTTAAAGTGTAATATTCCAAGCCTTCAGAAAGAAGCTACAAGGGAAAATTGAGCTGGTTCAACAACTTGACTATATTTTCTAGATTCTAAGTTAATGACAATAAATCCTACTTTGGATCTCTTCTTGAATTTATACCATTTGGAAATTGGAGAAGGTCGTTCTAGAGGAGTTTGTTGCAATGAGATAAAATCCTTCTTTCCATCAATACAATTTAATATTATTATCCTAATGATCAATCTCATATGATCTGATATATTAGTTAGGATTCAGATTAGACTTCCTAGCAAAGAGACCCTCAAATCCAGTGGCTTATATAAGATAAAATTTTATTTTTTCCTTGTGTCTCAGTCTGTGTAGGTCTCCTAGGACTATTGTGATGGTTTGACAGAGAAAGAGACCTAGGCTCTATCTTATTGTTCTGCCATCCTCAGCACATGACAGTTTCCATCTCATGGTTCAGGATGGCTGTTCCAGCTCCCTCTATTCAGTCTGTGCTCTAACTACCAGAAGAGGAACAAGAGACTGGGGAAGAATATATTCCTTTCCTTTAAGGGCACAGTCTGGATGCTGTACACATCATTACTGCACTCATCACCTTGGCCAAAACTTAGTCACGTGGCTACCTCCTGTTGTAGGGCAGCTGAAAAATGTAGTCCTTCGCTGAGGGTTACAGGCCAGCTAAAATTCCCTAACTATAGAAGGGGGGAATGGATATTGGAGAACAACTGGCTGTCCTATGTTGGCTTGGAGCCTTTATAAATATGTCAAATATCTTTGTTTTTGGACTCTGATCTCTCCTTCATATTCTCTCACTCCTTGTCTATTTTCTTGTTTTCCTTCTTACCTAGAGCTCATCTCCTAAAGTGCCTCCACTCACTTTTAATCCCTGGAAGTTCCCTGTTAACCAGGAAATAGGAGGACAGCAAACCCTGTGATCCTACCTGTCATTTCCCAGATCTTAATCTGAGAAAAAAAGACATTTTTCTTTATTTTACTCAGTCTACCCATTAATTTCTCTGAGGTAATTGTGATGGTTCTAAAATCCAAAGTCCAAATACCTTTCGTAAAGTTGAGCTAAAAAAAGTGTTCATCCCAATTCCTAGCAACCTATATTTAACTAGAGCACTTGTAAGTATGTGTTAGACAGGGAAATAATAGTTATCAGTCTCTAGCGAATTATAAAGGAAAATAATTAGTTAACCTTGAGATAGCAGGGGTGCTGGACAGCTGAATAGCAGAGCCCCTCCACTCTTCAAGAGGGCTGGGAGCTTGGAATGCATTGTCTTCAGAGACAAGGAGAGCTGAGCATTCATTGTGTTCCCTGGAATAGGACACCCGCATTCCTTTGTAAACTTGTCTCAGCTCATCTGCAACCATTCAACACCTCTGAGCCCCTTGTGGTTGTCTTAGAGGGTGTAATTTTCTGGCAGGCACATTTTGAGCATCTTTTTCAGAATCAGAAGTCGTCCAGGAGTTAACCAACCTGAATTTGACTTCTAGTTTCACCACTACTCATTTGTTGTGTGGATTTAGGTAAGTTTCTTAATTTCCTTCTGAGTTTGAATTTCCTCCATTTTTTAACACGAAGAAATTTTCCTAGTAACCTTAAGTTAATTCACTCATTCATTCATGGAACAGTTGTTGGTTATGTGAACACCAAAGGAGGATGGATGTGGGTCCCATCTATCCTAAAGAGGCTCAGAAAGTACACATTTACTTAGCACAGGTTTGGTCAGTTTAGGGTAACTATTATGTCTCTGGCACAATGTTTCCAAGGGATGCAAAATAATGAAACAATGAAGAGCTTGGGCACTGAAGCAAGACAGATGTAGGATGAAGCCCCAAGCTATGTGTGGCCTTCTGAGTCTCAGTTTTTTTATAGTATTGTCACTAAGATCATTGACTCTGGAACAAATGCAAGATTTACCCCTTTCTAATTATGTGACTTTAGGCAAATTATATAACCTTTCTGTAGCTCAGACTCTCATTAATAGCCCCTCCTTACGTTTTTCAGAAGGTGATGTAATGTATGAAAAGCATTTAGTGTAGCACCTTGAACATAGTAAATGCTCAGTAAAAGGCAACCGCTACATTGCTTTGGTTGTTGCTAGAGGGTTTTTTATTTTAATAATTTATTAGTTGAAAGAAAGGTAGCAGCTTTATTTAGATATGATTGACATACAATAAACTGAAGTTATTTAGTGTGTAAAACTTGATACACTTTGACATATGGATGAACATGTAAAACAGTCAAGATAATGAACATACCCATTTTCTTATCCAATGCCTCTTTGTAATCCATGTTTCCTTCCTTTCCACAGTCCTTCCACCCTACTCCCCAGGCAAGCACTGTTCTGCTTTATAGTTGCTATAGATTAGTTTGCGATTTCTTGAATTTTGTAAAAATGGTATCATACAGTATGTACTCTTTTTTTGACTTGCTTATTTTCACTCATCCATGTTACATGTCAATAGGTCATTCCTTCTTATTGCTGACTAGTGTGCCAGTAATCTTGGCAGATTATTTATCCATTTACCTGTTGTAGAAAATTGGGTTATTTCCAGTTTGAGGTTATTATAAATAAAGTTATTGCGTGCATTCCTGTATAAGTCTTTGAATGCAAAAATATTTTCTTTTGTCTTAGGTAAATATCTAGTGGAATGGCTGGGTAATATGGCAGAATGTGTTTGACTTTTGAAGAAATGGCTACTTTTAAAAGTGGTCATAGCATTTTACTTCCTCACCATTAGTATCTGAGAATTCCAAAAATAATTTTTTGCACTTTGTCCTTAAGGAATATTGGTTTATAGTTTTTTTGAATTTGTCATTTTAAATTGCAGGCCTCATAGGATAAGCTGAGTTTTGTTTACTATATTCAGTTTTCTCGAGTTTCTGTACAATTGGTATTTATTGTGGGAAGATGTTTACACATTCAGGTATCTTAGTATATATATATATATAGGGTTGTCTATTTTTCATGAATAAACTTTGGTGTCTTTCAAGGAATTTATCCATTTTTATCTGTTTTTGTCAACATTTTTGACATTATGTTGCTCATGATATTGTTCTACCCTTCTGATATCAGTGCAATCTGTAGTGGACCACTTCTACCATTGCTAATATTGATAATTTGTTTTTATTCTCTATTTTTTTCCTGATCAGTCTGATGAGAGGTTTATCAATTTTGTAGATCTTCTCAAAGAATTAACTTTGCTCTAGTGTTTTTCTGTTTGTATTTATTGATGTTCACTCTGATCTTTGTTACTTCTTTTCTTTGGTTACTTTGGATTTTGTTAGCTCTTTTTGTGGTTTCTTAAGGTGGAAGCTGAAGTCGTTGATTTGAGACCTTTCTTATTTTTTAATGTAGGTATTTAGTGCTATAAATTTCCCTCTAACTATCACTTTACCTGAATCCCAAATATGAATTTTTTATATTTTAATTTTCATTTTCATTTAGTTCAAGATGCTTTCTAATTTTCATTTTAATTTCTTCTTTTACTCCTGGATTATTTACTAGTACCTTTTTTTGTTTCCATATATTTGGGGATTTTTCAAGATATCTACATATTATTGACATCTAATTTAATCGCATTATAGTCAGAGAACATAATTTGTCCTAATTCAATCCTTTAGATTTATTGAGACTTGTTTTATGGCCCCAAAATATGTTTTATCTTATTAAATGTTTCATGTGAACTTGAAAATAATATGTATTCTATTGTTGTTGGGTGGAGTATTGAAAAATGTTGATTAGGTTAAGTTGATTATTAGTGTTGTTCAAGTCTTCTACGTCCTTATATTTTCTGTCTACTTGTTCTGTCAATTATTGAGAGAAGGGTGTTGGAATATCCAACTCTAATTATAGATTTGTGCATTTGTTCTTATATATCCATCACTTTTTTCTTTATTTATTTTGAAGCTCTGTTAATAGGAACATAAACAGTTAGGACTGTTATGTCCTCTTTGTTAAATAACCCCTTTATTATTATGGAATGAACCTCTCCATCCCTGTTAATATTCTTTGTTCTGAAATCAACCTTGGTACTAACATAGCCACTCCAATCTTCTTTTGATTAGCATTAGCATAATATGTCTTTTTCCAACTTTTTACTATTATGTCTTTATACTTACAGTCGATTACTTGTAGGCAGCATATATTTGGGTCTTTCTTTTTTTTTAATCCAACATGAAAATTGCTGTCCCCAATTTTTAATTGGGGTATTTAGACCAAATATATTTAATTTGATTCTTTGTTGTGGTCATATTTAAATATATCATCTTGCTTTTTGTTTATTTGCCTCATATTTTCTTTAATCTCTTTTTGTTGCCTTTGCTACCTTGATTGAGAATTTTTAAATTGATTCACATTTATCTTCTCTGTCAGCTTATTCAGTATAGCTCTTTCTATTGTTATTTTGGTGGTTGCTTTAGGATTTATAATATTTATCTTTAACTTATCAACATCCACCTTCAAATGATATTATACCATTTTATGTGTAGTATATGAGCTTCACAACATTGCAACATTATGTTTCCATTTCTTCCTCTTGGTTTTTGTGCTTTTGCTGTAATGCATTTTACTATTTTTGTTGTAAGCCTCAAAATACATTTTTGTTATGCTTATTTCAAATAGTAGATTATCTTTTAGAGAGATTTAGATAATATGAAAAAAATATTTTTATTTTCTCATGTGGTTAATATTTCTTGTGCTCTTTATTCCTTTTTTGCAGATTGAGGTGTCCATCTGATGTAATATTCCTTGTCCTTGAAGACTTTTACATCTTTTAATAGAGCAAATCTTCAACTGATAAATTCTTTAAGCTTTTGTTTATCTAAAGAAGTCTTTATTTCACATTTGTTTTTGAATTTTTTTTTAATGTAGGATTCTAGGTTGATTTATTTTTTTCTCATTAGTTCTTTAAAGATATTATTCCACTGTGTTCCAACTTGTATTGTTTCTGATAAGAAATCTGCTGTCATTTTTATTTTTGTTTCTCTGTTTGTAGTATGTTTTTGTTTTCTTCTCGCTGTTTTTAAGATTCCTTTTTATCATTGGCCTTAAATAGTTTAATTATGATGTTTCTTGCCTTAGTTTCCCTCATGTTCTTTATGCTTGGTGTTCATAGTGCTTCTTGGATCTGTGCGTTTATAGTTTTTGTTGTTGCTGTTTTAAGCTACCTTCATGACTGACAGCATATATTTAATAGATCACTTAAGTTATTTATTTCTGTTTGAATGAGCTTTGGTAGTTTGTTTCTTTTAAGAAGTTGGTCCGTTTTTATTAATATTGTCAGATTTATGTACATAATCTGTATAATACATAATGGGTAATATTTCTTTATTAACATTTTAGGGTTTCTAATGATGGTCTATTTTCTTTCCTGATACAGGTAATTTCTGTCTTCTTTCTTTTATTCTTGGTCAGTATGCCTAGAGGTTTATCTACTTTAGTGATCTTTTAAAGAACAAACTTTGTCTCATTGATTTCTTTTTGTATTTTTTCTGACTTCAATTTCATTAATTTCAAAAATTTTCACCTTATTTTCTAATAATGCATTTAGTGCTATAAAGTTTTCTCTAATCATGTCATCATCTGCTTCTTATATATCTTCATTTGTTGTATTTTTATTTTCATCCAATTCAAAATATTTACTAATTTCCCTTGTGACTTCCTCTTTAACTCATAGGTTATATGGAAGTGTGTTATTTAATTTCCAAATATTTGGTGATTTTTCCCAGGTAACTTTCTGTTATAAATATCCAGTTTTACTCTGTTATGCTCAGAAAAAATACATTTTATTATCTCTATTCTTTTATATTTCTTAAGACTTATTCTGTGGCACTGAGTGTATTCTTTTTTGGTGAATGTTTTATTTGCACTTGGAAAGAGTATATATTCTGCTATTGTCAAGTGGAGTGTTCTATAAATGTCAGTTAAGCCAACTTGGTTATTAGTGTTGTACAGCTCTTGTATACCATTTTGGTTTTCGGTCTACTTATTCTGTTGATTATTGTGAGAGGAGTGTTGAAGTCCTAGTAAAATAATCTGTTCTTTTAATTCTATCAGTTTTTGCTTTGTGTATATTGAAGCTCTGTTATTAAGTATATAAGTCTTTAATATTATCATAACCTCTTATTATTATGTAATCACATTCTTTTATTACCATGAACCTTTTTTATTCCTAGTAATATTCTTTGTCTGGAAAGTGACCTTATCGATATTAACATAGCCACTGCAACTTTCTTTTCTTTAGGTTTTGCATGGTGTGTACTTTCCCTTTTTATAATTTTTAATGTTATGTATATCTTTATATTTAAAGTGAATTTCTTAGACAGCACATAGTCGAGTCTTGCTTTTTCAATTCAGTGTAACAGCTTCTGTCTTTTAATTGATATATTTAGACTATTTGTTATAATCATTGATATGATTTGATTTAGGTTTAACATTTTATTATGTGCTTCCTGTTTGCCTACTCTAATTTTTGGTCATCTGTTTCTTCTTTATACCTTCTTTTAGATTATTTGAATTTTTAAAATATTCCGCTTTAATATGTCCTTTTGACTATATTTCTTTAATTTTTAAATAATTTTTCTAGAGATTACAATATATATACCTAACCTTTTAAGGCATACTTAGAATTAACATTTTACCATATCATATATAATGAAAAAAACTTACCATCTCATTCTTTTTACTTTTCACTTATATATTTGTCATACATGTTACATATATACATCGAGAACCCCACCAGATGTTACAATTTTTACATTTAATAAGTCCACATGTAACTTAAAGGCCCTAAAAGGAGAGAATATATTCTATTATATTTTCCAGTTATTTCCCATTGCTCTTGAACTTCCTTCCTTTCTGAATTTCTGTTTTTCTTTTGGCTTCACTTCCCTTCCTCCTGAACAACATTTTTTGTCAGTTATTTTGAAGCAGGTCTATTGTTGATAAATTCTCTGAATTTGTCTTTATCAGAGAATGCATTCTGTCTGAATTCCTGAAGGATACTTTTGCAGGCTATATAATTCTGGATTGACAGGGTTTTTTCTTTTAAATACTGTAAGGACTTTTAAGAACTTGTTCTACTGTCTACTGACCTTCATGATTTCTGGTGAGAGATACACAGTCATTCCATTTATTGTCCCCCTCTGTGGACATATTTTTCTTTAGACTGTTTTTTGATCTTTGATTTTTAGAATTTTGATTTTGATGTAGCTATGAGGGGTTTTCTTTGAGTTTATCCTGTTTAGAGTTTGTTCTGCTTCTTGAAATTGTAAACTTGGGTATTTTACAAAATCTCAGAAGTTTCAGCCATTTTGTTTTCAGATCTTTTTTCAGCACTAGACTCTTTTTTGTCTCCTTCTGGGACTTCAGTGGCATAAACATCAGACATTTTGATATTGTTCCACAGGTCCCTGATGTTCTGCTTACATTTTGTTAAAGTTTTTCCTCTATTTTCTTTGGATCAGATGATTTCTCTTGACTTATCTTCAAGTTTCCTGTCTCTTCTTGGTCATTTTCATTCTGCCAGTGAGCCATCCAGGGATTTTTAATTTCAGATATTTTTTCTTTACAGTTTCTATCTCTGCTGAGAATTTCTATTTTTCCATTCATTTAAAGTGTATTAACCTTTATCTCCTGCAGCATAGTTACAACTGTTGCTTTAAAGTTTTTGTCTAATAATCTGGGTCATGTTGGGGTTGGCATCTATTGGTTATTTTTTCCTTTGTAAATTGGCCACGTATTCCTGTTTTTCATATGCCAAGCATCCTAGACATTTTGAATATCATGCAGTTTAGATTCTGGGTCCTGCTAAGATCCTCTAGAGAATATTGAGTTTTTTGATTTAACAGGCAGTCAACCTAGTTAAGTTTATACTGCAAGTTCTGCTGCATCTTCTTTGAGTGATGTTTCCAATATCAGTTCAGTTTTCAGACCTTTAGGTCTGTCCCACACATGCACAGTTTAGGAATGAGCCCAGTAATTTTGGGGTTCATACACAGAATTTTGGGATTTTCTTCTTCAGCTCTTTACTCTCCAGAATTCCCTTCACACTCTCCAACTCAAAGGGTCCTCTTCCCAATCTTCTGGCTAGGAAGATGGGATTTCTCTTGGAGGTTTAAGTGCTCACTGCTTCAGCTATTGTAGCACAACTCTGCAACTAGGATCCATCTTGGGGCAAAATTGGAAAAGGAAAAAAAGAGGGGAAATAGGGATTTCCTCTGCACTTCATGGATCTCAGAGTCCTCTTTCCCCAATTCTGTGGCGAGAAAGATGAGATTTCACTCAGAGTTCTAGTTTTGTGGGCTGCTACACTCGTATCACTTTCGGGGTCCTCAGGAAGTTGCTTTTATACTGAGTGTTTTGTTGTAATCTGTGAGAGATACAGGCTGTAGAGGACTACTCCATTTTGGCCAGCAATGGAAGTCTCAGGGCATTATTTGAAAGGTTAATTATTGCCTGCTATTATGTAGTTTTCCCCCATGTTCCTTTAGAGTCAAGTTCAAAATTTATTCTTTCATGCCTCTTAGTGCTTAAGTGATTTTTCCAAACAGTCACAGTTGGTAGCACAACTGTGATCTAAGCTGAGTGTTTAAAATGGCTGACAACTTTCCAGCTGGTTTCAATTGATTTGGCCACAGCAGTGGATATACTGAACACAGGCAGTGTTGTTTAGATTCCACCATTGCCTCTGAGTGGAACAGGTCTGTAAATGTCACGAATGACAGTCTCTCAGGAGAAGCTCTGAATTTATCATGGATCCTAGAACTTTCTGCTGGTGAGGGTTCTTATTCTTGAGCCATGAGTCATATAGTTCACCTTGATTCTTGACATTTCTTTCAGGCTTAAACTCAGGCTTTGTCCGTGTAGGGGCTGAAGAGATACGGAATTCATAGGGACCCACATACCAGGAGAGAGGTAGGATCTGTTTACAGAAACAGTTTCTGCTCATCATATGAGAATAGACATTAAAACAACAACTTGATTTACATTATGCCCAAGATTTTCCCATGACACATTGACTGATCAAATTTGTGTAGTGATTATTCAATGTCTTTACCCATATATGCAGTGGCGTTTATGAAAAATCAGATATAGCATTTGTAGAAGCAAGGTAGGGTTAATTATGACCATGCAATTATTTATAATTGTTTTTGCAACCTGAGGGAATGAATAAGTGTACTGGAATAAGGCCAGGAATGCTCCTTACCCACATGGGAATTGTTGCAGAGGAATCCAGAACAATTAAACTGTGTTACTTCCTTTTGTTAAAGCAGTCATCTGGGGTCATCGCTAATGTAAAGGAGGGCATTGTCAGTAACAAGTAAAGTGAGGCTGTTGTTAAAATGAAACAGGCTGTGCTTTGCTCTGTGACCTCTCACTACAACCAGCTTTTCCATGATAGCCATTGGCGCCGACAAAAATCGGGCAGAAGAGTTGGAACCCTTCCCAGTCCAGAATATGCATTACCAGCCCTTCTATTTAAAGGCTATTTTAAATCTTTTTGGAACTATCTAAGTAGTTAGAGATAAAGTAAGAGAATACATACATTGTTAATAGATAAACAAGTCTAATAAAGGCTTTCTACAGAATGAACACAGGAGAGAGAAAACCAAAAGGAAATCAGGAATCCTGGACTTGACCTGACATGATTTAAGATACTCTCTGGGCCTCAGTTTTTGCCTTTGTATAATGGAGTGGGGGTTATATAATAGAGCAAAAAAAAATGAAAATTATTAAACAATGTTAATTGTAAGGTTTTGTGCTATGTGCGTTACATGGATTATCTCACTTAACCTCACAGCAACTATAATATACACACTTAACATTTCCGTTTTTCAGGTAAGGGAACTGAGACTTTGAGAAGTTATCTGATTTACCATAGTCAAATATTTAGGCTTAAAATTAATGTATTCTGACTCTAGACTCTGATAAACTCTTGAAAATTGTAACGACCCAGTAGTAGAGGTCAACTGGAGCTCTGATTCTGATTGTTTTTGGTGGCTTGCTGGAGCACTGTGTTTATACTCATTTTGAGGCCCATACTCGCTAAATGCATTAGAATAGTCCCTAATTGATTATTGGTGCCTACTGTGGCGCAGGAGAGCAAAATAAAGGCACGTGTGTCCAGTCTTTGCCATCAATATTAGGTGGTTACTAAGAGCCCTTCCAACAGAAACAGCAAACACAATAGTTACTGATGCTAACACTAGCAAATATAGCAGGTTTTCCATTTGTATTATTTTATATTAACTTTGGCAATTTGTAATATCATCACAGATAAAATATTAGTTTCCCAGAGGAGATCTCTTTTCTTTAAAATGTCTTTTGAGAGATGTCCTAAATTATCATAGGACTGAAAGAACCATTATACATGTCATGTTTCTAATGTGAAAAAAAATTCAGAAGTAGCTATGTTAGTCAAGAAAAACAGCATGATATGACCTTAAATAATAATTATTAGGGGTTTTTCAGATAGATGTTTGTATTCTGAAGAACAGTAATGTTATAAATTCTTAACACAGATGTGTACATACATACACATACTTAGTGGCAAATAAGTCTGGAGAAATTTTTAGATTATATCCTACTCTTGGAGGTTTAGAGGTTCAGAATATTATCATTAGATAAAGAAATCTGATAAATTTTACATTTTTTTTCTGATAACTTCGACCATGGAAATATTTAATTTGTTAACAACTATTAAAATCCCTTGTCACACTTTGAGAAATGCCAACCCAAGACTCACATATGTAAAATGGAGTAGGAGTATTTTTCAGGGTGACTCATTTTTTTCTCTGACTCATCATGGACATGAAATTGTGACATTAAAAACTAAGCAGCCCTGCTCACAGCTTGAAATAAGGACGCAAGAAGAACTTTTTGGATAAAATTCTTTGTCAACTGTAAATGTAATTTCAATGAAAGTTACTAAGAAAAGTCATAATAATAAACAAATGGTAGTTCTACCTGAGACCTAAATCACTATAAAATAATGATGATTAAAGGGAAGAAACAATTATTTGTTTTTACCCAGAGTAGAGAGGAAATAAAAATGAGTATGTTCAATAATTCCATGGAGAAAATCTAAAAACTTCTCTCAATAGCTAATCACATTTAGTCAAGAGCAGCTTTGCTATTCCTACTCAATGTTCATTTTAAAATTAGAAAGAAACCCACTGAGTAAGCCAGTGTTTCTTAAACTTTAGTGTGCATTTGAGTGACATATAGGCTTATTAAAAATTCAAGGCTCCCAAATGCACTGAGATTTTGATTAGCAGGTATGGATTGAGGCCCAGGATTCCATACTTTTACAACACTTTGAGAAACCCTGATATAAACCATGTGATAATACTAGACATGATAAAGTATTGTGGGAGACCTCAGAGTCCTCAACATAAATAATCATTCCACCCAGGCTGATTTTTGGCAAAATGTCAAAAAACGTATTGCCTTTCATATTAGTTGGACTCAACTAATGCTGTAACACATAGATTCCACAGTGTATAGACGCTCATACATGTAAGAGTTTGTTTCTTGCTCGTACAGGAATTTACTTTTTGCTCATGTAAACAGCCCAAGGAGAGTCCAAGTTAACAGGGTCTCAGTTCCCACATACTTTTTCTAGGGCCCAGGATCGTGGAGGCTTGGCCATCTTCAACTTAAGGCTTATAACATCACTTGGGTGTTGACAGCTAACTGCTAGACAGGTAGAGAGCCTGGAGAATCAAGAATAGTTAGGACTGAATTGTGTTCCTCCAAGTGTTGAAGTTCCTCACAATGTGGCTATATTTGGAGATAAGGCCTGAAGTTAAAATGAGGCTCTTAGGGTAGAACCTAATCCAATATGACTGGTGTCTTTGTAAGAGGAAATTTGGACACAGACATTAGGGACGAATGTATACAGAGACAAAGACCATGTGAAGACACAGCAAGAATGTGCCAAGAAGAGAGGCCTTAGGAGAAATGGAACCTGCCAACATCTTGATCTTGGACTTCTAGCCTTCAGAACTGTGAGAAAGTAAATTTCTGTTGTTTAAGCCACTTAGTCTTTGGTATTTTGTTACAGCAGCCCTAGCAAACTAATACAAATGGGAGTTTAAAGGTTGTCCTGGGAATGGTATACATTATTTTCACTCACACTTCATTAACTAAAAGTCTGTCACATGGCTCTTTAAGTGCAGTGGGGCCTGGAAAATGCAACCTAGCTGCATGCCAGGAAGAAGATAAAGTGAGTTTAGTGTCTGCCACCACTTTTGCCTCCTCTTTCAAATTTGGGCTACTCATCTATGGGTCTAGAGAAAGCTTCTTAATTCCAATAGACCAGATCATCAGCTCCCTTCTCTAACCCTATAAAAGCTCTTTTTTTGGTGGGAAGTAAGTGGACAGGCACCAGCGAAGGTGAAGGGCAGAGGTACCTGCAGAATGAGGGACAGCCCTGAGCCTAGCTGCCTGGAGCATTAAATACATAGCTGTTGGAAGTGAGGAAAGGCAGAAAGAAGAAAGAGACAAATGGATCTGAGAAGGCCAAGAGCAGTAGCCATTTACATTTACCGAAACCCAAAATGGAAGGATTGCTTCCATAGCAAGTCCATTAGCTACAACAATGTGAAAGAAGGGGAGCTGTTCCAATTTTTAATTTAAAGCTAACATACATACAAAAATAACACAGAACCTAAGTGTACAGCTTGAGGAATTTTACACAAACTCAACTTACTCATGAAACTCACATTCAGATGATGAAATAGAACAAAACCAGCACTGCAAGAGCAGCAGCTTCTTATACCCTTCCAGTCACTGCACTCCCAAGGGCAACTCTATCTCGACTTTTAACACCATAGGTTAGTTTTGCCTGTTGAACTTTATAGAAACGGGATCATACAGTATGTACTGCTTTGTGTCTGTATCTTTGACTCAACATTATGTTTATGAGATTCATCCATGTTACGTGTATCCAGTTTATTTGTTTATTCATTTTTATTGTTGCATAGTACCTCATTGCATGACTATATCAAGTTCATTTATTTATTCTTTTCTTCATGGGCATTTATGCTGTTTCCAGTTTGAGGCAATTACAAATGATGCTGCTATTTGTGATAAGTTTCCTTTGTGAGCATGTGTGTATGTTAGTCTCGGGAAGAACTGCTTGGTCATAGGTGTGTGTATTTTCAACTTTAGTAGATTCTGCCAGAAGAATTAATCAAAGTAGTTGTACCAAAAGAGTTTATTTTTTATTCCATGTACTACTATTCCCTTTCTGTCCCACTCTCAGAATATCCTTCCACCTGTGGACCTATTGCTGATCCTTGGGACCTGAATCTGCCAGACTTGTCTATGGGAAGCCTCATTTAGACCTGCCATGTGCACCCACCCCTTGTCAATATTTGCCTGTTAGTTGTGTCATTTACTTGGGTCCTTTTTTAACTTTAAATAAAATCAATTCCAGAGTACATATGAAGCACTCTACTAGTTAGTACACTGCAATTGACAGAAACTCAATGCAAAATAACATGAGCTAGAAAAGGAATTAGTTGGTTCTTATAATTGAGAGAAGCTGGAGAGATGAAGTGTGCAAACACAGGCATTAGGGCTCTGTCCCTCAGCCATCTTCTCTCTATAGAGTGGACTTCTTCTCTCCTATTAGGGATGGGTTTTCTCCATGCAGTGGGTAATAACATCCCCTTCGCCTCTTACTGGGCACTACTTGGGTTCAGACACAACTCTGAACCAATCATTTATTGTAGGGTGAGGAGAAGGAGGGCCTTGTACTATGAATGACACGGGCTGGGTGAAATGCCCATCCTGACGCAGGGAGGCGTAGGACCTGTGTATGAGATATTCATCAGGATAACAGGGCATAAGAAGGCCATTTGCCAAAGAGTGAAGGGTACTGGGCAACAGAGATGAGAGCTGTCTACTATGAAGGCAGCTTGTGCTTTCTCTGGGAAGATATTGGCATTTTCAAAGAGCATCACGTGTGGTCCAGTTTGAATGATGGGAATTTAAGGCCCTGGGGCAGGTGAACTCTTTGGGGTCACTTCAGATCACTCAGATGGGTGACTGCCCATGACCAGCTTTCTCATGAGGCCAGCTCAATTACAATGGGCATAAAATGTCTCATTAAAATGGACCCAGTTTTGGTCTGCTAACTCAGCACAAAGAGTCCAAGTGACTCCTTCACATCTTTTAAAATGGAAATGAAAGGAACTGCACAGTATCTGACCTCGTCAGTTTAGCCAAGATGGTACTGGCAAAGCTATGTCTCATTGGTGAATCAAGATGGGAGGGAGGGGTTTGCTGTGGAGATTCTGGGCAATGTAATGGCTATTAACAATTCCTCCATGTCAAAAACAGTTCAACTGGTGATAAGAGCCAATGATAAGGATGAGAAAAAACAATTAAATAGGCTTACTGAGAGGGGCAGTCAGCCCCTACTTTCATTGCCATGAAATCCATGGTAAGGCAGAATGATTTAACTAAAGGGACGTTAACAGATCTTGGCCCTAATGGAGTGACTTGAAGACTATTTTGTAACTGCATACATTTCAGGAACAAGCCCCATGTGTTGGTTGATTTTAAATTCTTTGTGGAATAATGAGGATCTTAAAAGGAAATTATTTTGGATGACTATCACCATACCAAGTTCTAAATCTCCTGAGTGACGGCACTATGCCAAACTCAAATATCATGGCATTTTAGAAAAGACAGCTAAAATGTACTCTTGCATGGCTTTACAGTAAGCCAGTAGAATAAATGCCCAGCTATTTAATGAAACCAGTAAAGCAAAGTGGACTTTAACAATGGAAATATCCTTTATGCCCCCTCAGAAAAAGAAAGTATGTTTGAAGTTTTAAGTGAGGTCCTAAGAAACATTACAGGAAAAATCATTTTCAAATCACCTGTATGTGCACACTGGCAGCAAAGTCTGAGAGCATCCAAATGTACAAATTCTCGCTGTGTCCTACCACCTGCTAACTGTGTGATCTCGAGCAAGGTACTGGACTTCTCTAACCCCAGCCTATGGTATCTACTTCAGAGGATTAAATATTCTCCATCATCATGTTAAAAAGCTTTGTACAGTGCGAGGCATGTGGAAAATCTCAATATGTATTATTAGGTTCATAGATTCATAGGTTTGACATGAGGATTTCATAATGAATGGCCCCTGAGAAAAAGTGTGCATGCACACCAGGTTAGCTCCAGCTATGATGACCATTAGCCTCATTGAAAAACAATGGTTAAGTTTCTTTTAGTCCTGAAGCTCTCTCAAGTTTTGTCCATTCTTTAGGAAACATTACTGCTAATCTTCTGTTTCAATCTGAGATACTTATCCCAGCAGTAGGTTAATATGCAATTATGCTGTTAAAGTTTGCTTCAGTAGAAATGACAGAATACAGTTGGTTGGTCAGTAAGGGAATGGGTCAGTGGAATTTGGCACAGCAGCACTTGACTCAGTCACATCTTAAGATTCTTCAAGCTCGTTGCCATGTATCAGATGGACTGTCCAGAACTCAAGCACTCAGAATTAGCTCCTTCTTAGGCCACAGAGGACTACACAGGGAACCTGGGTTGATTTTGGTTTTTAGATTTCAGTGTAGGGACTAGCTTTTGGCCATCCATGGAACACTTGCTCTTGCTGTTAAAGTAAGAAATAAGCTTCTGAAGATACAACAGTGTCTCTCTTTAACATTCCTCAGTATAATCCCATGGGTTGGCTAATGTAACTCCTCCTCATCTCTCATAAAGAAATTTGTTTTCAAAAGACAAAGTAATTTCCAAGAATTCTTTTTCTCCTTTTTCTTTACTCCCTAGCTCTTTCTCTCCTGTCTCTCACTTCCTTCCTACCCTTCTCCTTTACTCTCTCTCTATTTCCTTCCTTCTTTCTTGCTCCCTCCTCTTTATTTTCTCCCTACATGAAAGAAGCAGTCAGGGGAACTTTTAGATTATAAAACATTTACCTGACATTGGTGCCAAGAAGTTCTCTCCCTCTCCCTTACTTCGGTGCCTAGCAGAGTGGTTAGACCACAGCACTCACTAAATGTTCCTTGGGCTGTTAAATGGTTGAAAAAGTGGATGACCAAATGAATGATCTTGTGTCCAGCAGAGCAAATCCTTGATTACCTGATTCCATTTTCTCATTTGAAAGTTTTCTCATCTTGAGTGGCAGGCTAGCTAGCACCCTGGAGCTAGCCTACCTTGCTTTGAGATCTGGTTCCAAACTTACTAAGTTTATCTTCTTTAAAATGGGTATAATAATTCTTTAAAGTGGTCTGTTAAGATCATTAACTGAATACACACACACACGCACGCACGCACGCGCGCACTCTCTTAGAATAACATCCGCCACCGTGAGCGCTCAGTGAATGTTATTATTAAAATTTTGAATATTATAACTTTATGTGAGGTCACTTGAGAGAATTTATGTGAAAATGCTTTGATTGTGAGGTTCATCGCAAAGTTAATAGAGAGTTATTCTTCTCACTGAGTTGCTTTTCTTGTTCTGCAAAAGGTTAATTCTGTAGTTCTGGCCCACTTCTGTTTTGGAGCTAGTTTTTTCTTGAGTTATTCAGTAAGCTCAGAGCTTTTGCTTATGCCTCAGAGAACCCACCTGTGATCCTTGTTCCTTGATGCTGTTTTATAGTTCCATACTCTTTTATGGCTGTGAAGAACCAGAGAGCCCCTAACTCTACTCTCCATGTGGGGCTCCACTTCAAAATCCAGAAGCACACCTGACACTTATTCCTGAATGCCCAGCATTCCATTTCGTGGAGCTAGATACCCAGATAGCAGTCTGCAGTGGAGCATTCTGCTCAACCTTGTCAGGAACCGTTACCACCTCATGGGCACAATTATCCACTTGCCCCCTCAAAGTGAGGTGGAAATTGCTAATTACACCTGCAAGAGGCTAATTGGGAACTCATTCCATTGCACAGCAGAAATGCACCTGCAAATGATTAACTGCAGGCACCCAAATTGTGCCCACAAGAAAGGAAAGGAAGCCCAAGTTGAGACTCTAGCCCCTCAGAAAAGGCTCGTGTTTCCCAGGTTTGCAGTTAGACCCTTTGAACATCCAAATGGGCAGAGAAGGAGGTTTCTGTGCATAGCCACGGAGTCTGTGCAGCGTTCCAAAGTGGCACGTGTCTTTGCAGTCCTAATATCATCATTATCCAATAGATGCTATCCCACAAGTGGGAAAACAAAAATGGGCTCCAGAGCCTTGCCTTTCTCTTCTCTGTGTGTGTGGTAGAGAATTTCCACTCACCACATGTCCCTCTATTATATCTATATGGTATCTGCCAAAATAAATATTGTAGTTCCTTTATTTTTAGTTGGTACTGCACAGGTCCTTCTCAGATTAAACTGTCAGAGGTCAGGAAAGTTGAGATGAACCATAGGTTTAAAACCATTGTACTGTGTGGAGTTATTTATATAGAGGTTTTCATATATAGACTTGATTAAAAGCCGAGGATATTTGCTCAGCAGAGAGGGGAAAAACCATCATTATCTGATTTTACATGGAATTCAGTGGCTGCTAATCAAACCCGGGTCTGCATCTGGTTGAGACATACTTGGCACTGGCTTGTCACAAGTAGAGGTTTTGCCATGTCAAGGGGATCTTTCACTCAAAGCGGCGACCCACATTGGACTGAACAAACACATGAGTTTTTAATCGAGAACAATAGTTTAAAAAACCACTTCCCAGGACCATCGAAAGGAAAGTATGTGCCCATGGCAGTTCTGGCACCAAAAGATGTTTATTTGAGTACATTTACTGCAAACCATAGCCCTAAATGCCCAGCAGAGGAGGACCATTAAAAGCTAATGCAGAAAACTGAATTTTCATGGGTTGACCCACATTATCTGGCATCACTGTCAACCTTGAAGTGTATTCTTTGTCTTTGCAAAAACTGGTCCCTTCCCCTGTGCCCCAGTGGAAATTGGGTCACTTATGGACTTGCAGAGGCCATTTATATCCATTAAATGCTTTCTATTAGAAAACATAAACCTATTATTCCTTTTCTAAATCCATTAGTAGTTTCTTTGCTGAATTTTTGCCAGCAAATTTATGTAGGGAGTTTGAGGCATTTTAATAAGAAGAAACATTTCTAATAATTCTGAACACCAGGTGCCATGCTAAGTGCTTTAACTGCCTTGTCACTTTCACATACATAGCAGCTCTCTGTGGTCTTGATATCACCATCTTGCAGATGAGAACAAGGCCTACGTGGTTAGGTCTCTTGCTCAGTAGCCCGACTAGCACATAGCCAGCCAGAGTTTAAACCTAGATCCATCTGAGCCGAAGATCAGTTTCTATGTTCCTGCCTTTTTCTTTGGAGAAGAATGATCATTTTCTGTTGTACTATGTTTTATGGAAATCTTATCAGTGCAGTAACATTTGATGGTTGACCAGTGTTCGATCCAAAAAGAAACTTGTGTTGACAGCATTCATTTAGGGATAAAATGTGGTAGCACTGTTTTATAATTCTGATTTCTAGGATTTATTTGCTCTTTCAAGGTTCTGCTCTTTCAAGGTCCTGCTTTATGCTGGTAAGGTGAAACACACTTTACCGTGCTTTCCTTCAGGGCAGGGGCCAGGTTGATTTGGCTGTGAGGCTCCAGCTCTGAGTGTGGAGCTTGGCACATAGAGTATGTTTCATGAATGTCAGTGGAATGAATTGAAACATTCAGGGTATGGTCTCCTTCCAGGGCAGCTCTGGAAGGCCTTGGCAGTTTTACCAAAGGAAAAGAAGAATTCCACTCGACAGTCCCATCATGCAGATCTTAAATCTTATGATCCCCTACAAGTGTGTTGCCCTGTGAAAGAGGCGGTGACAAGCAATCAGATGGCTGACTCAAAAGGTCAACAAGGAGAGGCCAAGTCTGGGGCTTTATCCAGTGAGAGGACTGGAAGGCAGTTCTGGAGACTTAGCTGTAGTTGCTGTGTCCTTATCAGTGGGAGGTTTGCCACTAATAACAAGTTGGAAAATAATAGGATGATAATGATGATGATAAGACTAACATTTATTGAGAGCTTGTTATGGTCCAGGTATGGTGCAAAGCTCTTTATGTAAATGATTTCATCTGATCCTTACAACAGCCCCATTAGCAAATATTATACAATTGTCCACTTGACAGATGGGGAAACTGAGACTTGGAACTTAATTGTTTTGTTTTACAAGCTGCTTGGCTAGTAATTGATGAAATCAAGTAGGTGAACTCAAAAGTTCTTTTGGCTTCAGAGCCCAAGGACTTAACCACACCACAGTAATGCCTCAACCAAGGCTTGGGAATGGTTAATTTTTTTCTAAATACATGAGAGTGGATTCAAGGTTATTCTTATAACAACATAGATCTCACTTATTTGCAAACTGAAGTGCTTTCTTGAATGAAAACGGTAAGGTTGGACTTGATAAGCTGAGGACTGCCCATTCCTTGGGTGGACTCCCCGAAGTGTCCAGTTGTAGATTCTGTGACACAAGTCAGGGCTGCTGGCCAGAAGCAGATGGATGTTCATGCTCACTGCCAGAAAGCCTGAGCCATTTGGTGCCTGGCACTGTGCATGTCTGAGAGTGAAACACTAAAAGCTGAGAAATGTTTGAAGCAGGGACCAGAACAGCAAATCAGCTCTGGGTTCAAATCTTAGTTCTTTGTGACCCTAGTTAGGCAAATAACCTAACCTCTTGGAACCTTACTTTTCTTATCTGTAAAATGGGAATGATAATAATAGCAGAGAATGATTATGAGTAGTACATAAATGATGCTTAGCCCAGGGCCTAGAAAATAGAAAACAATACATATTTTGGGGGCAAGGGTGAAAACCCCTCTTCTCCTACAAACCTTATCCTTGAGAAATGGAACTTGAAGCATTTGGTCCTAAATCATGCATGAGACTTTAGCCCTGGTATAAATATTCTGAGGAATCCTGCCTCATTTGAAAGGCAGGTGCCTCTCCCAGTTATTTCCTCTGCACCACCACACACACTAGCCGTTAGGAAATGTTTTTAGGTCCCTTTCATGATTTTGTATAGGGAGTTTCCACCTGTCTGGCTCTTCTTGCCGATGGCAACCTACAGGCATTTCCCCCAGGCCTGTTCTGCTTGCTTGGGGTACAATATGTTCTGTAGAATATCCAGTTTATTCTTGCTGTAGAAAGCTCCTTGTTTTGCAATCACCGCCTTTCATCTGAGGAAAGGTAGGATTTGAATTGTCTTGAAACAAAAGGAGTTATGTGGGAGTGAGATTGCATCTGACAGAGGTACAGTTATGCCCCTGCTAAAAAACCAGTTCCTCCATTGGTCTCCCACATCCTCAGACTGTCCCCAAGCACTGGGTTTCACTCCTATTCTTTGAATTTATTACCATTATTGCTAGTGCATATGAATAATGCTTTGTATTTATAATGTGGCTTTCATTTGAGAATCCCTGAGTGGTTAAAGATGTACACAACAGTGTGGAGAAAGGCCACATAGAGCATGGTTTTGATAGGGTTCACCCCTGTGAGAGAATCTTCCTGCCAGGAGCTCATAGTCTAGTGGCAAAGACAGACTAAACAGAGGATTAGAACAGAGTGGCTCTTCCCAACAAGATGGGACATGCAGCTGCTCTGGAAAGAGTCTGGAAGGCTGAGGAATTACAGGAGGCTTCTGGATGGAATAGCACCTCCAAACATAGACCTAAAGATTGAGAAGGATTTAACCAGGCAATATGGCAAAGGACAGAGTAGTCTTCTTGGCAAACACCATGCCTATTTTAGATGACTTACTGTCATTGCATGGGGTCCCCTGAGTTTCAGCATATACTGTATGTTTGTGTGTTTGACAGAGAGGAGAGGGCCAGGAAAAATGCTCTCATGTGGGACATGGAGAAAGGTGAGTAGAGCCATATATTCATCCAGCTTTCATGTAGCTTGTAAATAAGTAGCCCACATTTACCAGCCCACATACATCTTACGACTTGTCATCTGCTGTGTAACTACTTTTTTACAAAGATTGACCACATCAGTCAATTTTTCTATTTTCTTAGTTATTTCATGCCCTAGCTATGGATTTCAGAGGCTTTCTTTAAATAAGCCTGGCCGCTGTTGGTTTAAACTGAAAGGGAAGAGTAGAGGATTTGATTCATGCTTCAAAATGCAAAAATAAAGTAAAATGTAGCATAGTATAGTACAAACACTTCGAAGTTGATGGCATGAAATCTTCGTTTGATCTTTTATCTCCAGTAATTTGCAAGCTTGAATTGTTGAGGTTTTATTACTTGCAAGATGAACATAGTGTTATTAGCTTTGTGTAGGTTGCAGGGTTGTCAAGAAAATCAAAAGGAACAATGGACATGAAGTGATCTTGAAGATTTGATTATGCATGTCTAACAACCAATGGACATTTCTCTAACTTACTTCTTTCTGAGTTTTAGGACACTTGAATAATCAGGTTCCTGGAAAGGGCATTTGATTGGGATGACAAAGATAGTTTTATTTTTGTTTTTCATTCCTTTTCGTCTGCAGTTTTCTCATGCTGCTGCCTTTGTGAAGATGTCTATAATGCTTTCATCTTCCTCTACGAAGTTCATATCTTATCCCTCCCTGGAATCTTTTCTTCTTGGCCTTGTAGATCCTGTTCCCGCCTCACACACTTTGAAGTGGGTTTTGTGGCATTCACGGTAGCCAAGAGGGTTACATGAGAAGTAATGGAAAAGTGTGTGTTGCCCAAGGCTAGGAGAGCAGTTGACTAAATGAGCAAATGTGGCTTTGATGGAGGAGCTTGCTTTTAATAGGAGAAATAATTTTGAAGGAATGATAAAAATTTGGCGTTTATAATAGGGCCAGCTCTTTGAAGGTGTTGTAGCAAGTTTTTATTTTCTCTTATGTAACTATTTACACATGCTGAGCATTTCTGTGTTCCATAAGTTTTAGTTTCCCATTTGTTAGGAAAATTGGTTAGTGCAGAGCACAAGGCTAGCATCAAAACTGGCCACCCTGTCAGACAGTCCCAGGTCTCCCCGTATTCTTTCAGCTTAGTGCAGGGCAGATATCATTGAACCCTCCTGAGCTGTTGAAATTCTGTAAGGGGCATCAACATTAGGAACCTGTGTTTGGGAAGCAGTGAGGAGTAGTGGAAGGAGGACAGAACCAGGGGATGAATCAACTTGAGCTATGTTTTTTGTTCTGCAATCATTTAAGCCAGGGCTGTCTCATAAAATTTTCTGCGATGATGAGTTCTTCATGTCCACTGTCCAGGATGGTTGCCACTAGCTCTGTGTGCTGTTGGGCACTTGACATGTGACTAGTAGAACTGTGAAACTGAATTTTAAATTTTACTTAATTTCAATTTAAATAGCCTTATGTGGCTAGTAAGATCTGTATCGAATGAATAGCCTGAAAAATTTGTGGCATAGTGGTTTAGAAGATTGTGGCTCTGGAATCAAACTTCTTGTTGCAAAACCTGACACTCATTTGCCGTAGAACCTTGACTAGGTACTTGTTTCGTCTGTGCCTCAGTTTCCTAGGGATAATAGGGATAAAGGGAGTACTTAACTCATTGGACTATTGTAAAAATTTAAAGGAGAAAGTGTTAGGTGCTTAACAGAGCGCCTGGTATTCTTTTTTTTTTTAAGTGAACTTCAGGTTATCAAATTTGTTTAACCATGATATTTAATTCATAACATACTGCCATCATTGGTCCATGACCCATGAAAGGCATATACACATGATCTAACCACTTTCACCAAGAATTGGATCATGGATGATAACTTTATGTCTATATGGGTTTTCACCTCCTAACCCATGGCCTTGCCCTATTGTACACCTGTGACCCTGGATTTTGTGTTTACTATTACCAGGCTTTTTAGAAATGGTCGATCACATATATATGAATACTTAAACTGTTTGTAATTTGGTTTTATTTGTTTAATATTACAAAAAGTTCTGTATGCAGAACTTCATTTTTCACACCCAACATATTACTCAAAACCATTCATATTATTATATATAGCACTGGTTTATTAATTTTGCTGCTTTATAATAATCCCATTGTGAACAGACTATAATTTATTTTTCTTTTATCCTGTCAATGATGGTTTTTTTCTTCTACAAACAGGGCTTCAAATAAACATTCTTTTTTAAATTTTATTTTTATTGAAGTGTAGTTGATTTACAATGCTAGTTTCAGGTGTACAGTAAAGCTATTCAGTTATACATACATATATACATGCACACATATATTTTCAAATTCTTTTGCATTATGGCTTATTATAAGAAACTGAATATAGTTCCCTGTGCTGCACAGTAGGTCCTTGTCGGAAATAAACATTCTTATATTTGTCTCCTCATATACATGTGCAAGAATTTCTCTTGGTTATGTGCTGAGGAGTGTGATGGCTGGATCATAGTGCAGGTGACAAGTTCTCGGTTGTTTTCAGAAGTCATTACACTAGTTTATACTCCCCACTAGCCATGTGTGAAATCTTGTCAGCATTTGGTATGGTATAACTTCTTAATCTTGCTAACTGGAATAATGTAAAATGGTGTCTTCTTGTGGTGTTAGACTCCATTTTCCTGGTTGGAGATTGACTATCTCTCTTTATCTGCTTACCCAGATGCTGGCTATGATAAGATGTGAGCCAGAGTCCCCTCTTTGGTGTTATCCAGTGGCCCACATTGCCCCTCTGATCACTCTAGCCTCATGAGTCTGTCTCCTGGAATCTATCTGCACATAGAGGGCACAGCACACCATCCTACCCTTGTCTTTGTTTTATATATTGATTTCATGAGACCAAATAAATGGCGAGCTCCTAAGGTAAAGGTGCCTGCCATAGATGATGACAAGCATTGCATTGTCTGGAGTGTGTCCTTTGTGCCATGCTCTGACCCCATGTTTTGCATCTCCTTTAATCCTGGTGAAAACTCCAGGAAGTATGAATTTCATTCTCATTTTATGGGTAAAGAAAGCAGAGTTCAAAAATGAGAGGAACTTGTGGTATTTGGTAACTTGATATATGATGAAGGTGGCACCACAAAGCAGTAGAAAGAGGCCATCCAGCCATTTTGTAATAGTTAGGAAAACAGGATCACTTTATGGAAAAAATAAAACTAGGTCCTTATTTGGCCCCTTTTACAAAAGTTCATCTCAGCAAGATTAAAATCTCAAATGAGAAAGGTAATACATTAAAACTAATAGAAGAAAATTTGTAACAATCATTTTTGAGACCTAAGAATAGGAAACTCTTCTTTTTTGGGTGAGGAGGCAATCAGGTTTATTTTTATTTACTTATTTTTTTAATGGTACTAGGGATCGAACCCAGGACCTCATGCATGCTAAGCACACACACTACCACTGAGCTATACCCTACCCCTAGGAAATTCTTCTTAATGAAAATCCAAAAAACACAAATCATGATATGGAAAAAATAAAATAATTTGATTTTATCACAATCTAGGATTTTTATCCAAGGAAGGATACCATGGGCAGATGATGGCTCAGAAGATATTTACAATATCAGAAACTGACTAGGAATTAATATTTAATGATATATAGAGAGAACATCTAGAAACCACTAGGCAATAGACAGACAACCCAATAGAAAAAAAAGATAGAGTTATGAACAGGTAATTCTCAGAAGAAGAAATACAAATGACCAAGTCTATTTGGAGGTACTCAAACTTGTGAGTATTTAGAGAAATACAAATGAGACAACCATGAAATACCACTTTTTACTCTTTAGATTGGCCAAAATTGGAAAGGTGAGATTTGGCAAGAGATATATGAGCTTGCCTACACTGCTGGTGGAAATTTAAATGGGTGTGACCCTTTGGGAGAACAATCTATGGCAGCATTGAGTCAAATTACTTATGTACCTCTTTCAGTGGTTCTCAACTAGGAGCGATTTTTCTTAAC
Source organism: Camelus dromedarius (assembly GCF_036321535.1). Classification (NCBI taxonomy): domain Eukaryota; kingdom Metazoa; phylum Chordata; class Mammalia; order Artiodactyla; family Camelidae; genus Camelus; species Camelus dromedarius. The sequence goes on from NC_087452.1 coordinate 28,996,646, forward strand.
AGGGGCCATTTGGCAATGTCTGGAGGCATTTTTGGTTGTCACATCTGGGGGCAGGAGTGATGCAGCTTAATATCCTGCAAGGTGAAGGACAGCACCCTGCTAATAAAACAAAATTGTCTGACCTCTTTGTCTGTGGCCCAGCAACCACACAGACTCAAGAAGAACCACTAAAAGCCTGAATGAGGATACCTATTGCAGCACTGCTGGTGTAATGGACAATTAGAGGCAATACAGGGCTCTATCACTATGTCAAATGCACTCAGTGGGCACAGATGATGAACTACTGTGACGAGAAGCTACAGACTAGGCACATATATAGCAACGTGGATAAACACATTTCATTAAGTGAAAAACATATGATCCAGTTAAGAATTACTGAATATACCACATCTTTATCCAGTCATCTGTCGATGGACATTTAGGCTGTTTCCATGTCTTGGCTATTGTAAATAGTGCTGCTATGAACGTTGGCGTGCAGGTGTCTTTTTGAAGTAGGATTCCTTCTGGATAAAGAAGGTGTAGTATATTTATACAATGGAATACTATTCAGCCATAAAAAACGACAACATAACACCATTTGCAGAAGCATGGATGTCTCTGGAGAATGTCATTCTAAGTGAAGTAAGCCAGAAAGAGAAAGAAAAATACCATATGAAATTGCTTATATGTGGAATCTAAAAAAAAAAAAAGAAGAAGAAGAAAAGAAAAAGACAAATAAACATAAATACAAAGCAGAAACAAACTCACAGACATAGAATACAAACTTGTGGTTGCCAGGGAGGAGGGGGGTGGGAAGGGACAGACTGGGAGTTCGAAATTTGTGCATACTGACAGATATACATAGAATAGATAAACAAGATTATACTGTATAGTACAGGGAAATATATACAGGATCTTGTGGTAGCACATGGTGAAGAGGAATGCGACAATGTATATATATATATGCTCATGTATAACTGAAAAATTGTGCTATACACTGGAAATTGACACAACACTGTAAACTGACTATAACTTAATAAAAGTTTAAAGAAGAATTATTGAATAATTTCATTTTTCTAAATTAATTAATACATGTATTAATCAATACTTATGTAATAACGCTACTCATAAAAACATGTATAAGCAGAAGAGTATGAGTCAAACACATTAGAGTGGGTTGCCTACGTAGTGGAGTTGGGGGTCTGTTTGATTCCTCAGAGCCTAGATAGAGCAGTGTGAACTTGGTTATTGGTGTTTTTAAACCCCTCTGGTGGCAGAAGAAACAAATGAAGTCTTAAGTCTCCAGACAACTAGCCAGGTTTTCTAAGATTGGACCTTACATAAATGGCCCACTGATGTAAATGTTTCATATTATAGTAAACCTTCACAGTGCTCAGTCTTTACCCTTGCCATAAGGAATAGAAGTCTGTTCTGAGGACATGGTCAGAAACTACATAGGTACATGCAAGTTAATAAAGTAAGGGAGAGCTGGGTGAATTTTATTTGAGAGGGAAGGAGCCAAAAACTTCTTAGTGTGGTCTTCAAGGCCCTGTGTGTTCTGGCCCTGCCCACCTCCCCAGTCTCGTCTCCACTTACTACCCTCCTTGATCACTAGGCTGCAGCCACACTGGCCCTATTTCAGTTCCTTGACTGTTCCACATTCTTTCTTAGGGTTTGCATCTGTTGTTCTCTATGCTGGGAATGCTCCCTACACCCCTTTCAAGTAGGTCCTCTCTGCATTTCCTTCTGACTTCCCTATTGACCTCATTCATCTCACTTCCCACCGCTTGTAATTGGGTGCCTTGTTGATTGTGTGTTTCATCAGATTTGAGCAGTGATTGAGTCTCATTTATTCCCTATTGAACCATTAGGATTTGGAATCCACAGTGTTTGGCATATGATAGACTCTCAATAAGTATTTGTTTAATGGATTTGTTGATATTCGTTTTTTATTATTAATTCTTTTGAGTATTACATTAGTGGATTCTTTAAAGTTATTTTTCAACCTTAGATTACTCTCTCCTAACAAACCTGATTTGGGGATTCCTTCTCTTATGCTTTTACTCATTGATTCAGTGAGTTTTTATTGAGGCCCAATGCATGTAAGGAGGCACTTTGCTAGTTTCTGATGGTCTTGAGGTGAACAAGAGTGACATGGTTCCTACCTTTGCAAAGCTCCTGGTTTCAGATAAAGAAACTAGCAATTTTGATGCACAAGAAAAAGTATTATGCCTAGGTGAGAACAGAATGCTGTAGGATCTTATAAAAGGGGCACATAAACCCAGGCGTTGGAGGTGCATGCAGGGAAGGGTTCCTGAAGGAAGTAAGGTGACATCTAAGCTGATTTCTAGAAGATGAAGAGGAGAGCAAAGAACTTTGTTGTTTATTTTTATATATAATAGTATCCGTAAAATCCCGAACTCCCAATTTATCCCTCCCCACCCCTTTTCCCCCCAGTAACCATAGTTTGTTTTCTATGTCTGTGAGTCTTTCTGTTTTGTAAGTAACATTTGTGTCATTTTTTTTAGATTCCACATATAAGTGATATCCTATGGTATTTTTTTTTTCTCTTTCTGACTTATTTTACTTAGTATGACAACCTCCCGGTCTGTCCATGTTGCTGCAAGTGGCATTAATTTTACTCTTTTTTATGGCTGAGTATTATCCCATTGTATAAATATACCACAACTTCTTTATCCAGTCGTCTGTTGATGGACATTTAGGTTGCTTTCACGTCTTGTCTGTTATACTGCTGCTGTGAACACTGGGGTGTAGGTATCTTTTCAAATTAGAGACTTTTCTGGATATAGGCCCAGGAGTGGGATTTCTATCTATCATAAGTCTATTTTTAGTTTTTTAAGGAAACTCCATATTGTTTTTCACGTCAGTCAAAATAGCCATCATTAAGTTCACAAACAACAAATGCTGGAGAGGGTGTGGAGAGAAGGGAACCCTCCTACACTGTTGGTAGGAATGTAAACTGATACCTTGTGTTTTGGCAGAACTCCACGTGTGTGAGGTTCAGGTAATGTAAACCAGTTCTATAAGAAAAGAACAATATAAGAACAGCAGAAGACTTGGGTTCTGGCCCCAATTTCCTCTTTTTACTTACTGTGGGTGAATCATTTTACTTTCCTAAATGCAAGTTTTTATGACATATGAGATGGGAAAAAATAATGCCTACCCTTCTTTTCTCAGAATATGTTGTAATGATCACTAGAAGAATTATACATAAAAGCTCTCTGATAGGAAAGACAATGTTCTTTAATGTCAAGGTTGTGTATGGTATTCACCAAGAAGAGATATGATTCATATGGCAAATTCATTCTAAAAAGTTCAAGTAATACTAAGTTGATCTAGCATCTGTGCTGTCAGGAGGATAGTCAGTAGCTATGTGTGGTTATTTAAATTCAGATTATAGAAAATTAAAAATCAATTCCTCAGTTGCCCTGTTACATTTCCAGTGCTCAGTAGCCACACCTGGTTTGTGGCTACTGTACCAGACAGTACAGCTCTAGAACATTTCCATGTCACAGAGTTCTGCTGAACAGCTCTGAACAATATTCATCCTTAAGCAGGAACTGTAAGCTTCTGAAACCTTAAAATATTTATATTCTTAGGAATTTAGCCTGTGGAAACAACTGGACAGATATGTAGGGATCTAGATACATGGATGTCCACATCTTTTAAAGAATCATTTATGATAGAGACAGAAAGAAGATATTCCATTTTTCCAACAGGGAGTGCTAATTAAATAAATAATGGTGTTTATACACATACATATGTTTATACATATTCATAGTGGAATACAATATGACCATTAAAAGGAATAATACAGATATGTGTTAAAAGAGATTCTACACATATTACTGAGTGAAAAACGTCAGGTTAATATGTATAATGTGTGTTCATTGTAGGATGTGTATGTCTGTGTGTTGTGTATGTAGAAGAGAGGGGAGGGAGAGGAGTGCCTGAGAGAAAGACACAGAAATATTTGGAGGGATATTTCCCAGTGTCTGATAATTGTTTTATTTTCAGTTGATGAGATCATAGTTTGTTTTTATTTTTCCTTATTTATATCTTCTTTTTATTTGTATCTTCTGAGTTTTCTTCTAAGATGTAAATTATATGAGTGAAAAAAAGAAAAAAAAGAAAATGTTTGCACATGGCAGAAATGTCAGAATATGAATACATGCGTGAATTAAAGACTATCAAGATAGATTTTTTAAAGTACAGTAGTTGTCTGATGATTTGCAGACATGCCTGTGAGTTACACATATTTTGTGAAGAGAAAGATTTGTCTCCTTAAAATCTTGTCATTGTGGATTATTTCATGTGAAAATCATCTTTGCTCTTTCTGTGGAAACCTTCCCAGTCCCTTTGATACTAGGCTTGAGAATTAGCAGAACTGGTCTCCTCTACCTAAGAAGCCCTTGATCGTAACACATTTGCTGTATCTGAAAATGTGTTGAAAATGTTTGTATGTGCCTTTCCTCTGCAGTATGGGGGATCAAAAATGTGACCAGCTATTGTTTTGGGTACTACCTTACCACAAAACCTCTGTGATTTGAGGCATGGATGCCAACCGACATGTAGGAAATCTCAGTGGGAACTTTTGTTGTGTGGATAGACAGACGGTCCTGGTGTCAGCTATCTCAGATATTGGATTGTGATCCTAGAACTTCACAGCCAACCATATCTTTTTAAATACCAGGCTGGCAAATTTAACTTTTATACATACTTGTTCGAAGTACTGTAAAATAGATGGCATAAGTGAAAATCAACCACATGGCAACCACGTTCTAAACATTTTCATGCCCTAGTTCTGTCTTTTCAAAGAAATGATGGCTTATTGAATTTGGGGGACTCCTTGAGTGTCTGTGCCATTCTAAGGAAGATAGGGAATAACTGCTTCTGAGACTTACAACTCCATGATGAGTGGCAGCCTGGTCCAGGGGCCCTGCCACGTGAAGCAGTGTTGGAATGTTTATCTTTCTCTACATTTAGGGTGTGGCATAAGATGGTTTGGAACAGAGAGGAGAACGTTTGCAAAGGTACAGGGAAATTGAGAACAGAAAGGTGAATTTTGCTCATGAAAACCCTTTCACATTTCAGTTCAGACATAACTAGATGTCAGTACCTGCTTCCTACATCTTATTTCCAAAAGCACAGAAATCAGTAGGGGAAAAAAAAAGAGGCTGCACTGGGGGACACAGCTGCCATTATTTGACAGGAACACATGTAAATATCTTACTTTAATCATTTTTCTCTAGAAACTTGATGATAAGAAATCAGTCAAAATTCTGGAGGCTTTATTAACTCCAAGTTTCTTAAGAGTTTATGATTTGGTCATAAAATCGATTTAAAAATTGAGGTCCACATTTACGTCTGGATCTTTTCAATATAGCAAGCAAAAGGGAAAATGGACAATAGAATTGTATCTGCCTCCCCAATTTCAAACAAATAGCAAAATTCATAGTTTTGCCACCCCAAACCATACAGTATATGATTTCTAACTTAGTTTTGTGACCTTGAAAAGTTAACCTCTCTGGGCCTTAGTTTTCTCCCATGTGAAATGGGAAATTCAGACTAAACTGGGTACTTTTAAAACTCCTTCCAGCTCAGACATCTTGGCAGTGCTACCCAACCTGCCTCTCCACCTGCCTTAGGCTGGTTTACTTCTATTTTGTCATAGTCTGGGGATTATTTAGATTTGGCAATGGTTAATATCTAATGAAGGTCAAATTATCTCAAATACAGTTGCAGATGTAAATATATTATGAATGTGAAAAGGTTTCTGACAATTTTATTTCAAACTGTTTTGGAATGAAGTCTTCCTAGGACACTTTCACCTTCCCACTTCCCCAATAAAAACAGCTGCAGAGCAAGTGAAAAATAATGAAAACCACCAATGAACTTGGTTCAGAGATTCACAGGAATTCACCTGTCATCTTACGTAAAGTTCCTAAAGACATCTTCTAGCCAGCATGGCCTGCCACTGGAAGCACTCAGGGTTTGTTTGCTGTTTCATTGCCCCCTTTGTGTGTTCTCCAACATGATTGAAAAGACCAGCTGTTTACTTAGAGGGGGTTTCCAGGAGGATACCAACATGCATCCAGCAGCCTAAATTAGATTATTTGTTAGGTTTTCTGTAAATCTTCGATTTTTAAATCATGGTCATGTCTCCAATTTGCTTCTCTCAACTGGAAGGGAAGTGCATGCTGAGAGTTTAACTCTGGACCTCTTGGTAAAGTATGGATTCCCTCCAGCCTGAAGGCAGCCTTGCTTCCAAATTCCTGATGTGCAGGGCTCATTTCACTAAAAGACCCTATTATATGTACATAGTTATTGGGTTCCCAGGACAGTCTAAATAAACCCAAAGAGTCCTGAGAAATCCATATGTTCGTTAAGGCAAGGCTAAGCTGTAGGGCTTAAAGAATATATATATTTCTCTCTCTCATAACAGTTCCAAGGTGATGGGGTCTAGGTTGATAGAGCAGTTCCATTCCATGCCATCTGTCATGAATCCAGGTTCCTTCTATCTTACTGTTCCTACATCCCTTCACACAGGAGTCAGAAAACTGGCCTGCAGGCCAAATTTGGCTTTCTGCTTATTTCTATAAATAAAGCTTGATCAGAATATTTGCTATATATTGTAGCTGTTTTTGTGCTACAACAGAAGAGTTGAGTAATTGTGACAGAGATCATATGACCCACAAGCTGAACATATTTACTATCTAAACCTTTAACACTAGAACTTTGCCTACTCAAGCCTAGCATGGCTGAAGTTGGGCTGGGCCACATTCCTACTTAGCAGTTAGAAAGGAACAAAAATAAGTCATGGAGAAATCATGTCCTTTGATCTAAAGCCCACACCCAGAAATCAACATATCACGTCTTTTCTCATCCTTTTGACAAGAACTTGGTTCATGGCCATATTTAACTGTAAGGTCTCATGGAATGTCTAGCCAGGGAGCCAAGTACCTAAGAAGGAGAAAACACAGTTTACTAAACAGCAGTCTCCACCGTATTAGAACGGTCCCTACCAAAAAACAGAATCCATTTTATGCATAGTGGCCCTCTTTAGGACATTCCAAATCATTCCCATTATGAAATGCTTACATAGCACCAGGTACTATAGTAAGGGTGTCACATTTGTTATCTCATTTAATCTGCTCTTCTTCACTTGAATAATCCCTCACCAGCCTTCCCATGTCCAATTAAGTGCTATTTTTTCCAAGAAGTTGTCTTTGATTCCTCTTGCCTAGGGTGTTTATTCCTTCTTGGATCTTCTTTAGCCTTTAACACTTCTCTCCAGTAGCATCTCTACCTCTTTATTACTATTGTTCACTTCTGTGCCTGATTTCCATGATTACCTCCATAAGAATGGGGATTACATTCATTTTACCCACTGCACTATCCTGGGACCTAGCAGAGTGCCTGGCACATAGGAGACCCTTTACACATATCTGTTGCTGAATGAAGGAGTGGCCGTTACGAGGTAGGTGCTACTGGCATTTTCCATTAAAAGATGAACACACTGAAGCTCAGTGAGGATATGTTCATTTGCCTCTTGGCTAGTAAGTAGCCATTTGAGGTACTCAGCTACTTTGATGCAGAGCCAGGACTCTAACCCAGATCTATTTGCCTTCAAAGCTCCTGTTCTTTACCCTAAGTCAAGCTTCCTCATCTTGCCACTGTTGACATTTTGGACTGAATGATTCTTTGTTTGGGGGTAGGGGGGGTGCTGTATTGTGCATTGTAGGATGCTTAGTAGCATTCCTGGTCTCTACCCACTAGATGTCAGTAGCACCCCCTAGTTGTGACAGATGTCTTTTGACTGTCAAATGTCCCCTGTAGGGCAAAATCACCCCTTATTTAGACCAGATGGTAACCACTGGGCTATAATCTACTGCTTCTCAGTTTTGCTTTGAACTCCAGGCATTCATGATTCCCCTGCTTCAGGTTGGTGGTGACTTGGGGATTTTGTCTTTCTTGGGATAGTGACCCTCTTCTTTAGCCCAGGTGACATACCCCCTCCTCCCTGAAATCTTCCTTGATACAACCTTCAGATAGCCAGATTTTCCTTCCTCAGCACTCCTAATGTATGCTGTTTTTATCACTTTCATGATGCTTCATATTAAATCTACTTGTTTCACTGCCTTTCTCCCCATAGTAGACTGTGAGGTAGTTAAAAACAGGGCTGCATCTTCCTTAGTTACCACCTGCAGGTGAAACAGGGTGGACCTCAATCAATGTTTGTTGAGTTGAATTGTATCCATTTGAACCAGACAAGCTGAAAACAAGGAGGGAAGCAGCAAGGGTCTCCTGCTGGTATAATCCCATCAGGACCGTTTGAGAGTTTCCTAAATAATATAGCGGCTGTCTCTGGACTAAACTTCTTTCTTCTTCTTTTTTAAATTACTGTGAAGAAGCAGTACTTTCAGGGCACCCCTGGTCAAAAGTGCCATTATTCCCTGTGAGAGGCACTGCCAAGTGATATCCTTACTGTACTGTCCCAGCTCTCTGCCTGCTGGCAGGACTCTTCAATCATTCAAATTGCCCTGAGTCCAGTGTTGAAGTGTTCATGTGCGATTGGGTACACATGCAGAGGGTGCAGTTCCAAACTGTGTGGCCTCAGGCAAGTTATTGAATCTTGCTGAGCCTCCATTCAGTTACTCAACCAATGTTTGCTGTGCGCCTACCATGTGCTATGCACTATCAGGGATATAGTAGTAAGTGAAACTGGCCAATCAGTGTCTCCCTTATGAAATACAGAGTCTAAGGGGGTGAGCAGGACACAGATAATAAACAAATTAAACACATAAAACATACAGTAGATGACATGATAATAAAAATTAACCAGAGGAAAACAAAAAGCTGTATTTGGTGCCTATTGTGAAGATTAAAGGAGCTCATGTATGTCATATGAGCATTGACATGTAGGTGCTTATTTAAGGTTGGTAGGGTCTCTCTTCTTTCCTCAATTGTTTCACTTGTAAAGTGAGAGTAAAAGTATTGCTCCTGTTTGAAGGTGGAACAAATATAGTATTCCTGATGTTAATTCATACTGTTGCTTGTGACTTACGACATTTGGAAAGCTCTATCATCCACTTTATCTCCAACAAGTTATCACATTTCAAGTGGAAGACTTCTTAAAGGAAGCGGAAGGAACTGATGCTTTCAGACACCTGGTCCAAGCACAAAGTGGACTGCCTGCTCTCAATGAAACAGGCTCTGACTGAAGCAGTGGAAAGAGTGATGGTGGCTACATTTTGTCAGTTGTTGCTGTTGGTTTTTAAGATCCAGTCCTGCTGTGGAAGGGGACTGGATTCTGTTAGTCATCAGAGGGCAGAGTGGCAGAGAGGCTAAGCACTCTAGCTTCTAGTGGGCCCTATCTCCTGGCTAGAGTCGTGTTTCTGTCATTTCTTCACAGTGGGTCATGGGGCAAGGAGCTAACCTCTCTGAGCTGAAGTTTTCTTGTGGGATGCAGAGAGGATTGAAGGAGATAAGGCAGATAAGATATTTGTGTTCACTGGCAATTGTGTTCCGCTGGCAAACCCAGCCAACTCCTAATCATTCTCCCTGCCTCCAAGATTGGGTGAGCATTCATTGGCCAGTGTTCTTTCTGAAGGCAGGATGACAGTATCACATCCCATTGTTTTGATAGCAGAGTCTGTTCTCCTAAGCAGCATACTAGCATGGAGTAAAGGAACATGGCATGTTTAATGGGTACAAGAGAGCTTTACTACAGGAGTAGAACCAAAGCTGTAAATAGTTCCCCTCAAAGGGTAACCTGGATACAAACTGAATAATGGGATAATTGTGGCTGCTTTGCTAGATGCTGTGAGGCAGTGACAGATTAGACTATTATTGTTGTTGAAACATATTTATAATTGTTTTCAATCCTTTAATCCCTTTGAGAGTGCTGTTAAAGGTTCCAATATTTGAAAATATGCTACACATATATTTGAGAACCACTGCAGGATACAAGAGTTAAACACAGAGAAAGTAATTTGATCTTGTACTTCTTCCAGTCAATTGATGGTGACTGCCAGAGTGCTGTGATAAGAACTGTACCAAGGCTAGTCTGAGCACTAAAGAAGTTCTAAGATCATTCAGTGATGTCTGCCACTGTGGCAGAAATGGAGAGCCGGGACTCAAGTGCAGACTTGGCTCCTCCTAGATTTACCTGTGCGTTTTAAAAGTTGTTAGAAAGAAACTAAATCATTACTGTGTCTCCTATAATCACAGAGATGGCCCAACATCTGTTCTTAAAATGAACCAATATTCCATGACTGTGTTTACAATTTGACACACCACTACAGTTCACAGTTGTTAACTTTATAGATAAATATTTATAAATCAAGCTTTGTGCAATTTCATTGTGAATTAAAAAATATTGGCAGTTAAACTGATATAAATCAACAGGGGACCAGATACAAAATATTCTTTGATCTTTGCTTGAAAAAAAGTGACACTCTTGCAAAAAATTACCAGAATCTCATAGTAAATATTCATCTGTTGAAAATACTTTTGATTTGAAGATTTTCGTTGGAAACTGGGGTTCCCCTTATTTATTACTATGTTTTGGAAGTCTAACATAAAGTTTTCTTAGCATTCTTCAGTAACATTCTTCCCAGTAAACTCTTGTAATGTGGTACATATATTTTCATCTTCTTCGTGTTTATGTGGTGGGTAGGAAGGCTGTGGGAAAAAGATCACTCACTTTATTTTCTCAATGTAATTAAAAATTTTTACAATAGCAATTATTTAATTGTACCAGAATTACAATTGAAAGGCAATAATTCAGCTTAGAATAGTAGGCAGTTAATTATCAACACTAGAGGCCTAGAGACAAGAATATATTAGAAATTTCAAACTATTTGCAGTCAGTTGCTGATCTTTCTTTGAGGCCAGACATGACCTTATCAGATTTGTTTAATATTGCCAGAGTTCTCATATTTTTCTCTGGCTTCAGAACAATGGAGTTCAGAGGTCAAGAATACCTACATTCCACATGAGCAAACTTTTCATCCTTTGAAATCATAATGATGAATAGTCAACAGCCAGCCACACTGTATATCTAGGAGGAGAAACCAGGACACTAAAGCTGGTATGGGCTCTTACAGGCTGTGAAGCAGGAGATGTTTGTGAAAATAAATTGTCAGTGGCTTTGTGAGACTTTGTAAGTGACAATGAGATGATTTAATCTTCTTTGTAAAAGGTGTCTGACTTTTTCTTAATCCTTCAGAAAAAAATCACCCTGGACTCACCTATCTTCTCAATTAATAACTTGGTTATTCCAAGTAGAGTATTTGAAAACTGCTGAAGGCTTTGTTTGTGTGTTTGTAGACTGAATATTCCAACATAGAATGAAAGTTTAAAATTTTTATAGTCACCCTTGAAAACCTAATATCTCATCCTTATTTGACATGAGGTATTCTTTACCTTTTAAAAAAATCACTCAACTATGATGCATTTTCTATATCATGTATCAGTTGATCAAAACAAGACGGTTCTGTTAAACTATATTTTCTTGATAAGCTTACAACAGATATATGCTTATAAAAAAATGATAGTTTTTCTGTATTCTAATTTCCCTACCTGGGGGATCTCACTCATCCCAGCTCTGATCTCCTCCTCCCTGGCACTTGAGATCACTATTCTAAATAGTATCCTCATTCATTTATGACTTACTCATAGGTAATGCATGAGCAAGCACAGTATCCTGGCACATAGTAAACATTTAATAAGCATTTGTTGAAAAAAGCATATTTAAATGTGGTATAGGCAGTTATTATTATTTGGGTTATAAAATTTATGTCTATAAATTTATACATGAGTAAATTTAACTTTTTATAAATTTTAGATGTATACTGCAATATCCAATAGAAAATCTATTCATTCAATCAACTTGGGCTCTAAATATACTGGTTAGTGTTCATTTCATCCTGATAATTTTTCTCCCTTTTATATTCTCTAGGGTAGTGGTTCTTAGAGTATGGTCCCTGGACCAGCAGGATCAGCATCACCCAGGAATTTGTTAGGAATGCAAATTCTTGGGCTTCATCCCAGACTTACTGAATCAGAAGCTCTGGGAGTAGGGTGCAGCAATCTGTGTGGTAAAGCTCTCCAAGTAGGGCTGGCTTCATAACCATGTGATTTGTGCAGCACACAGGACTCTGCTTTTAAAAGAGTCTTGTGCTTGGTTTAATGGTTCTGCTGTCATCATCTTGGAATTCTTAATAATTTCTTAGCAACGAGCCCACATTTTCCTCTTTGCCCTGAACCCTGCCATAATATACCCCATCCTGATACCAGGTGATAGTCATGTCCACTCAGAGTTTGAGAACCTTCATCTTTGAGAAATATTCAGATTCCCTCTGAGTATCTGGTTATTTGTCCATTTTATTATAAATTAAAGCTTATCTAAATTGTTCTAAGGAAGTTGGTCCTAAGACAAGTTACTACTTAGTTGTATTAATATTTCTCTTAACTTAGTAATCTGGGTTTTAGGCAAACTTTTGGCCGTCTCCTATCTTTCCATAGCAATTGCCGCAACAGTGGCCAGAAGTAGAGAGCTTATGACTTTTTGTGTCCATCCTCTTCCTGGTTACCCAGTAAGTATTCTTCTTCTTCTTTTTTTTTTAAATAGACTATTCTTTTAGAGCAGTTTCAGGTTAACAACAGAATTGAGCAGAAAATACAGAGTTCCCACATAGCCCTCCCCACCCACACATATATACCCCCCTACCCTCAACATCCCTCATCCGTATGGCATATTTGGTACAATTGATGAACGAACATGAGCACATTATTATCAACCAAAGTCTGTAGTTTACATTAGGGTTTACTCTTGATGTTGTACATTCTATGGGTTTTGACAAATGCGTAATGACATGTAGCCACTATAGTATCATACAGAATAATTTCATTGCCCTAAAAATCCCCTGTGCTCCTTCTGTTCATTCCTGCCTCCCTCCCTCTCCCCAAACCCCTGGAAACCAAGCCTAGGAGGTATTCCTTTGCCACTTCATATCTTCTGTCTGGAGTCACGGTGAGTGGGTCAATCAGGGTCTCAATAGAAATGGATATTTCAAATTAAAATAACTTAAGAAGCATTTATTTTAAAAAGAGATTAATTCCAAAGGTATGGTATAGTGTAGGGGAACCATTAGGGTTTGTGCAGGAATCCAGGGTTATAGTGGCAGAAATTTTACCACTTCTAGGCCCAGAGAGACAAGGGAAGGAGAGATTCTCAGACCTGGAAAAAGAGAGAGTCACATGGAGCTGCTTTGAAATGGATAGTAATCTTCTATTAAGGGACACAGCCAGTCTAAAGTGAACTCACAGGGAGGGAACCAGAGAGATAAACGTACTGACTTCACTCCCTCCATATCCACATCCTTCAATTTGCTTAATTGTACTGGAAGCCCGAGGGCAGAGAGCACTCTGCTGTGACCCAGTATCAGCCGATGGGGAAGAAAACAAGGATAGAAAGGTGGAGGTGGACCTAGAGGGACAAATGGACAACATCTGTCATAATTCACCTCATTTACCTCGTGGCATCTACTCTCAACCTTCCTTCAGATGAAAAGTTAGCATCCCCAACACAGGAGATGTGTGAAGTCACCTCAGTGTCATTGTGAGGCAATGTCAATGTGGTCATATTCCTATCTAAAACTTGAGCTGCTACCAGGCTTGTAAGGTAGCAGAAGGTAAAAGGGAGGAAAGAAATGATTTAGTGAAATAAACATAACTGCTATAGTCCCCATCTCTATAGCTGGCCACAAGGCCTTGTTGTTAACCATGATTTCCTTCTCCCATCATCTTTTCTATAAACCCCTTATCTTCTGCTGTCACTTCAGCTGGATAGAGCTCATGACTTAGTACGGTGATCCATACCTTCTTTCCTGCAAGGTCTAAGTCCTTGACCACCTGGACTTTATTGGGTTGCTGCAGTTTTACATTTTCACTTAAGGGTATCTCAGTGATTGCTTGGGTTCTGCATATCTTCTTCCTTATATCCATGGCATTGCAGTAGTGGTGACCTCCTTCCCTGTCTGTTGGTTCAGTGGAATGAGAAGCCCAAAGTGACCATGGGACAGTATAAACTTCTAACTCATCACACCATGATAATGTTCTTCAGTGGAAGCAAACCTTCTTGTAGTGAGTTATTAGGCATTTTAGTGAGAGAGACTACTGCCACCTCCTCTTCTCAGTTTCTTGATCCATATAACCTTACTGTTGGGGAGATGGCTCCATATGTTGACCTGTGATTTAAGATATATACTGCATTTCTAAGGACAGTAACCCACCTCTTTAGGCATTGTCACCTAACCAGTACTAAACCAGCGTTTCTAGGTAATGTGCCCATTGATGGTAAAATGTGTCCCATGATTGGTGGTGATGTTGTTCAGGATACCATGTGATAGATAAGGCATTTTATATTTTCAAGAATTGTGGTCCTGGCAGAAGTGCTGAGGAAAAGAAGTTAAATCCATAAACAGAAAGTTTCTATCCTGTTTAAGTCAAAACACTGACCTCTTCAAAGACAGAGAAGTCTAATGTCATCAGTTTTTCCCTAGGTAGCTTGTTAGTGTACCCAGGGCTCAATATTGGCCTTCGCTATGGGCAGATTTGGTACTTGGCTTGGTGGTAGCTGGATAAGCTTTGGTGAGAAGACTATGTGGCTGAGTTGTGCATAGCCCCTATCCCTGCGAGTGTGGCCAATGAATTCCCTCTTACAAACAATATAAAGATGATAAAACATGTTAACTCTTCTCCTCACCCTCCTACTTATGTGTTCTTATCCAGTACTTTAACCGTACTTTTTTTGATAGACAGATAAGACATTATTTTTAAAAAAACATATAGGCAATTATAAACAAACCTGTATATAAAATTATTTTTTAAAATAATGTTCTTTGTTCACCATTTCTTCTTACGTCTCAAACTTTTCTTCCTGGCTTATAATTCTTATGCTTTTACAAGGTCTTTTAGTGCAGATCTATTGGTGATAAACTCTTTTAATTTTTGTTTCTCTGAAAATGTCTATTTCACTCTCATTTTTGAATCAACCAGTTTCAGGTTGAAAGTTTTTTCTTCTCAGCAACATATTTTCCCCCTAAATTCAGGCTTCCACCGTTGCTGTGGAAAAGTGTGCCATCTGGCTAATTGTAAGTTCCTAGCTTTCCTCTGTAATTGTTTTTAGTCCTACTACAATGTAGAGATATGAATTTTATTTATTCTATTTCCTATATGTATGAATTCAATCTTTCACCAGTTCTGTATAGTTCTCAGCTGTTAGCTCTTCAAA
Organism: Camelus dromedarius; assembly: GCF_036321535.1. Lineage (NCBI taxonomy): Eukaryota > Metazoa > Chordata > Mammalia > Artiodactyla > Camelidae > Camelus > Camelus dromedarius. The sequence goes on from NC_087452.1 coordinate 29,011,947, forward strand.
TATCACCTGCCCTCTGTGTCTCTAGTCTCTATTTATGGGACTCCAATTACATGTGTGATGTGTATTAGACTTTCCCTTCCTGTCCTCCATATTGCTTAACCTCCTGTTTTCATTTTCCCTCTCCTAGTCTCTCTGAGCTGCATTCTGGGTAATTTCTCTATTTATACCTTCCAATTCACCCATTCTCTCTTTAATGCTCTCTAATCTATGGCTAAACCCATTTATTGAGTTTTTTAGATTATCAATCACATTTTCTATTCTCCAAAGTCTAAAATTTAATTTAGATTTTTCAAGTCTTTCTAGTCTCTTGTTGCATGCTCATTTTATTTAATTCTTTATTTCTTTAAGCATTTTATAAACAGCTATTTTATAGTCTGTAGTTAATAACTCCAAAATTTGAAGTCACTGAGTATATACATCTAAATTTGCACTTATTCTTGTTTATTCCACTGTCTTTCCCTCATTGGTGATTGGTTTCCTTATGTGATGGGTAATCATTGGGGACTTAGTGGGAACCCTCAGTGACTAAAGTAGAGATTCTTTTCTCCAGAGAGAATTTATTTTCTCTTCTGGGAGCAAGGACTACTACCAATCTAGGACCACTTGGTTCTTTTAAGACTCCTGGCTTAATCAGGGTTTTCAAGTTAAGCTCCTCCAACTTGCAACTGGGTTAGTCTCTCAGTTGTACAAATGACTTTGGTATTTGCTCTCAGAGCAACCCTTGCTATTTATGTGGGCTTTCAGCACACTATTCTGGTTTCAGCTCAGTTTTGGAGTTTTGTTTGTTTATTTTAGTCTTTTAGAGGTTTTCCTTACTCCCCATGAGCCCAACAATGCAATAAAAATTATGTTTTGAAAGGGCCCTTCATAGCATCTAGTGAGATATGTTGCTAGAAGCAGAAGTTTCTTATTTCATATGCCCAGTATGCACGCACTAATAATAGAAATCATTTCTGAAAAATCCTTCAATATTTTAAGCCTGTCCATCTTAATTTTACAAAATTGCTGCATTCTAAAATTTTCAGGATTTTCAGTTTAACACATTTCTCAAAGATTTTCAAGTTAAATACCATTACTGATTCCCACGGATATGAAAGGTGGTTTACTTAAAGCCATATTTTTCTTTTCCAATTAAAAATTACATTTATTCATATCTTGAAATTTGCTCACAACTTGAAATTCAGGGGAGACTTTTTTGAGTTGCTGTATTTTATGTGGACTCCAAGAAAAAGTAGATTTGGAGCCTGAATTACAGAGAAAATTACCTCAACACCTCCCCCACACACACTTTTTTGTAGCAATTAGGCACTGCTTCTGAAGATCATATTACCGAAAAATAGACTTTATTTTTAGAGCAGTTTTAGTCTTACAGCAAAACTGAATGAAAGATGCAGAAAATTTCCATATACCACCTCTCTCATCACACATGCTAGCCTCTCCCATTATCAGTATCCTCCACCAGAGTGGTATGTTTGTTATGGTTGAACTTACATTGACACATCATTATCATGAGAGTCCATAGTTAACATTAAAGTTCATTCTTAGTGTTGTACACACTTTGGGTTTGAACAATTTATAATGACATGTATCTACCAGTATAGTATCATACTGAGTAGTTTTTCACTTCTCTCAAGTTCTCTATGCTCAGCCTAGTCATTCTAACCTCTTCCTAACCCCTGGTAGCCACTGACCTTTTTAATCCATAGTTTTTCCTTTTCCAGAATGTCATTTAGTGGAATCATACAGTACTGGCATACTTTATTGCTGTTACTGTTTTTTTTTTTTTTAACATTTATTGAGGGTTACCCTGTTTCAGAGTTGACAACCTTTTTCTTAAAGGACCAGATAGTAAATATTTTACAATTCCAAATCTGTTGCAGCTACTCAGTTCTGCTGTTGTAGTGTGAAAGCAGCCATAGAAACACATAAACAAATAAATGTGGCTGTATTCCAGTAAAGCTTTGGTTACAGATACAGGCCATGGGCCCATGAGCTATAGTTTGCTGATACTTGATCTATTCTAAACTCTGGATCATATTTTTTTTTTTTCATATTGAATCTTCACTGATATTCACCAACTTTGTTTTGGGGGCTCTCCCTTCTCACACAGTCCACCAGAGATAAAGTGGTCCACTTTCTTTCTCAAAAAATGCAGGCTTTGCCTGCTTAGGGCCTTTACACATGCAGTTCTCTTTCCTGGAATGCTCTTCAATATGCCCTGTGTCAACTTCCTCCACCATAGCCTTCAGATCATAACCTAAATGTTTCCTGTTTAAGAGGATTTCTTTGATTTCCCTCTGTAAAGCCAATCCCACCCAACTTCTCATTGATACTTGCCAAAGAGTTTGTCATTTGTCTAGAGGACTGATCAAAATTTGTAACTATGTATTTTTCATTTATTTGTTTACTATCTAACTCCCAACTAGACTGAAAGAAAGTTCCATGAGGGCAGGATTTTTTTTTTTTTTTTTTTGTATATTCTGACTGTGTACCTAGAGCCTGGCCCAGTTACTGGCAAGTGGTAGGTACTGTGGGTATTTATTTCCTAAATAGAATGAAGCAATCCTATGAGGCAAGTACTGTTATTAGTATCCATCTTTTATAGATGAGTATACTTGGTTTCCACCAAATTAAGTAATTTACCTAACGTCATCTAGCTAGTAAGTGGCAGACCCCAGATTCAATCTGCAGTGGATCTGTCTAATTCCAGGCTGTGTGCTAATATCCAGTCCCACTGTGTTCTCTGGTTTCTTGGTTTTGTGAAGAGTTGAAGAACAAAGTCGCCCAGATATTCTTGGAGCCCTGTCAAGGGAGTGAGAGGTGTTGGGTGGAGAGGTGGGCTTACAGAAGCCTGGTGTTAGTATCAAATGAACTGACTCAAGTTAAATAGGAAAAGGATCAGTTACTTAATTGCAAACAATCCCACTGTTAAGGTACAGCTTTATGATTCAGGGGTCAAAACAGTTTTATGCCAGAGGGATCGCAGTGTTCTTAAGGTGGTAAAGGGGAAAGTAAGTAGGAAGGTTCCATTCTCAATGGAGATCCAGGGCAAAGCAAAGTGCCCCAGCTTATACAGGAGGTCTGGCAACCATTAAAGAGAAATGACTTCCTAAATTCTAACTGACAGGAGGACTGAATGCATTGTACCATCCAGGAGGCAAAGCCCCCATGCTCAGGGAAATGAATATGGTTTAAAAACTCATGGGATCTTTCCGGTTTATCCCAAGCTTGGGAATTCAACGTGGAACATTTTTTAAAACTACAATTTGAAAGAAAGTTAATGTACTTAGGATTTTGGAAAGCTGTGTTTTGCTTATTAGTCAGTGGAAAATCTATATGACTAAAATATGTTTAAATGTAAGCTGGCTAATAGAGCAGGCTCAGGGCAGGAAAATAGACCATTTGAAGCAAATCAAGCATTAATTTCATATGTATTACTTAAGAAAAAAGAAAACATTGAAGCAAAGTGAAAATGACATGATGGTCCATTTCAAACATTTGGTAAACGTAACATAAATGAATTCTCTGCAGTGATTCTGTGAGTTCAACCAAACCATCAGAGCCAACTTTAAGGACTTCATGATAACTGTGAGCTTAACAGAGTTTTGCAGAATTACAATGTTAATTTTCAGAAAGGCATCAACTGTAAATAAGAATATGTTACCTTGTCAAAGAGATAATCCATAAATAGAATTAAACTTGTCTGGGTATAATATTGACTAACACTTAACTTGTATAGGAGTGGTTGTTCCCAAAGAGAAAGATAGGATACTTATGCTCACATACATGTATAAACACCATTTTTGTCAAGAAAAAACATATTTTTACAATTTTTTGGATCTTTTATTTATACAGTAAGCATAATTCTTTATTTTTCAAATAAGAATTAAAGTTACAATAAAGCCCATGCCTGCAAGTATGTGCACACACACACATACACACAACATGATTAATAAAAAATAAAAATTGAAAATAAAAGCTTTGACAACCTGGAGGAAGTAACTCTACTAACCACAAAGTCCATTATAATTATCATGACTGATCATCAAGTTTGGCCCTGAACTCCCTGGCAGGCAGGGCAAAAAGGGAAACAGGATAAATTGTACCATTTTTGTTATTAGAAAGGAGGAAACAGACTGGTTCCTGGAGGTAGAGAGTTTCCTGGCACCAGATATTAAAAAGAGTTTCTTGTGTGTGATTTTCTATAGGAATATTGAACCACATAATGGATAATGCCCTCAACAGCCCTTTCCAGCAAATACAGATGTGGTTTTCATAGAGCTGTCTCCTGCAACAACCCCCAATAAAAGCTGGTGCCCTAACATTAAGTGCAACTTGGAGAAGGCACATTTTGTGAGAGTACTGGTTTTTATTTCCATATTGTGAAAGGAGTGTGGTTTTGCTTTCAATACATATTTTAAAGGTTCAGAAAGAAATTCTAACTTGTTTGCCTATGTTGCAGAGATCAGACACCATTTCTATAAACATTTCCCCAGGGATTTTTACTTGGGCATATTGCATATTAAAAAATTCCCACTCACCACCATCTTCTAAATGGTTTTAAAATTTTGAGCTAGCACTGAAGTTTTTCTGTTAGTGTACCTTTCTCTTTATTCATTAATGATGTAGTAAGTTTTTTTTTTTAAAATAATTTGGCTAAGTGTAGATAGAGGCCCTGAATTACATGGTTATTCATAAGAAGGATAATGTTATCCCTTTCAACAGATTCAGTTATTTTTATAAATGGAATTATTTCTGCTTTATCTAGGCTTTTATACTTGTTTTTAAGTTTTATTTTTATTAAAAATATTATTTTGTTATTATATTTATATAGTCAATATGTCAAACTAGTATGACTTGTGTAACAATCAAAACACATTTTTTTGGTCTCCTACCACCCCTTTCAACGTTTAAAAAGTGGAGAAAACATTCTTCGTGGCACTGGAAATAAACTTAGCAGGCCCAGTATTTTTTCTGCTCACTCTTAGGCAAAAACAGTCCTATAGACACTGTAAGATACAGACATTCTGTAATGGGAAAGTTCATCTGTCTGTTCGATTAGCAAACAATCAAGCAAAATATGCTCAAAAGAAGATGTTAAAAATTGGTTGAATCCATTAGCTTAGAAAGGCTAAATAGACAGTTCTCACCTTTTTGTGTACACAACATTCTTTTAAATTCTATCATTATTTGGACAGATCCATTGACTGCCAAACACTCAGACTTGTATCATCACCAGGCATGGCTTGCTCATGTACCCAGCATGAACTTCTGCTGGTGATGACTTGACATTTGTCTTCTCTCTCTTATTTATTAGTTGCCAAAAATGACACTGCCCTCTACGCTGTATCCTATCCCACAACCCATTCAGCTTTCTAGTCTCTGGAAGACATGGTGGTCCTAAGCAGTACAGAGCCTCGTTTGTGGCCATTGGAGATCTGCCAAGGACTTGGTTTTGCCTTGTCAGCTTTGGGGAAAATCATATGTACTCATTTGTTAGCTCATCCTATATTTTGGGAAATGTTAAATGTGAGAAATTGTCCAAGATTCCCATTTGCATGAAGATGTTAAATTTTATTCAGGTTTCCATTACTGTTGTTAGTGGACATTGTATATTCATGGGTGCATTTCATTGCTGCATCCAGTAGACAACAACTGGAAATCAAAAGGAAGTTTTTTCAACAAATGTTTATTGGGTGCTTACTGTGAACTGAGCACAGGGGCATGCGATAGAGTGTGGGGAAGGAGGTTGGTCAGTTCTCTTCATTTTAGCAGTGCAATAACGTAAAGGAGACATAAACTTTTGTCAACAGTAAAATTATCTATTAAAAAGATAGTGGATAGCCTAGTACACAGCGACTTTTTAACGTCTAGCTTTAAGAGCTAAACAACACCCTCTCCACCCTCGGCCTTCTTGCCTGCTCCCCTTATTGGAGAAGATGGGGTTTTCTTTTGATTGTCCAGGGTTTTGCTGAGTTAGCAAAGACAGTGCAATTTACCCAGTCTTAACCTCATAGACTGCAAGGAGAGTCGGTGAAATATTGCCCAAGCCCAGCCTTGGGTTAGCCATGAATTATGCATTGTGTATTTAGACTATTCTACTGTTATAGTCTGTTTATCTGTTGACTTCCACCAAGATTTAGGGTTTTGTTGTACTTAATAACTTGCTTTATTTTGTTTGACATATATTTTATGTCCTCCATGTGCATGGATACATAAGATACACAGTCGTGGGTGAGGGTCTGGAGAGAAAGCCCAGCCCTGGAAGCACTAACTTTGAGAATTCTGGGGTAAAAATTTTCACATAGTTTTCACTCTTACAGAATGCTAATCAATATGATGATGAATCAGAGTTCTCCCTGTGCCCCCTGCTCTGCCCCTTCCTAGAAAAAGAAAAATAGTTAAAGGAAAGGAAATAGAGTTTAGGTTTTTTTATTTCTAAATTTTTATTTTTTTTTTTAGGCTGGTCCTTAAATTTAAAAGATGTTCAGTTAATTCCATACTGAAGTTCAATATTGGCCACAACTAAGAATGTCACTGTTTTAGGCCACATTCTAATGGTTTGTTCTTGCTATTTTATTAAATCCTATATTCAAAATTATTGTCTGATGGGCTAATACAGGGTTTAGCATGTCTCAAAGAATAAAAGTAGTACTATGAAGACATTCAGATGACACTTGATTTAGCTTAATTTGAAAAAAATCTCAGACATTTCTCAGCAGGTATGTGTTTGTGTTTAGGAATTTTGAAGCTTTAATGGAGAAAAGCCAAGTAAAAAACATACTGAGATTGTTCATATTTAATATGGTTCATTACAAGTCTGAGAGAGAGAACTATAGACATATCTTTTTATGTCTACTCATATTTAGCAATTATTTCTAGATGCTTAAAAGCCCATTTTACTTCCTTATTTCCATCCTGGTTTTTTGGAATTTAAATGATCTGATTTATCAAAACAGAAATGTCAGCCTCTAAAGACTCTCCAAATGGAATTAACTGTTTACCCATCCCCTATTTTCATTAACTTCCTCTTCCCACCACAAGTGTTTGTGGTATCAAGGATGAAATCTCTTTCCTCCTATTTAGTCACAAAGAATTACATAAGAGCCTAAAATAAGGACAATTTATACTTGTGTAACTCCCCACAGTTTTAAAAAGCTCTCTTTGAGTCTCACAAAGACTCCTGTTGAATAGAAGAGGAGCAGGGTGAGGAGTCTTACCACTCCCCCGTCTCCCCCCAACCCAAAGTCACACTCATCAGAAGTGGAGGATTTCATTTTTTTAATTGAACCCAGGACTTTTGACTCCAGAGCTTGTGCTGTTTGCTAGGCTCCATCTTTCCTTTAAATAGAAAACTAACAGTGAAATAAGTGTTCATTGAGTGTTGTACCCCATTTAGTCAATAAACATTTATCTACTCTGTGCCAGGAATATAGCAGGCACTGGGGATGCCCACTGGTAAATGAGAGACCTCTGTCCTTAGCTTCACTGAGCTCATAATTTGGCTGGGAGATGGGCCAATGTCTCAGGTTGGGTTTCCCCAGAAACAGACCCTTCAGGCAAAGATTTGAGTACAAGTAGCTTATCCAGAGGGGGAGAAAGTTGAGGTATTCACCGTCCTTCACCCTCCATCTTCATTCTACTATTAGCTGAGTGATGCTCTCAGGAGCATAAACTGGTGCTCCTGGCCCGTATGTGTGGGGTAGGCCAAGAAGAAACCTTCAGGTGGAGTTGCAGTTTTCCACAGTAGGACTCCATTGGCAAATTCTGTGGTTGTGAGTGCCAAGGGGCTAAGGGTAAGGCACTGGCCAGGGCTGCTGCAGCAGGGTACCTGGCAGCAATCTGTCATCCGTGTGTTGTGGGAGGCTGCAGGGGCACTAAAGGGCCATCATGGAAGCCTTTCCAGAGAAACGAACAATTTCCTGAGACCAGCAGGACAAGCAGAATTAGCCGTAGCCTTCTAGGTAGAGGAAACTATAAGATGTTCCCTTTGGCTGGAGTATGATGGGAGATGGGCAAGGCAAGATGATCAGAGGTTGACCCCAAGAGCCCTGGAAACTACAATGGAGAATTTGGACTTTATCCTGTGGGCAACAGAGAATCGTGGAAGGATTTTAAATGGAGTCATATTGTGACTAAGTTTGCATTTGGGTAAGATCCTTCAAGCTTCAGTTCAGAGAATGGAGAGAAGGAGTCACAGTAAGAGACTGGAAGCCCATTTAAGAATGTTTTGCAATAATCCAGGCTTGTCAGGCTAAGTCATTGCCTTAAATATGGCCAATAGAACAGCCTCTCTTCAAGCTGATAAGTCCCAACAGTGTCAATGTTGGCTGCCAAATCAAATCATATTGATGCCAAAAGGTCTCTTGGCCTTGTCAAGAGATGTGGGTGATGGCTCTGGAACTTCTCTTGCCTTTTTGCATCACCAGTGAGCTCATGACCCTCTATGTTTAATCATTTGCTTAAATAGGAAAGATTTTATTTCCCTTTTTTGAAAACATGGCTAAATTTTTTTTAAACTCTATCCAGTTTATTATCCCCAGATTACAGCCCTGTATCTTTGTCTTCCAGTGTTCCTTGTAAGTTCTTCTCAGACTAATTTTTTGGGAAAACCATAGTGATTTTACTGACGTAACCCTGCACAAGGGCTTTTCCTTCTTCTTGCACATAAATTATTTTCTTTCATTTATACTGAACTTTTTTTCTTTAAACTAGGTTATATATTGGGTTTCTTGTATGTGTCTATAATCTCTCTATGCATCAGAGTTGTCTTTTTTGCTTGGAAACTCGTAAAAGACCTTGGGCCTTATCTGTATAAATCTCACAGAATAGTACCAAGTACAAAAAGATGCTGCTCAAATAAGTTTGGTGCTGTTGGCACTTGTTTTCAGCTTCTCTGACCATAAGGCCCCTGAGGATTTAGGAAGAACATAGCAGCCATGGCCCCAAGATGCAGGAAACAAAGGCTCTCTTAGGCAGTTCAGGTGAGTTCTGATTTTCTGCTTCTTTTTTCAGGACAGTCATGGTGGATTGTGAGTAACAGGACAAAATTTGGGACACCTAGTAGTAACTGCAAATATTAAACCTTAGGCTAATGGTATATACTCTAGAACAATGACAATGAACTATTGTAACTGTCACAATCTCACCAACCTGTTGAGTGAAAGAAGCCAGGAATAAAGGAGAAAAGAATATATGATTCCATAAAAGTCCAAATGAGCAAAACGAATCTATGGCGTTAGAATGCATGACAGTGGTTACTTCTGTTAGGTAGTGACTGCGAGAGTGCACAAGAAGGCTTTTGAGTGCTGCTTTTGCTCTGTTTTTTTGAGATAGGCATTGATTACACATGTACGATCATTTTGTGAAATGCATGGAGCTATGCATTTACAATGTGTGAAATTTTCTGTATGCACATTATACTTTAATAAAAATTTATTTAAAAACAAAGGTGAAAGTGGAAACTTTAGGCATCAGGACTGAACAGAGCTTACTCTAATGGCTATTCGCTCCAGCCTATGTATGTCTGTATCTGGGAAGCCAAGGCTCAGGGAAGAGGTAGGGTGTGTTCCAAGCTTTTAGCCAAGTACCCAGCTGTGGAATTGATATGATGCCCAAAGGGACCATCTCCTAGGCCATTGCTCCTGTCTCTGTATCATCCTAACTATATGATAGACTTGGTGTATCCAGATAAGAATTGAGGAAGGGGTTGAATTCTTAGGGAAAATAATCTCTAAGACAAAAATCCATAGGACAAACTGACCAAAACACTTTTGTGTTGCTGTTTGTTTATTTGTTTTGGATTGCCTCCTGTCCTCCCATTGTAGCTAATGATCATGCTGGGAGAAAAAGAGGAAATTTTGTGGGGCCTTTCTCAGCACATGGCCAGGACTCAAGATATTCTTTGAGGGGTGGCTCTTGCTGCCCAGTGTTTAAGGAACTCTGAGATTGTCAGTGGAGATTCTGGACCATATTTTAAGGCAGACACATGGCTTTTCGTCACAGTTAGAACTGACCTAACCCCTGCCACATTCTCCTTGGCTTTCAAATAAGAGAAAGGAGGTTTTAAGTAAGACTTGACCTAAACAATATTTAAAGTGAGTGGATTTAGCTAGGTCTGTGAGGGATTAGTTAAGAACCCTTTCCTCTCCTTTCTTCTAAGAAGTTTAACATAGAAGGTTTTGGAACTGCTGGGTTATTTTGTGTAGTTCACATAATGAAAGGATTGTAAGAATGAATGTGCTCTTGGCTTCATAGTAAGTAATACCAGTGACTGGGGCTGGGTCCACATCAAAAATCTCCCTGGGTTGGAGAGGTGTCTTTCAGACATGGATTTCTTCTCATAGGTCTTAAAAGCTCGTAGGAATTAGAAAGCCTCTGTGTTTCTGAAACTATCATAAGACTTCTTTGGACTAGAGCTGCGGTCTCTTCTTAAATATTTGACCTTACATTCTTTTGCACCTCAGTGATAGTATTATTAGATGTGGGCTGTTAAATCTTCTCCAGTGAGTTCTTATGACTAATGGAGACCTGTTTTGGGTCTTTGTAGATTTACTGGAGAGATGAATGCTTCTTATCACTCTTCTTCCTATTTCTCATTTAAAATAAAATAAAATATTAGTAACCAAAAGATCTTATGTGAAGTAAAATGCATAAAAACTTAATAGTGAAATATTCATATAAGAAATAATTAAGATGCCGAGTCAAGCCCTATATCTGAATGGAGATGGCTGAGCTTGGCTAACAACAATAAAAATAGAAGTTATTTTTCAGCAATCAGGTACTAGGCTTTATCTAACATATTTCTCATTAACTAGTATGTATTAATAAACATGTACTATTCTTATCTCCACTTTACATATGAGGAAACTGATGCTCATGGACACTAAGTACCTTGCCTAAGGTCCAGATAGTAATTAGGGGAGCTAGTATTAAAATCAAGTTTTGTCTGACCCCACAGTTCATGTTGCATCCATACATATTCTAGGACAGGAACTCAAAGCATTGTCTTTTCTCCTGGGAGTGACCTTTCTAAGAGCTGAGTAAATCTTTCCTTTTTATACAGGCCAAGGGCATTTTTTATATTATTCACTATCTTAAGGAAGATACTGCCATTGTCCTTGGGTAGGGTTCATTCAACTCACCCTGCAATCCAGTCACAACCCAAACCTGTTGCCAACATTCCCTAGGACTCTGGTTTGGCTGCATACATTCAGAATGGCAAGGAAGGTATTGGTCAAGACTTTGGAGTGGACGGATTTTTGGTTCAGGTGACTTTTACCTTTCCAAGGCTCAGTTTATTCATTCATAAAATGTGAATAATAGTAGTACTTACTCAATGTAACGGACTTATTTGGAAAGCTTGATTAAACATTTATGTAAAATACTTGGCACAGTGCCTGTCTCATAGTAAGCATCACAAAAATTATATGGTTATTTATAACCAGCAACGGAAGCAGGAGAGTCTTTTGTACACACCCACACTCACAGTCACACATGTGAAGTCTATTGGGAGGCCTGACTCTAGCATGAAGAACTAGAGATCAGACTCTCTTGTCCCTCCGGAATGAACTCAGTGGGCCTGGACCTGGCACAAAGAAGGTATTTGAATAATTTTCATGGCATTAGATTCAGTGTGTAGAGGGCTCTGTAATCCCTTCCAAAATACATGGTTACACCAAGCTCTGGCTTTGCCTAAAGAATGCCCCAGTTTCCACCCTACCACCATTCACACACATTCCATAGAAGGACAGGACTTGGCTCATTTTTTAAATCATATTTGCAAAAGAAAAGATCGTTGTACCACTGTATGTTGGCATATTGCAAGCTAAGCGTGACATAGTATGGAGAGTTTAACTCAGACGATGAAGGAATTAAAAGAAATTCCCACATCTAAAACAGATGTACAGGCAGTATCCATACGTGGTAGTCAATTCACAAATTAAGAAAATAAGTGAAAGGATAAATGCACATTTCAAGTTCTAAGTCTTTGTTCAATATTTTAAACACATGGCTGATTTCAAAGTCCCTGTAACCACTGAGTTGGAAAGCAACCCACTCAGAAGTAGCTGGCACCTTAGAGGAAAGGATTAGAATTCCTGTGTCCTTGATATGTTAAAGAAGTGATCAGAAACAATCAGACTGAATTCAGTTCAGTGGGGCAGGAGAAAAACAAACTCTGTGAGCAGAAGGCTATGGGGAGCTGGCTTTGTGTAGACCTAGTCAAGACAACCCACCCTAAGTGGAGGCATTGCTGAAAGTCAGGGGCACTTCTCAGCAGAGTTAATGAGAAACTGTGGACTGTGCAGGTCCTGGGAGGCCTCTCTCACTACCTCTTCATTGGCACGAGGCCAAGCACCCTTCAATGCCACAGTGTAGGAGAGAGTTGAGGTTGAGGAATGCAGGGCATTTGGGTGTTGGAAGAGAGAAAAGACAGTTGATGTAAAGACCATGAAAACAAATATTGTCCATGGATATAAGAAGAAGAAATAGGCTCAAAATTGTAGTAAGGGGATTGTGATTAGCCAAAAGAAAAAACTGAGAAAAAGTGGGGGCAGAAACTGAAAGTTTACAAAGTTAATAGTATTTCTTTGTTAGAGTACTTTGAAGTGAGATTTGGTGAGATGGTAGAGGATGGTGCTTGTTAATTTGTGAAACCTCTTAGTGTCATCTAAACATTCAAAGGCTGAGCAGGAATATTAAGAAAGTATTCTGATCAGGACTTATTTTAAGGTTCTCCGTGTGTACCCTGAATGATCACACCTTCAGGTAGTTCTTTTAGTCATTCTGTTTGGGTCAAATGCTCTTTTTACTATTCCTGTATAACTGTCCTACCTGATAGCTAGGACTGGCTTAAATGACACCTCTTCCAAGAGGTCTTTCCTGTAGTGGTTGGGGATGAAAGATATAGAGGTGTCATGGAAGCCAATACCATTTTGAATATTTAACAGCTGACCCTTTTTAGTTAGTGGCCACCTATGGCTTTCAGTGTTGGGACCCTGCCTTGGGAATGTGTTTGGTGATCTTTGTGTTATCACCAATAGGAGCAAGCTGTGATGCTTTGTCGCTCAAGGCAGATAACCATTTTTCCTGTGTTCTCAAAGAGGGGCATTCTCCAACCTCAGAAATCCTAAGAGATAGGCTCATTGAGAGAATGCGTCAGTCCACCTCAGAAGTTAACTTGCAGATAAATAATAATGATACTTTTAAATGGTATCAGCAGGAAAGTTTTTCTTAAGGGCTTTCATTCTTGACGAAAGAGCAAATTATTTCAAAAAGTAAATACCACATGTCTTGTTACTTGAGATTGAATTAGTTTAGCACTAGTAAATCTAACAGTGATAGGTGGGAGGTGGGCTGTTAGAATAAGAAAATTGACATTTGTTTATAAGATGTTTTAAAAATAACAATTAATCTAACGTACTTATTGTTACTATAAATATTTATTCCATTTTATCCATGGGGAAACTGAGGCCCAGACTAGTTACTTGACCAGGGAGTGGCCAAGCTGCCTTTTGAGTGCACCCAATTGGCCTGCCACACCCAAACTCCTTGCTACTGAGCATACTTCCTGCGTGTGAAGTTTAGATATTTGTAAAAACTCTATGTAAACCCTTCATCTCATGCTTTGGTGAGTATTTGCTGCATTGTTCTAGGTGCTACTGGGTGAGAATTGTCTGATAGCGTGAGTGAAAAGTATGTGCCTCTGTGTGGGACACCTCAGAGTAACAACTGTAGGAAAGGGCCACATTTTGTGGCCTCTGCTATAACTGGACACCCTGGCTGTTTCTGGCTTTGAAGTCCAAGCCATGAATTCTGGCTCTGCTATTTGCTATCTGCTGAACCTCACTTTACTTCTGTAAAATGGGGATAATAATAGCCCCACTTCATGGGGTGAGGTGCCAATTAAATTAGAAAACACGAAGTAAGCAGTTAATCTAGTGCTCAGTAAATGGTAGTATTTATTGTCATTGATATTGTTGTCATAATGACATGAATGTGATATTGTCATAATGACATGAATATGTGATACACATATTCAAGTCTCCTTTGATACAGCCTCTTATCAGGAAGCCTTTCCTGATGTACCCTGCTCGTGACAGTAATGTAGTACTTCTCACCCTCCGTTCCATTTCCACCTGATGGTTTTTTGTTTATTTGTTTTTTATTTTATTTTATTTTTTGCTGCTGTGTTCCCAGCACCTAGAATAGTTCCTGGAATATCGTAGGGACTCGGCATTTATTTGAATAAATAAATAAAAGTGATATAGTCAGTAAGGAGTTTATCGGGGTTGTGACATGTTACATGGCAGTAGTCCTTCCAATGGAAATGGAGAAAAGACTACTGATTCGGGATGAGTAAATGGAATGAACTTGATGGGTAAGAAAGAGAGAGGAGTCAAGGATATCTGGTCTGATGATCTGATTAAATGGCCAGGTAATGGTGTCTGTTGCTGAAATGCAATAGGATGAAGGCAGAGGAGGTAAGGGTATGGGGAGCTGGGGATAAGCAAAAACAAAACCATTGGGATTGAGCAACCTAAGGCCCCCAGGAAAATGCTGGCATTACTGCTTGAGTAAGGCACCCATGGTCTTTTACAGCAGCAAGAGTGTCTGCCTGACACATGCAGATCTTCCTCAGTGAACTGTCTCCCCTGGAGAGGTGGGGATGAATGGAATTCCAGTTCAGGTGTGAGAAAGCCTTAAAATTACAAGAATGTCTCAGAGTACGCAGTGAGAGCCAACATGGGATGCCCCTCCCTGCTAGTCCAGGGATATCTGTGGGGGGTGGAGCTTGAGGGGAGAGGAGCAGTGAGATGTCTCCTCAAGTCCCTTCTTTTCACAGCTCGACCATTCCTGTTTTATAAGGAAACACCATGGAATGAGAGAAGGTACTATAGGCTGTTTTTCTGATATGGTGCTTCATCCTTTGTATGTCTTCCTTTTTTTTTTTTTTTTTTTAATATAAGGGCCATTTCTCTCCTCAGACTTTCTGAGAAAAGAAAAGGACCAAGGAACCAAGGCATGACAAAAAGTTTTTAAAAATTAAATGAATGTGCTATATGAACTTGAAAATTCACAGATAACAAATGATTCTTTCCCCAGGCCTCCATTAGGATCATTTGGAGAAGTCAGGGAGTGTTTTTAAGTACCTACCCTGGAAAGCAGAGTTGGTGGGAAGCATCTGTGGTTTTAAGAATGTAGGGTCTCATTCCCTCCCCAGCGCTTCTCCTTCCAACAGTTGAAATGTTACTTTCAGTCTCACGTAAAAGACTCTGGAAGAGGTCCCAGGGGTTGTATGAACTTGAAACATAGTGATGAATATGGGTGTCCTCTGCAAAATGTCACAGCCCTGGACATCCCTTCCTGGGCATTTCTGTGGCTACCTCAGCATTATTTTGAATGTTGACAGAGTACTCAGCTCAGCAAAGGCAAACTTCCTTGTCCAAGTTCTTACACAAAGTCTTTGGCAAGAGCCCAAAACAACAGTCACAACTGAGTGTCTAAATGTATTTGGGTGACATACCACAAGCTGAAGCCATGGAATTCACCGATGGTTTCCTTCAAAGCTTTTTGTTGCCGTTCCCAGTTAGGAAGTTTTAGTAAATAGTGATATGGAAAGATTTTGACTCTCATGAGCTCTTCCTGCTATTTCATTTACTGACACATAACACAGAACTACAGAACAAGATGCTCCCAAGCCAGAGGGGGGAGATATTTACCATAAAACTTGTGCTCAGGAACATGGCAGATTTGGCTGGATTTGAATTCAGATTTGCCACCTATTAGCTTTGCAACCTTGGGCAAAATGTACATCTGTAAAATGAATATAATATTAGCATGTCCCAGCTAAAAGTGAATTGTTGTGCATGTAAAACTCTCGTCTCCACACAATAGCTGGCACACATTACACATTCTGTAAATAATGGCTATTATAATTAAGGTATTCTTTTATATTTTGTTATTTATATTCCCTTATTGTATGGCTTTAATTCTAAGTTGTAAATTTCTTCCATTTTGATATTTTTCAAGTGGGAACTTGTAATTGATTTATTATGTTTGTTTATGTTTTATATACCTGTTGGCTATTATGAATGGAAATGTCTCCCATTGTTCTTTTGAACTGGCAATGCACATTATAGGAGAGGTTAGTGAATTTTTTTAACCTGTCACCTCCCTGAATTATTTTATTAGTTCAAGTAGTTTTTTTAATCAACTTTTGCACTTCCTAAGTAGATATGTATAATCTGTAAATAACCACAATTCAGCTTCTCTTTCACAATAGTTATGTTTTAATATTTTCTTCTCTTATTGCTTAGAATATCTGGAACAATACTAAACACCAGTGGCTAGACTGGGTATCTTTGTCTTGCACCTAGTTTTTCTGGGAATGAAGCCAGTAGTTCACCATTATTATGTTTACTTTTCAGATGAGATCATCCTTATTAAAGAGATGCATTCTTATTTTTAGTTTCCTATGATTTTATATCAGGAATTTTTAATTTTTTTTTATCAAATGTCTCTTAAGCATTTTTGTAAATCAGTGGATCTCAAAGCTATGCATAAGAATTCCCAAAGAGCACACACACACAAAAAAAAAAGTAAAGAAAAGACAAGGACTTGCTCCAGATATGCTGCAGGATAATTTGCCATGTTAAAAACCAGATCCATGATTCTGATGTGTTCCACTGAAACACTGAATTAGATTTTGTTGATCACATACTTATTTGTCTGTCTTGACTTATTAATGTGATGAGTTATAGAATTCCTAACATTAAACCACCCTACTTTCCCTGAATTAATCCTATTTGGTCATGTTTATATTATTCTTTTAATATGCTACTGAGATTTCTTGGCCAGTGTTATTGATTGATTGATTGATTGATTGATTGAAGTATAGTCAGTTACAGTATGTCAATTTCTGGTATATAGTGTAATGTCCCAGCCATGCATATATATACATATATTCATTTTCATATTATTTTTCATTAAAGGTTATTACAAGATATTGAATATAGTTCCCTGTGCTATACAGAAAAAAACTATTTTTTTAATCTATTTTTTATATATAGTTTGCCAGTATTATACTTAAGATTTATACATCATAGTCATAAGTGGAATTGGCCTATAGTTTCTTCTTTTAGATATCAAAACTATGGAAGCTTTGAAAATTAACTTGTGAAATCATCTATATTTCCTGAACTCTTTAAGCTGACAAAAAATTTTGGTCTGTTCTTGAAAGTATGAAAGTACTCTGTTAAGTGACCCAAACCCAGGGCCATTTTTGGAGATAATTATTTTGCACCATTTTCCATTTATTTCATATTAGTCCAGTTAGATTATCTTCCTTTACCCAATGAATTTTATTAATTTTGTTTTCCTAAAGTATTGTCCATTCCAGCCACATAGAGATCTATTATCCTTATTCTGATCTCTTCTTTATCTATTATATTCTCTTACCTTTCGGTCATTTTGTAATTACTTGCTTGAATTTTCCTGTCACCTCTTTTTTTCTTGAGTAGACATCTCAAGAAAGAAGGTTTTTGTTGTTTTACTTTTTGTTTTCCAAAAATCTTTGTGTGTGAACATTTTTTTCATTGATTGGTCATTTGCCTGTCTCTAGTGATTTGCCTATTCGTATCCTTTGTCCATATTTCTGCAGGGCTATTGGACATTTTTCTTATTATGTGTCATATTACGTGTACAAATTCTTTTCTTGAAATGTGCTTGCCTAGTTGTCATTTATTTTAAACCTTTGCTAATGTGAGGTCTTTTTCTGTTATTTGTTTTTGGTTGTTGTGGTTGTTCTTTGCCCCACAGAACTTCTGTAATTATATGAGTTGCAGTCTTCCTTTACAGTGTCTGGATTTCATGTCTTTTGAAAAGTCCTTCCAATGCCAAAATTTTGAAAATAAAAATTGAGAAATAAAATAACTGGGCATTATGTCTGGCAAGGAACATGAAACACAGTAGGCATTCGGCAAATACTCCTTCTCAGCCTCCTCTTCATCTTCCTTTTTTCCCCTCCTCTTCTTCTTTACCATATCACTATGAATGGGGAGGAAAAGTGCCAGAAGTAGAGTCTTAGAAACAGCCATGCTTACCCAAACCATATTTCCAGAAGACCTGATTTTCTTCACAATTATCACTGTCAGTATCCCTTCTAGGATTTGAGGAACACCTGCACGTGTCTAACCGTGTGTCCATGTGTATATATTCATGCTCACGTGTATTCATTTAGTTATGCATAAGCATATGCATATATATACATGGGTTCTACCATAACAAATCTCTTTTTGGAGAATTTAAAATCTATTTTTTCCACACAGATATTTGGATTTATTCCATTGAAAAAGGATCATGTTGACCAGCAGTGAACATTAATAATCTTACCTAATTGGATGTGAAACATCATCAAGGAAATTATCTATGCCCTGAAAGTTTTGTTTCTTTTAAAAAACAAATAAACCCCCAAAAGCTCATTTTTAAAATAATTGCCTCACAGAGGAAATAGACAATTATGTCACATTTCACCATGATAAACAGTACACTAAATGGGCACAGTATTCTAAAATTTACATGTGGAAGAAAACCACACAAGTATAAAAAGTAAAATTTATATACAGGATTAAGGGTAAAAGTGTATGTTACAACATGTTTGCCTGATAGTGTATAATTGCTGAGCATTATTTGTCGGTTAAGGGGATCAGCTAAAGCCTGGTGTATAAAAATTCATGCCAGTAGGAAATTTACTATAAATCAAAATCTAGATTACTCCATAACATTACGTCTTCTAGTTGTAAATTAACTTGCACAATTTGGCTTTCTGGGTAATGAGCAACATTTCCAGTGGAGCTGGAAGCCTTCCATAAGTAAGTTAGGTTAGAACAAAGCCAAACTTCCCCTTCCGCTGTTCTGGGAGGGTGTCTGTGTGCCTGTTTTTGTTGCTGGACTTCTATCCAGAGACAGCCTGGAGGGCGTGTCCGTGGGTATGGGTTAAGGACACTCATCTTTAGCCCTGTCTGTAGCACACCATGGGGAATTTTACTATAAAACACAGCTGCAGCTGTTTCCTGCTCTAGCTGGGTACAGTTCTGCCTTCTAGCAGGGTGTTGCCCCAGAATCTGGTGATGTGTGGGTCTTCAGCTGCCACACTGAAGCCCTATGCCCCTGGCACTGGAACATTGACAGCAGGTGGGAAGCATAGAGTGCCAAGTGGTTCTGCTTGGTAAAGCCATTTGTCCTTGGGGAGAAATGACATGTTACTTTTTGAGAGACTGCATATTGATGTCGGTTTTTCTTTTTTAATGTGTTTTCACATGTCCTTGATGTGAGAGAGGGAGTCATGTGGGCCCTGTAAGCAAGAAGTCAATCTTTAAATCTTTGCAAGAGAGTTCCAGAAAAGAAGGGGCTTACAGATACCCACAGTGTTTCTTCAAAACCTGCCAGCTGAATGGAATCACATTAAACAGAAAATCTAATACTAAAACTAACATTGATGGTTTAATTGTAACCATAGTACGAATGTCTAATATTTGTGTGTATTTGCTATATATCAGGCACTGTGCTGTTATTCTATATGAGCTTTCTCTTTTCTTCTCCCAGCAACTGTATGGGATGGTACCATTAATAAGGAACCCAAGGGTTAGAAGTCTGGGTCAAATATCTGCAGTTACTAGCTTCAGTTTATAATCTCTACAGTGCTCTAAAGTTAGTGTTCTAAGCCATGTCTGTCTGGCCCTCAGTTTGCCCCTTAACCGGCTTGTTATGTCCTTCTAGGATGTGTATCAGAGGCTCATGCCATTTCTGTGTGTACGGATTTTCCCTCTGCTTCTAGATTCCTCTAGTTTGAGAATCCCCCATTGATGTTTCTAGTAAATCCCTGGACCATCTATCGCCTCTTTAGTCCTGCCCTGTCCACTTGGTGGCTTCCCTGTTCCATCCCTCTCTCACTTAGGTCTGTTTCACCCTTAGTCACATTTTGTGCCTGAAAAATTGAATCATCAGTATATTCTTATTCCTTAGTCTTCTCCATGAGATCTCTCCTTCAGTTTCCACCCTTATTCTCTCTATGAGATCCCCCGGGCTTTCTTCTCAACCAGCTAGGTGGTTCTTAGACTACTGGGGACATTGTGGTTATGTCCCATTGTCTCTTCTTTCCTTAAAGTAAGGCCTGCTTCTGACTTTTCCAAGGCCTAGGACAGGAGGACAAATGAAGGCTCGATTTGGCTGATGTGTTCTTCTTTGAAATTCTAGTTCACTTGGTCAGTTACTAGGCTTTCAAGAACAACAGCAACAGCAACAACTTTCTTAAGAGCCAGAAAAGAAAAAAAAAATTGTGTGTGGGTATTTTGATTTGTAGGCCCTCAGAGCTGGGCAAGGGGACCCTCTCACCAAGTCTCAGTATGGAAGGAGGCTTAGTTCTAGCTCAGTAAGCTGGGCAGGGGGACCACCACCAAGCTGCCTTTCTAATCCTTTTTCTCCTCTGGTACACAGGCTCATTGTCCTTCTTTCCTTTAAAATTCAAAGGAAAATGGATTATGCAAATTATACTGACACACAGACTTCCCCTGAACAAATCTCGCATAGAATAAATCAAATTATCTGAAAACTAGCAGGGAAGAGTTGGTTTGGGCTTGTAGCTTGCCTGCTGCTGTGAATATCAGAAGGTCAGGAAGGAAAAGTATGTTTTTGATCAGATTTTTCTGGTCAAGCTTGGGGAGAGTTTTCTTATTATCTTTTCTCTCCCTGTCCCAGCCTCTCGCACTTATTCATACTCACTTTCTCTCTCTCTTTTCTTCATCAGCAAGAAGAAGGAAGGGAGGTGGGAAGGAAGAAAATAGTAAATTAAAGACAAAGAAGGTCTCTTCCCTGAGGTTTGGTATATTGAAAGCTGAGTAATGAGATTAAAGGCAGAATGATATATGTGGGGACTTCCAAGGCATGCCAGGCTCCTGCTTCAGTTATACAAAGGCCTCTACAAGGGTGCTAGCTTTCCTGAAATGTCCACTGAATTAAAATTTGTTCTCTAGTTAGAATTAGTGTTGGTGTAAGCAGTGACCTATGACAATTTAAAATTTAATGAGGCAAGAACCAGATTTGGCTTGTGTTTTAGGCCCCTAAAACTTGTAAAGCATGCCATTCTCTTAACCATGTTAAAATAAATATTAGTAATTAGTTAACATTAATGGATATTTTGATTAAGTTCTTCCTTCTCAAATGGAAAATAAAGCAAATTGACTGGAAAAGCATATTATGTTTCCCCTGGCTGGGCCAGATCATGCTGTTTAGCTGGTGGCAGCCACCCTGGCTCAAGTCTCAAGGCAGAGGGTCTAGGGGAGATGAGCACCTCCAAAGGCCTGGCTTGTAAAGTCTGCAGAGTGAGGACCAATCTTACCATGTGTAAACCAAGTCTGTGGGAAACCATTGGAGCACCTAGGGAGCAGGACCAGGAGAGCCAAGCCCAGCAACAGGAGAGCCAAGGAAAGAGGGTACTGCAGCATCATAAAAATGACCAAAGACTGTTGATTCTGGGAGTCCCTAAGTGCTTTGTCTTCATTCCAGGCTACAACTCAGGGAGTTTCACTTCCCCAGTGTCTAAATGCATACTCGGCTCTGAACTTGGGCTGTGGAATTCATCTTAACTTGCTAGAAGAACCGATGTTGACATTATGCCTCCCTGCATGAGATCCCCCGGGCTTTCTTCCCAACCAGCTAGGTGGTTCTTAGACTACTGGGGACATTGTGGTTATGTCCCATTGTCTCTTCTTTCCCTAAAGTAAGGACCATGTTTCACCCAGCCTGGTTTGAGACTGAATGTATCACATTAAAACTGTGTGTTAAATGAGGGTGCACCATGTCTCAAGGGCTATGGAGTTAATTACTGCCTTGAACTTAAGCAGGGCAGCTAGAAGGATGTTTTTAAAAAAGATTATGATTATGGGACTTCTGGTTAGAATCCTTTGGGCATCAGGCAGGGGTAGCAGCCCAAATTTGAGGGAGAGGAGAATAAAATGACAAGAATCTCAAATTGGATAAATATATATACAAAGGCAGCCTCCTTTCCCTCTGTAATCTCTGTTTCTTTCAGTATATTCCGGGTGTTTAGTGAACCGAAAAATATACTTAAAGCTTTTCCCACTGCACTTTCAAGAAGCTCAGGATACTTTAACCAAAATTGCCTTTCCCAGGAACACCTGTCAGCAGTTTGATTTTTTTTTTCCATTTTTAACTGAAACTGAAGCACAAAGCCATCTTCTTTATTCATTTGTGCCAAGCACTGTTATAGGTGATGGAAATGCAGTGAGCAAAACCACCATCCTCACTCTCAGCATTCTAGAGGAAGAAAAATAATCAAAAAGATAAGTAAGAGAAATATTAGGCTGACCCATATGACACTGTCAATTTCATAGGTCAAAAAGTTTAAAAATGGACAATTTCATAAGATTCAACTTAGCATATGGTAGTTGATAGTGATAAGCAGTAAGGAGAAAAAACTTAAAAAAGGAGACTATGAAATGTTGAGGTTAGGGATTTTTAGTTAAGGAAAGCCCTTACAGAGAAGGTGAGGTTTGAACAAAGGTTGAAGAGAGTAAGGGAGCCAGTCAAATGCATTTCTGGGGGGAAGAACATTCCAGGCAGAAGGAACAGAAAATGCAGCGGCTCTGAGGTGAAATCAGCAAGGAGGCCTGTATGGTAGGAATAGAGTAAGTAGGTGAAGGATATTAGAAATAATGTTAAAAAAGTAATCAAGGGCCAGGACATGTAGGGTTGGTGCCATTAGGATGCCTTTGGCTTGAGTCTGAATAAAATGGGGAGCCCTGTGGGAAGTTTCTGAGCAGAGGAATGACTTGCTCCAGTGTAATGTTTCAACAGGATCCCTGGCTACTGAGTTGAGCAAAGGCTGCAGGGCCAAGGGCAGAAGTAAGGGGTCTGGCTAGGAGGCCATCACTAAAGTCAAGACAGGCGATGGCAAGCCAGATTAGGTGGTGGCAGCTGGGTGGTTGTGTTTGTCCACTTCTGGACCTGTTTTGAAGGTAGAGTCAGTCAGAAAGGCTGAAGGATCAGAAGTGGGGAATGAGAGAGTGGCGGGGGTTGGGGGGTGTATGTTTTAGGTCTGAGCAACAGGAAAAAAAAATTGCCCTGAACTGAAATGAGGATGACTGCAGTGGGAGCTGGTTACAGGTTAAGGGACTCTCTCCTACTTGGGAGATTTTACAAGCTCAGTTCTGATGAGTAAAAATGCAGAGGGGAGGGGAAAGAAGGGAAATAACCTTGAATAGTCTTTTCAGTAATAAAAATAAATGGCAATTCTAAGAACAGGTATTGACCTCTGATGGCAACCTAGTGCTAATCTTGGGGCATGGATTTTCTTATCTAATAAGCACAACAACATTTCTTATGAGTTGAGAAACCCACAGATGCCTAGGAGGTCAGAGACTTTCTGAGTTGCTCCTGGGTTACTGATGGCTTATTTCACCCCTCTGAAGTGAGTGGCTATTTGTAAGGCTAAGCAGTGGGTGAGAACAAAAAACAGACACAGATGGGACTTCTGAGAAAAAGGTAACAACTGACATACTAGATGCTCTGCTCAAAGATGAATTCCCACAGCACATGGAGAACCTGCCTTAATAATCAAGTTTCAGCTCGATGGGAATGAGAGATGTTGCTGCCCAGGAGATGGCGATGGTTAATTGGAAGCTCAGTTCGATTAGGTGGCCCATGCTCTGTGCCTACCAGTCAGCCAGCCTGGGAGGGTCTATGCCTCAACACCCAGGTGGTGGTGAAGATGGAGACCTGGGAGAAAGGTCTCATATTCAGGGACAGCAGCAGTAGACTGAGATCCAGAATGTGATTCTGTGGCAAGAGTTGACAGTTAAATCATCTCAACTACTCTGTAGCTTCTCTTAGAACTTGCTCCTCATTACTCCTGAGGGAAGCCATTCCTGTAGCCTTCCCTGTATAATAGAAAAGCCCAGGATACGGATGTCACAGCCAGTGAAATTACTGAGGAAAACAAAGGCATATTTAAATTGTATGAATGGTTGTTAAGTGAAAAAGGAAAGCACACACATACCAGACTCTAGAAGGAGCCATATCATCATGTTCTGGTTGGTTGTGAGTGGTTTTTTTTCTGCCATTCTTTCCATTTATTTTCATCTTCTGATTTTTCAACCATGAACAAGTAATAAGGGAGTTAAGAGCATGGAATTTGGAGACAGACAGAGCTGGGTTGAAGTCCTAGCCTCACTTTTTCCCAAATGTCTAACTCTGAACAGCTGTTAGTTTTTCCAAGCCTCAGTTTCCCCATCTGTGTAACAGTAGCAGGTTTGACATGACCAGTCAGTGAAATAATGCATGGATAGTATCTAGCAGGATGGGTGTTGCTAACATCATTCTTCAATTCATTTTTAAGGCAAATAATCAAGACAATTTATAATTTGAGTAATCTATTTGGGCTGGGTATAAGGAAAACAACAGTTGAACAGTTGTGATAAATGACAACCAACTCTGAGAGTCAGAGTTGGAGAGCTACCAGGGATTAGTGAGGACTGGAGAGCATCTATCACATTGGAGGAGGCAGTCTCTACTTAGTTCTAGGTGATTTTTGCTATGTGGGAACAGCCTTGGTATTACTAATTCTTCCAATTGTTAACGAAAGCTCCACATTGGGATTTTTACATAATGTCAACTAATTAAAAAAAACAAACTTAAAACTCCATGCAAGTCAAACAAGATGTTCCTATGGGCCTGGTATGTCCTGAAGCCTGCCAGTTTATAAGCCATATGTATCCATTTGCAGTATAATAAATGATCCCCACAGCTCAGTGGTTATATGTTGGTCATGGATCAGTAGGGGCTGTGCTCCACATGTCATCTTCATTTGAGGATCCATGATTTAGTAGCAGCTTCTATCTGGGACATGCCATTCTCATGGTGGAGGGAAAAGAGTTGGAGGGGCACACAATGGCTCTTAGAGTTTCTGCTTGGAGCAGCATGTTATCACTTAATTGCATCTTATTGGCCAAAACAGATCATAGGGCCATGCCTGATAGTGGGAGGGGGAATGTATTCTTCCTACAGAAAGGTGTTCCAAATTACCTGGCAATGGGAGGGGATACTGACTGCTCGTACAGTGAAGTAGGAAGCAACTAATTGGAAATGATAAAATAGCCTACTACAGAAAACTTCTGCCTGAACCTCTTCCTTCCATTCACTTGCCTTTCCAGAGTTTTGTTCAACTGTTGCCTGTTATCTTCTGAAATCCGGATCAGAATATATACAGATTTCCTTACAACCAAGTGTGACTCTCTCTGGCTTGTGGGGTGAATACACAATCCCTTAACATGGCACTCAGGCCTTCTATAATTTGCCCCTTTATTATATATTAGTTTAAACTGAATGAAATTTCTGATACTCAGCTAGTTTTTAATCTTAAAAAAAATGACAGTTTATAATATTCAGCCAAACAGTTACAATATTTTATCCTTTGAGAGCTGAAGGCTGGCCTATCCAACGTTGTCTAACAATATCCTGTAATTTCCACCTGCAGGCCTTTGTTCCTGCTGTTCCCTCTGACCGTATGTACCTTTTTCACCTTCCACCCACCCCAGTCAGAGAGTCTGTGGCTTTTCTCCCTAAAATTAGCTCAGGAATAGGATGAACACGTAGGGGAAGAAGGCCATCTCTGGCGAGGAGGGGTATAAACTACTAGAGGATGGCCTGGTGTGTCCCAGAGCTCTTAGCCCAGGCTGGGCTGAACCTGAGCCCTCAACCCACCCCTGAATAAATGTTGAATGACTTTACCTTATCAACAGTGATGGTGACCTCCTTGGTACAGAAGTGCAGACTTCTTAAGTGGCAAGAGGACAAGTCTTATGTATGTAGAGAGCAGACATCAGTTCAGTATATATTTACAGTGTGCCTGGCCCTGGGCACTGCTCCAAGGAGGATAAGAGTGAACAAGGCAGACAGGCTCACTGCGGCTCTAGAGCTCAGCCTGGTGCATCACGGATGTTAGAATTTCAGAGCCAAAGGGACTTAGAGCCCAAATAGTCCAATGTCGCCAGTTTATAGAAGAGGAAACCATGGTCCTGCTTTTACCCTTGCCCTAGAATCCATTCTCACAGCAGGCACAGGAATGATCTTAGTGCATGAGTTAGATCCTGTCTGTTTCCTGCACTACATCTTTAGATGCATAGCACTGTATTTATGTAATTAAATAAAATGTAAAAATACAGTAAAATCCCAATTCTTTACTAAGATATGCAGCCTATCTCTGTCTACTGCCTACCTCTCCAACACCATCCCTCTCACTTCTAAGCTCCAGCCCCTTTGGCTTGGCTTTTAAAGTTCATTCTTGCCTCAGAGCTTCTGTACTTATTGTTCCCCCTGCTGTGTATGCTTTTCCCTCTACTCTGCCTGTGGGTGACTCCATCTCCTGCATTCTCTGGAGCTCAGTTCAGATGTCTCCTTCAAAGAGGAGAGCCTCGCTGAAGTTTACCTTCTCTTCTGTAAAACTTTATCACTTTTCTTTATCTGAAATTATATTTATTTGTTTACTTGTTTGTTGTTCTTCTCTCCAGTAGACTGAATTTCAGGAAGGTGGAATCTAGTCCTTTGTGTTCACTGGTGTATCCCCAGCACCAAGCACAGTGCCAGTTACAGAGTTGGTAATCATTAACTAGTTGTTGAATGAGTGAATGAATGAAACATGTGAAGAGGCTGACTTATGGATACCCAGATGGTGCTTTGTTCCAGGATTGGTGTTCTGATTTACAAGTCAGCCTTCTTCATATCCTACTACTTCTGGTACATAGTAAGCACTCAAATATTTGTTGAAGGAATAGTTTCACAGCTTGAACGTATTCACAGCTTGAGTGTCAGAGTGGACATTTCATTTTCATGTCTATAGCAGACATCACTAATCATTCAAAGCAACCATTTCTTGCTCAGCCTCAAAGCTCTTTTCAACTTTAGTATTCCTGGAGGGCATCACCTATAGATAGATCAGAGAGGTCTATTTGCCATCCCTCTGGTAGGCTGTCTTCATGTAACTGGGTATGTCTGATTAAGCAGGTTCCTTAGAGGAATCACCTTGTCTCCTGGGAATTAAAGCATCATAAGGAAAACTAGGCTGAGAGCGGAGGAGTGACTCTGAGTAGAGCTGGGCATCTGTCAAACAGGGAGTTTTCTGTTTTACTTCCTTCACACTTGTGCCTGAAGGCAATGAGCTGCAGTTAGGACAACTAGTGAAAATTGAATAGGCTGCCTTGCTGAAGCTTCTGGGGTCTTTGACAGCCCCTGGAACCAGCCACTTTGGAGCTGGAAGATATGTTAGCCATGGAAGAAGATGCCAGTGACTTGGAATCTGGCACCCCTGGCAAAAAAAAGCCAAATCCTCTGAGCAATTTATATTTTATAAGTATTGTGTACTAATTGATTTTTTCACTAGAGCTTCGAAGTTTACATTTTATCTGTGTGACTAATTAACACTTCCCCACCTATTATTGCCCCAACCTCCACTCATTAATTCATAATAACTCCATGAATGCAGCAGGACCCTTGATTTTGCTCATCATTTTATCCCTGATACTCAGCACAGGGCCTCGCACACAGTAGCTGCTCAATAAATATTTGCTAGCTGAATGAATAAAGGAACAAATGAAGGGGTTTCTAAACCCCAAGATGGTATGGCCTGGGAAACGTAGGTGACAGGAGGAATATGATCGGTGGGGAAGGATACAGTGTGGAAGATCAGGCAGGTGACCCACCCTCAGGATCCTATTCGGGGAAGTGGAGGTGGGGCGGCAAAGAAAGAATATAGTGTTCTTTTGGGGAGCTCTTTCTCCCCAGATGTTGGGCTTTCTGAGAAGGTGAGCTCTGGTTTATCACCCCAGAGTTCTGTACACAGCCAATCCCTAGCATTCCTGGGGTCTCCAAGAGGATCATCAACCGTTCCTACTTCTGCACGTAGAGGTGAGGCCAGAGGGTGAGTACTGCCTTCCAAGATTCTTCCTCTTGTGGGTTCTCAGCCTGTCTCCGAAGCTCCACTCATGTCCCTCCCCTCTCATTGTTCCTGGGATGAGCTCCAGTCTGTTTCCCTCCACATCCACTTGAAATGCCAACCTTGCTCAGCCTCCTTGGGTCATTTCCAAGGCTGGAGAGGGAGAGCTCTCATACTGTTGTTTGATTCAATTAAAATCATCCAGCCAAACACTCCTGCATCCATTCCCCTTTTATCTTGTTTGGGTCTTTGTTCCCTTTCCATGTGGAGAGAGCCAGGAGGCCTGGTCTAACCTTCTAATGGAGCAGATGCCCTTTCTGCAAATCCATAGCTTTTTTATTGCCAGCCCTGGGCAACAGCAGTGATCATGATGATCTGCTGAGATTTAGCACTGCTATGCGTGGACTGGACTTTGAAATCAGCCTTTCCTCCCCTCAGGCCTTAGAAGTAGTTACAGTTCCCTTAGTGTTCTAGGATGCAGGACCTGGCACACCCTGTGTAAGGTTCTGAGTCCTTCAGCAGGTTCCTCCCCCAGTTTGGAGTCTAGCCTGGAGCCAGCTCATTCAAAGACTGCATCCAAGTCTACTGCCCTCTCACACTCATTCTATTAACATTTTTTTTCCCCTGAGATTAATGAAAAGTAAAACAGAGACAATAGGGTCACTTAATAATTTTATCCAGCAAAATAAACTAAAACCATACTCACCCAAGCGGGCAAGGAATAGCAGCTCAACGATGACGGGCAAGATTTCCTCCAGGCCTTTTGTCTAGTCTGCCACCCCCTTTAAAGCTGCCTTTGCAGTGCTTTGCATTAATACACTGTCTGCATGATGTCATAGCTCCAGTGACAGCTACTCCCCAAACCTTGGTAAAAAAATCTGGAATAATAACCCACTCTCTGATGCTCATTCCCTCTGTTGAGGATGCCTCTGCCAGTTTAGATTGTCTAAAAATGTTCATTTTGAGTCATTAGGGCAGAAAGCCATAACAATAGTTGCGCGTGCTACGTCATTGAGTGGAATACAATAGCTCTCTTAGACCCTGGGAAAGATTGATTGCTGCATTTATCTTCAGATTAAGTATGAATTTGGGGACCCTTTAGGATCAGCCTTTGCAGAACCATTACACCAGTTTGAATAAGTACCAATGGCTGGAGATGGATGGGCAACTTAATCTGCCAAGAAAAGTAGATTTCAGATTGTTTTTGCGTCTCGGGAGAAAAAAAAAGTCTCCTTTATTCAAGCAGGTAATGCGGGTAATTGCATGTGTTTTGCATAATTTGATTTATGAGAATACTATAGTCACGTATGTGCCCTGGTCTGAATTCTCTATATTAAAAATTTCAACTTCATTCAGTCAAAAAAAAAGGAAAGAAATAGATCATGTGTACTTGCAGGAAGACTTGATTATGACTTACTTTTATGACCATTGGAAGGAAGAACCAGTAGTATGTTGACAACTTCTAAGAAACTATCTTGAGTTGGATTAAAACTCGTCTCTTAGAAGTTGTTCTAATAGGGAATTCTTGAAATTGACAGTTTGGCACAGAGTTGAAGGGCCTAGAACTTGGCAGCTGTATTCTAACCCTAGATGTTGCCAAGAAGAAGAAAAGCCCCACCAAAAATGGGCCTGGCTGGCTTGTGTTACATTGTTTGTAGTCACATTCAGCTACACACAGTGGAAAAGTGCTTCCCTCATTTAAGAGACAGGGGAAAGGAGGCCCCCGCCTCTATTCTTAGACCTATAGATTTTATTGGGTGTTAGTTGGTCTGCAGGTGAATCCTGGGAGATACGTGGACAAGTGAGAATTCATTCAGTAGGGATCCTCAGAAACTATCAGAAAATCTTAGTGTAAAATTTGTTGATTCAGACTTTGAGATCATATGACCTAAGCAGAACTTTGTTTTTGCTCTGTCTGGGAAAGGGAAGTTTGATGAGGAAAATAGCAGCATGACCAGGGCTGTAAGTCACCTTATGTATTCATGTCATCATTCAGCCAACATGTATTAAGAGTTTAGCATCTGCCAGGTTCTGGGCTAGACACTGGAGACTGTGATGACCATAGACCTGATGTGTACAGTCCAGGTGAGAAGAAGCCATTAAAAAGTCAACACAAGGTAAATGTCACAGCAGATGCAGCAGAAGTCAGTTCTCTTACAGGGAGTAGTGGAGATAAGAAGGAGGGAGTAGTCTGTGCTCACCTGGAAGTGAAAATTGTCTGAGAAGGAAAAGAAATTGCTATAAACAGGGCTAGTAATTAGAAGTGTGCCTCATAATCTTTTAAGACTGTTACAGAGACATAATTTCAGTTAAAACTTGCTACTCAGAGAGGTAAACACTTTTTCTGAATTTGGGGAACATTGCAGAGCTCCAAAGTAAGAATTGGAAAATTTCATTCTGAAATAAAGAGGATAAGGAAACAATGAAAGTATTCTGAGAGTGTTAGTATTTGAGAACTTGCTTTGAGGACTTTAAATTTTAGAAGGGATAGATCTGCATGTGTAAATTAGTGAATATACTAAAATAATGTTCATAAAATTATATCATGAGAATCTAACAGTTTTTAAAAGAGAGATGCTTAAAATATCTATAACATTATTCTTTATATTTATATATATATATTAGGTGTTTTTATATAGGAGAAAGCACTTGTATTTTTAGAAACACATACTGACGTATTTAGGGGTGACATGTCTTGATGTCCAGCTCACTCTTAACTATTTCAGAAATAAAAGATGAGAGAATATGGTGCACCTGTTAAATTTTGGTGATGGGCTTGTGGGTGTTAATAACCCTGTTCTCTTCTCTGATTCTGAATGTTTGGAAAATGTCCATGATTTAAAGCCAGCAAGTCTATACCTATATTATTTGCTGAATACCTACTATGTGCCAGACAATTATGCCTGGTACTGGATAGGCATCATTTCTAAGTTTCACAATTCTGTCCTTGCAGGACAATAAATTATTCTCCCTTAAAGATGGTAGAACTGAAGCCCAAGGTAATGCAGTTGGTAGGAAGTGGAGTCTATCTCTGAATCTGGGTGTGTTTAATGCAAGACACATCCCATATATCTTCATCATGAGTTCAATCTCCTGCCCAGAGCAGGAATTCTCTCCACAGTCTCTGTCAAGATGGCCATTCTCCCCCTTCTTAGAAAATTCAGTGGAAAGCATTCCATCAATGCTAGACACCTCTTCCTTAGGCTGAGCCACATTCTACCTCTGTAAAATTAAAACCTACCTACTAATTTAAACCATTTACTGTCTTCATCAGCATCTCTGGGAGACAGTTAATTCTTCAACTAACTCCCCACTTTCTAGACACTTGAACTTCTTATTGTTCCTACTGTATATCAAGTTATCTCTATGCTTTTGACATTTGCCAGTGGTTTCCCAACTGCCTGCTGACTGCCTCCCACCTCTTTCTTCTGGGCAAATCCTGGTGATTTCCCAAAGTCCTCAATAATGCCATTTCTTCATCACTCCTTTCCATGATGCCCTATTTAATTATATATTTACCTCTCTCTTCCCACCTAGACTGGAACTTACATGTGGCCAGGTTCTGGCTGAACTACTTAGTACATGTTCAGTGGAGAACTGTTGCATTGAACTGAACTAGACTCTAGTTCTGCCATCTCCAGCTATATGAAAAAATTCAGATACCTTGGAACCTGTATGGAATGAATTGGGTTTCTCCCCCACACAAGAGCCCTTTAAATAGTCAATCACTCTTCTCTGCTTTTCTCTTTTGTAGTCTTTTTTCTTTGAATAAACATCCAAGTTTCATTATATTTTTCTGCCTCATTTATCATTTAGGTGGACTACCTTAAGTGCATGTCATCTGTCACCAAGAACAACTACATTACCTTTTGGTCTATTAGTCAGTTTTTTGTACCAACTGTGGCCAAGAATTGCTTGACCCAACTAATTTACAGTAGTGATTACCTTTAATACTACTGCTTGAAAAAAATGGATTCTCATGACATGGGTGGGAGATCCTTGAAGGTGAGGACAGGGTCTCATTCATGTATCGATTATAGTTGATCAGATGTTGGAACATGTATGTGTGTCAAATGTTTGTTTTCATTGGCTGCATTCTCAGGTGCATTCCAATGTAAGAAACATCTTCATGGGCAAAGTAGTAGATGGGAAGACCCGGGAATTGAATCCAGTCAGTGGTGAAGGTTTTATACTGTTTATACAAATGGGAAAAAAAGTCCCATTCATGATGTTTAGAATAGTCCATCCTTTTGTTAAATCCGATTATTTCACTCCATGTTGGCTTAATTTTGAGCTGTGGTGTGGGTCAGCAAACTGTTTTTCATGGGTCAGCTCCTACCATCATCTGTCATTTGCTTTTGTAAATAAAGTTTTATTAGAATGCAGTCACATGACATTATGTATTGTCATGCACAATAGCACACTCAAGAAGCTGTAACAGAGAACCCATGGTCTGTAAATAGGGTTGCCAAATAAAATACAAGAAGCCTAAGTTAAATACAAAATTCAGATAAACAATGAATAAATTTTTAGTATAAATATGTCCCAAATATTTCATGGAACATACTCATACTAAAAATAAAAGTATCCAGTGTTTATCTGGAAATCAAATTTAACTAGACTGTTGTATTTTCATTTGCTAAATTTGGCCACCCTGGGAGGTGGGCATAGCTCAGTGGTAGAAGTGCATGCTTAGCATATATGAGGTCCTGGGTTCAATCCCTAGCACCTCCATTTAAAATAAAATAAAATAAAAGTCATCTTTTAAAAAATGGAATTTTCCTTTTTTTAAATCTGGCAACCCTACCTGTCAAGCCTAAAATATTTACTTTCTGGTCCTTTACAGAAAAAGTTTGCTGACACCTAAGCTACATTAGTAATTACAGTGATGATGATAGGAACAACAGAATTAAGAACAACACCAGTAATAGTAGCAGCAGTACCTCTTTTATTTGCATTATCAGTGTCAGTGTGTTATCTCAATTGATCCTCAAAACATCTACCTTAATGCTGGCAGAGGCGCTGGATCACACAGTGAGCACATAGTGGTGCTTAAGACTGTATCACCTCCTCATTTGGCATGTTTCAGTCCACCCTGGACCTACCTACTTTTTTTGGAGGGGTTCTTTCCCACAGGTTTATAGCACATCCTTTAGACTTTTCTATTCCAGAAGCAAGTCAAGGGACCCACTGCACCACTACCATTTTCTGTATTTCATTCACTGGTTAACTGACTCCATGTGCTTATTATACATGTCAAATAATTGTAGTGTTTCTGGATTATTTTATCTGAGTTGTTTTTACATGGCACAGTCTCATGCACCAAACCACCTCCATGCAGACCAGCAGAGACACCCTGTGGGAAACCAGATTTCACATGAACAAGCATTTAATAAGGATGTCCTCGGGGCAGTCTTCCCAGCTTTATCTACAGTGTGATGCATCCTCTCTTGGTGAAGCCATATATTAATTGTACATCATTGTTCACTCATTTTTCTCCCTGACGTATTTGTGAAAATAATAATGTATTGGATAGCAACTAGATTTGATAACTAAGTTATGCTACTCAGTCTATTTCAAGTGTTTCAGAGCTAAGTAAAAGAGAAAAAGTTAAAGAGAAAGTAAAAGGTAAAAAAAAAGTAAAGAAAGTAAATATTTATGCTCCTATTTGCAGCAAATATCAAAGAGCTGATCTATATAACTATTATTAAAAACACTGAGTTGAGGTCTCCAAAGTGCCCTTTATCAATTTTTTACAACCTAACTGAGATTTTTGCTTACATTACAGACAGTAGGCTATTACCTTTAAGAAAGAAGGTGATTGGGAGATAAAACGGCTTCACAATGTGTTTCTGAAGAATCCAGCCTGCTCATTGACTTTGGGCAATGGGAAGCACATTAATTTACCTCTGATATCACAGGCTCTCTTGTGTCAACGTGTTAGTCTGTCGGTGCTGTGAATTTGCCTTTTTCAGCCATTGGAAAAGGATGAGAGAGTGAAACCTACAGTCTGTTTTCATGTGATAACCTTGACACTGGACTACTGTTTGGTAGAGGGCTTATGTCAGGGAGGAGTGCTGACGCTGTCGGTAAAAAGGTTAAGCCTAATAATAAAGTTTGTATTATGAAAAGTCACAGAATTGGAATATACTAACTTTTAAAGAACCTTTAACCAAAATGCTAAAACTTCCATAGTACAAAAATGAACTTGTTAAAGTATAATTTCATTACTCTTTTTCCTTTGTGTAAAAATATTCTTCATGTAACTTCAAGTGTACTGCTCTTCAAAATCAACTGTCAAACTTGAAAGTGTCAGTCATTCAGATAATTAGAAACATAAATTTAAGGAATGTGCAGCTGTAAAATTAACTACTGGATTCATTTAGAAGACTAGATTTACTAAAGGTAAAATTCTGTTTTCCAAACCTCTTTTTCCCTCCATGATTATGTTGCAAGGGAAGAAAAAACAATCTTTATCATGCATTTAGTGAATTTTAATGTTACATTTTTTTGTTGTTTAGTCTTTCATCCTTGAGTATTGAGAATAGAAACTACCATGTTTATCATACTTATTTTGACCTTAACCTTCTTTTTTTAATGAAAGAGACTTAAAATGTCCCAGCTGGTCAGACTCCTCGTGAGGGGGAGGAGACAATGGCGAAGCCTTCTTCCTGTGCAAACACCGAGATGGGACTGAGTGGCTTAAGTGAACTGCAGAAGTAGTCATCTCCTTGTGTGTGTGAAAAATATATAGAGAGCTGTTTCTTAAGATTATAATATGATTATAATTTTCACAATGACAAGAAGATATGGCACAACAATGCACCAACTCAAGGACAGTCTATTTCTTTTAGGATACTGTTCACAATTTACTTTAATTCATGCTCTGTTGGATTGGTACAAAAGGAAGAATTCTGCAGATAGGTAAACTGGAGGAGACTGAAATGTCGTAAAACAGAGTTGCTTTTGAGGTTTGGCTTAATTGTTAGGGAGTAAAATACTATTCCAAATTGAAATTCCACTGCAAAGAACTAAAAATATCAAGAATTAGTCAGAGTGTATAATCTAAAAAGAAAAAGGAAAAACTATCTTATCTGGTGGAATTTGGTGGTTAGCCCTTACCTTGGCAAGCCAAGTGTTTTGAATTTCCAAAATGGTCTCTCTTTTAATATGCTTAAGCTTTATTTGGTAGAGACCTTACTGAGGTATACATTTGATCCATTCACCTTCATTGACATAAACCCACTGTAAACTTCTTGGAAAATGTTATATAGTTTGAGCTTTTTGCAAGGGAGTTGGTTTGGCTTTAATATGCAATGAGAAGAATGGAAAGATCCAATATCCACCATTTCTTACATGGAATAGCTGGATGTCTTTTGGCTATTGACGTGACCCACCTTGTCTGAATGCCAACCCTCAGTGTGCAGGCTAGCAATATACTAGGA
This sequence comes from Camelus dromedarius, assembly GCF_036321535.1. Taxonomy (NCBI): domain Eukaryota; kingdom Metazoa; phylum Chordata; class Mammalia; order Artiodactyla; family Camelidae; genus Camelus; species Camelus dromedarius. The sequence goes on from NC_087452.1 coordinate 29,047,398, forward strand.
GACAAGGAAATCAAACTAAGAAAGTTGTATAATGGGGGAAAAGATTTTAAAGTCCATAGATTCCTAAAGGGCATATGAGACCTCCGGGGGGCTCTGAAGATGGCAGGTAGCCCTGCTCCTCATTAGTTAGCCTCTCACTTTTCACAATACCAATCAAGGAAGTGGTTCTGAGAATGATGGATTTCTAGGAAAAGCACAAAATGAGAAGAGGCAGGGGTTTCTGTGATCTTCCCAGGTGTGTGTGGAGGGACATCGTTTGGAGTTGAAGAAACCAATTCATATGATGTGACTTAATCCATTTCAGAGTCCTAGACTATCTCAGACATAGATTCCAGACCCTTAATCTTTCAAAAGTGAATAATTTAGTGTGATACTGGTTTGTTTGGTTTTTTGCATGGAAGATTTTAAGATGAAAGTTAAAATATGGAACTCTGTCTCTTCATGAACTTAGAACAATCCATGTTTGTTTTGGGGAAAATAGTAGATTACCAGAGTCACCTAGCACAGTTCAAGGAATTCCTGGGAGATATTTAGATAGACAGAAAACTGGAAAAGAGTTAATATTTCACCCACTCCTACAGTGATCAAATGCAATTCTCTCCTGATGAGAAAATGTTCTCTATTGTTATTTGAATTCAGAAAATAGGAACTCAAAGACATAAATATGTGTATGTATATATAATACCTACCTTGATTTGACATAATTATCTTCTACAAAAGAGAAATACTACCTGAATCTAAAATAAAATGGACTTTTGGAGATATTACACTGACTGAGAACATTGTTGATATTAACTAAGAATTGTGATTATATGTCTTAAATTGTATGTACTTACTTTTTCAAAATTTTAAGCTATTTGATAAACAATTCATGTTTACATAAGCAGTATAGCCTAAACTATTAGAATGTTCAAAATGAACAATGTTTATAGGTTTATCATTTCTCTTCCCATTCTTTTACTGAGTGCTCGTCATGTGCCAGGCACTGTGTTAACTCTTATATACAGTATTCATTGACTTCCCATATCAGTCCTGTGAGATAATTGTTATTAGATTCATTTCATAGATGCAGAAAGTAAGGCACTTGATTATTAGGTTGAAACTTAGGATATTGTCATTTTTGTGGGTTGAATATACTTGGGCACTAGAAGTTTTCTATATATCCCCCAATATAATTTTGTTATACTGATCATATGCATAAGTGTACTTGGCATGAATTTGATTTAATACTGGTCAAATCACATTGCCAGTATGAACCCCCTTATCACAAAGCTTGAGATAGAGGGATCAGTCTGGAAGGGAGGACTCCTGCTGCCTCTCACATTTCTTTAAAAATTAGAATTTTCTTTATGCTCAGTAATATCAGAGTGCTCTTTTGTAGACCACAAGTCTTCCAGAACAATTTATGTATTATGAAATTGTCAGTTAAGGTTGGGAAAAGTGTCACAAAATAAGGAGATGGCCTCCTAGGCTGGAAACAGCAATAATTCACCGTGCTATAACACGAATATCGTTTGATGTCCTTTTCTAATTGCCAAGATTCACTTTAGTTTCAAGGGAAATAGCTTTTACTTCAGCGTGGAGCACTTGCACCAAAAGCATATTGAACTTGGTATGCCTACATATTTAAAAAGTGGGTTTTAAGCTAAAATGTGAAAACGTAGAAGCATAGTTTAACATGGATTTGGGCGTACATTTTTTCTTTCTTCTTTGTATCTTTTTTTTTTTTTTTAAAGTCAGTTAAGAGTAGGTATATTTGTGTTGAAGGAGGGAACCCAGGTGGTTTTCTTTGCCTTGATAGTGGGAGGGTGGAGTGTGGTAATTAATAGGTGAGAACGATTCAGAGGCAAAAGGACTGACTACCTTTTCTTTCTAAAAGGAATGATCTTCCAGGCATTTTAATGGCTTGGAAACAAACAGTTACTGGTGCCACTTTGTTTTCAAGCTGATTTGATTTTTTATGGCTCTGGCCAGTGTTTGGAAATAATTCATCAGAAGGAAGATGTCAGGATGAGCAACAAACACATTAAAGTCAAACAGCCTTTGACATGTCATACCGTTGGTGCTTTGAGACTTTTGATTTTGAAATTTTAGGAAGATAAGCTAACCGGAAAAACAGTGATTCACAGACTCAAAAATACTTACTGTCAAGTCCAATTTCCCATTTCTTGTGTCCCATTGGGCACGTATGGGAAGCTCCATTGCACCTTTTAAAGTGAGACTAGCCTTGAATATTTTAATGTCAAATGGCATAAACCAAATTCACTAATATTACAGTCACCCAAGATCACATTAGCATTGAAAAACCTCCTGGTGCCCCCCCCGTCTTAATAATCATCAGTGTCTATTATTATGTAGGTGCAAAAACACTTGAAGATGATAAAAGTATGTTTAAAAGAATGGATAGTGAAATTATGTCAAGGTAGCTTTTAGCTTAACGATTGTGTTTCAATTTGTAAATGTTGTAACTGTTTAAAAAAAAATTTTTTTTCTTTAGCAGGCTGCAAACTTTTAAAGACATTAAGCCTGCCAAATTATAGCCACTTATTTCTGCCTGACGTATTTTTCAGCTTAGAACCACAGAGGGACTGCCAAGCCTGTTCCTTTTCATTACCTGTTCTGTGTCTGGCCCAGAGTTTAGATTTTCGAAAATGGAAAAAAGCTGTTTGCAAAATCACAAGGCTCTTGAGCTCTTAGTTTCTTCTTAGTATCAACGTTTATTTATTTAGGTTTGGGCTGGGTTTCAAAAGATTGAAATTGGAAACAGAGAAGGTGACTCTGAACACCATTTATCTGTATATAAGCGAACGTTCGATGTACGTTTAATTTAAAAAATTGCTGTTTCCTACAAGAGGGAGCTATTTTTCACATTGTTACAACATTTTTAGAGGTCACTAGGTGGTCATGTCACCAGCAGGGAGTTTTTGTTTGGCAGCCGGCATTGGCAGTTAGTTACAGATGCCTCCCATGATTCAGTGTTCAAAGGGGGCTGCTTTGCAAGTAACAAATACTTACAACCTGAGAACTGAAGTATAAAAAGTAGTGACAGGGGAAAATGTTTGGAAATGTAAAAGAGCATCTTTAGTGGCCAAATTGGGGTGTTCGGGGAGTTGAAGATTGTATGTCTACTTTATACTTGGTTTTAGCATTTACAGAAGCATTAATGTCTTAACTACCACAGTTGGCCGTTACCTTGCTTCTAGTTAGCAAGTGCTCTTAATTTGTGACTCGTTGGTTACTATGATTTGGAATAACATTCAGATTCCTGACAATAATCTTTATTAACCTCATCCCCAACATTTGCCATCCTAGTGGTTACTCAACCTGAGCCTCTCGGTCATTCCTCATTGTGAACACTGGTAATTTAAGTAAGATTAAGTGGGCGGCTAAAAGCCCCAATTACTGGGGCTTCTAGGCTTCCATATTTACAGACAAACCAGTATTTCAAATTTGGGATAAGCGAATTATAAGCCGTCTTTATGTGGAAATAAATAAATGAAGTGCAGATGGATCTTTGAGGAAATGGTTAAGAAAATAAAAAAGATTAATAGCCAATCACTGGAACTATGGACATTTTATTTGTAATTAGTTTTTTGGGTTTTTTTTTAAGTTTTAAAATGGAGATAGATTTTTGTCTTCTTATCAGGACAATTGCTGGGTCTCCTCCATCCTCCTTTTTTTAAACTAAGGAATAACTTAAAGAATGCAGCTATCACTTAAGAATGCAATGTAGTTATTTTGCTATATTATTACAACTTCTAGGTTATAGACACTTTATTATTTTTTAAGCTAGAAGTTTAATTAATTGGATTTGAGCAAAGAATTGTCAAGGCTCATGAGCTGTTTAGGAAAGAAAAGCCCAAGAATTTCAGACTTCTTTAACAGGACAAAGAAAGACATTTGGCACCTGTGTCTATTTACAGTTCAAAGAGAAACTACACATAAATTGATGGTACTTCATTTCTTTGACCATAGCAGTCAGTCCATTGATATTTTCTCCGTTAAAGTTTCACAGGGTGGGGTGGGGGTTCCCCATTCTTTACATAAGAACGGGCAACTGTCACAGCCTCACAGTTTTTGGGTTTTTTTTTTTCCTTCCTTCGAGTGAGTTAAATTCGTATTCTTAATGACACTTTGCTACTTCTTTAATCCTTTGCAGAAAGCTTTTTGGCTCTGTAGATCCATTGAAATACTGAGTTTGGATATTCAAAAGAGTCCTGCTAAGTGATTGGAAAAAGGAAGCCAAAATCTAGAGTGGAAATATTGTCTTAGCTACACTGTCACTTTTATAAAGCAGTTCTTCTTTTTTCATTTATCAGAAAATTCATTTCCACTTTCCAATTTACATTTGCTTAAGTGAGTGGAAATGGAATTGTGATACCACGATAAACACTAGATATGTGTTAAATCTCTGGATACAAATACAGAAAACTGAGAATATCATTGATCAACATAACTCTTTATTTATTTATTTATTTATTTATTTATTTATTTATTTATTTATTTATTTATTTATTTTTTGGAGGAGGAGCTTGTAGGAGGTACCAGAGATTGAAACCAGGACCTCCTGCATGCTAAGCATGTGCTCTACCACTTGAGTTATGCCCTCCCCCTCTCTTTAATTTTTTTAAAATAGTTTTCTCTTCTTGTCTCTGGCAGCTGGGAATGCTCATATTACTCCCTTGGCAATTGGTGATTTGAACATATTTATCTTGTAGCTGATAATAGTAGTAAACTAATGAGCTAACCTAGTAATTATATCAAAATAACTATAGCTTGCATTTATAATAGTAGTAACTTTGTTACCTGAGTATGCTAAATAGTTTACATGTTTTATCTCATGTAATACCCCATGAAAGGATTATTCTCATCTTTATAGATAAGAAAACTAAAATTCACCCAGTTAATTAACTTCCCCCAAATCACACAGCTGATAGTGGTGCAGAACTAGGATTTGAATCCAGATCTGTGGAATCCCTTTCATTCATTCAACAAATATTCATTGAATTTTCAGTGGATTTAAATAATTGATCATTTTTTAAGACTACTTAGAATCAGCCTTGTCTTTCCTGTCAATGAATTATGGTCACTTCTCCCAGGAAATTATTGGAAAAGGAAAACTGTCTTGTGTTTCCTTCAGATAGTCATTTTCCCTTCGTGGACTTAGGTGTATCCCAGCAGAAACTCCCACCAGCCATTTGGTGACTTTATGCCAGCTTAATGAGTTTGGCTTAATTGATAGAAGCAGTACCTAGCTCATAGTGGGTCCATAACAAATACTGTTTAAAATAAATCAAACTGCATCATTGCTGTTTGGGCCTTAGGGGCCACAGCTATGTAAGTAGGGATACTGCTCACCATTTTTATGAGGTTTTGCAGTTTACCAGATGCTTGCCTGTGGGTTGTCTCATTTGAACCTCTCAGTGACCTTGGGAGTATATAATATTGTTTCATTTTATAGGCCCTACAGCTAAGATGCATAATGTTAAGTGACTTGTCCAAGGCACACATCTAAAATCAGGTAACTCTTTCTATTAGGCCCCTGTTTTCTGTTTTCCATGCCTACCTCCCAGTAGTACTAGTGGGGTAGGGGAATAGGTCGAAGGTTTAGACTTCTCTCCCCCTTCTTATTGGGATTGTGGCATGAGGGCCCATTCAGGAGCACCAATGTGATAGGTAGGCACTGCCCACTGAGTCCTGAAATGCTGTTGTCACTCACTTGGAGAATTCTGGCATGTACGCTGTGAATCTCTCTCTTCTCTGGGGGTTTATAGCAGCTTTTGGATTAGGCTTCAATTCATGGGGCATCCTGGGTAATGAAAGGGGTGAACATTCAAGCATTAGTTGTGAGCTGTCCTGGGCTACTCTCACTGATAGCAGCATTGTGATTGAAGGGTGATCCACTTATCGGGATTCAGCCAAGTCCTTACTAGATTCAAAGTGATTGGGTTGTCTGGTTTCTCTGTGTCAAGGATGTCACAACTCAGAATGGCTGTTACACATTATCTATTGTATTTTGAAGCCTTATTAAATTATAGATTGGGTTAAAATCTTCATTTTGCCGGTTATTAGCCATGTGAACTCAAGCAAGCTAATTTGCCCGCTCTCTCTCTATTTCTTTATCTGTCAAATGGTAAGTAATAACACCTACCTCGTTAGATTGTTGTTCAGAGTGAATGAGTTAATACACATAAATAAGTTAGAATAGTATAGTGTACAGTAGAATGTTGCAGTAGTATAGACCAGTATAGTGTTCACCAAAGAAAAAGTAATGGTGAGTGTTAGCAAATATTAGGAAATATTCTCAGTTATGTTATCTATGGCATGTCCTCTTGTGTGTATGGCAGTCTTGGCAAGATGGTTCAATCATCTTGAAATAGGGCAATGATGTGCTGCTAAACCATGTCAACGGGGAATTAAAAAAAAGCTCTGATTGGTAATGTTTTCCAGTTTCCATAGTGTAAGTACTCTTACCGTGGCCAAAATACAGACTGACCATGGAATTGGAACGAGATGCACATAATTGATTTTTGCTAGCCGGTAGCTGCCAGTTCCAGCACACAACTGAAATAGACCCTTCAGGTTGTAAGATAATTAGAGTAATTGCCAATTTGGATGGTCCTCAAATCATACCTAACTCCCTTTTTTTGTGTGACCCAATTATTTAGGGTGGATTCCTAGTTCTAGGGACCTCACGTTGTAGATTATTGATCTGGATTGGACTAATCTATTTCCTTTCCAGGAAGGTCAAACATCACTCTTTTTTATTAAGCCTGAAGTTGTAGCAGACTTATGATGTAACCTTTCTAAGAAAAATTTGGGATTTCTTGCTATGAGGGTTTTGGAATGACTTTCTTACTGACCTTTCTAAAACTCACTTGTTAGCCTGTTTTCTTTGTTTCATCCAGGTATCCCTCTAATACATTCTCTCTTTGCTGAGTTAGCCAGGATAAGTTTCTGTTGCTTGTCATCCAAAGAAACCTAACCAAAACATATGTTTAGTCTCAAAGTCATTCTTTATTAGAAGTATTTCTCTCAGAATTGCTCAAGATGGTCCTCTGTTGTTTGTACCAGTACCTTCAGAGATGAGAATGAGGCAGCCTGCTGTGGTATTGTTTGACATACTTGACTTAGCCAGAGGTCTTCCCATTATTGAATTGGTATCAGCCTCACCTACCTGTGACTTCCATCCTAGGTCCTAAATCAAATCTTAAGATCCCCCAGAGCAAGCCTCATCTGTATTCACTTTAGCAGATAGTTGAAGGAATAACTAACATGTCCTTAAGTCTTCCCAGATACTGATTATCCACACATTCATGGGTTCTATACATATACATACTGCATTAAAAATTCAGCAAAAGGGACAATGGAAGGAGAAGCAGGTTCACACTGGATGCTCTGGCCACCATTAAATGACTGATGTTGACCAATTCAATTTTCCTTTCCTTCTGTGATCACTGAGGGTCCCCAGAGGGACCTGGACTTTATGCCCAACAATGCCTATTTGTGAAATAAAAGATTATTCTCCATATATCCTATGGATACAGTATCTGAAACAGAATTTCCTGTTCTTAAAAGGATGGTCACTTAGTAAGAACAATTTGGGTTCAACATGATGTTTATAAGGCAGCCTACTTAGAAGCTTCGGTGATATTTAGGAAAATGTCAAGCACTTTTCAAATGGAAAGACAAGCCCCCATCTGTGCAAAGCAAAGGGGGACCAGGGAGAATGCCCCAGATGTTTCTAATACACACCTTTATTATAATAATATTTGACAATCAAATGAGTGCTTTCTAGACTTTGGATGCCATAGACCAACAATATGAAAAAATATTTTTGAAAATAACATAAAGCTTGATAACCCACTTAAGCTATTAAACTAAATAAAGCTATTCAAATGTTAACTACTATCATCATCATTTGATAAAAGGGCATTTTAACACCAAATAGTAGGAAAGACATTACCTAATTTCATAATAAAAGACCTAGAAACTGGTTGACAATCTTACTCCCACAGTATTTGCCTGTGCCCTCATGTGTATGCATATGTATGTGAATGAGTATGCAGAGACTTGCATGTGCATGTGTGAGTGCATATACCTACATATGAAAACTTCAGTACGAGTCAGTACCAGTCTTCGGGTTGGCACTTAGGAATTACTTAGTTTGATTGCACTTTCTCCTTGGTGGTAGTCTAACATTCCCAAAAGTTGTGCAGCTGGAAATAAGCGTAAATAAGCAAGGAGAAATAATTTTAAATGGCTGAATCTGCTCAGCTTTTCCTCAAATGCTTATCCCCATCTGGAAGCGCCTCCTTCCCTCCAGAGCCCTCCTAGTCCAGCCCCCCTTCACACCCAGCTGTCACCCCTGCCCTCTGTGAAGCTTACCTCTATCATCCCAGACCCTAAAGGGACATCCTTTCCTTTCTACAATCAAGCATTTTAGTGAAATGACCAACTCACACAGACTTGGATTCAAATTTCCGTTCCACCATTTAAAAGCAATATGATTTGGGGCAGTCTACTTAAATCTTACAGACTCAGTTTACTCAACTTTACAATAGAAATAAAAATAACTTTATCCTTGGAGGATAATTTGAGAAGATGAAATTAAACAATATGCTTCACTTATGCCTTGCATATCATACAGCAAACACAGTGATACCTATTAATGATTTTCTATCCTACATCCTAACAGTGGAGTAATTTATCAAATATTATTTATCTTTTGTGATTCAACTTTTCATTAATGCATTTGCTTTCTTTATCAGAAGAGTTTGCAAGCCTTATCCCTTGCTGATCCCTCACAGCATTTAGCAGTTTTCTGTCCATAGTAATTTCTCTTCACATATAAATGGAGATTAAGACACTAGTTGACAACTCTTTTAGCAGTCATTAGACTGCTTTCTTATGCCACTACCCATGAGTGTGTCGCCATCCTCAAAGACACTTTTTTATTAGGCCTCTCATCAGTGAGAATTTGGAAACCCCCTTGAGAGTTCTACAGCTCCATTTTTCTTTGAACTCCTGCTTTATGTCCTGTGACTTGAAGTTCAGATCTAAAGGGAGGTGCTCCATTGCTGCATAGCGGGGCTGGGCAGCCTCAAGTCTGTCCTGGGAGATAGATGATCTAATCTTAAAGCGATCAGTCAACTGATTAGTATCTTGGGGAGTAGTAATCAGTATCAGGTTGGGGTCTGGTCACCAGGATGTTTCTCACTAAGTGGTTTTCTAGGTCTGGGGACCCATTCAGGGACTGAGCTCTGTCACCTTTCTGGGCTTTTAGTCTCCCTCTTCTCCCTGTGATTCGTGTAGCAGTCTCTCTCCTATGGACTGGGTTAATTGCCTCTAGTGGTTAGTCTTGGGTGCATGTGGAATTAAGAGCTGAATATTGTAGAGAGGGAAATGCCTCAACCTTTTAAATCTTTGAGAGTAGAAAGTGGTAAAGAAGTAAAATTATCCATGGGTGCCTATTATAAACAAGCAAACCAACAACAACAACAAAAAACCCCCAATAAAGCTGCTTTTATTGTGGAAGAAAACTATTAGCTTGAACTACATGAAATCACTCATATTTGCCTGCTTCTTATCTACAAAAAACACTTCATAGCATTCAGCCTAATAGCTATAAATATAATGTGTTGTATTTCTGTTTATTTGTTTGTTTTGGGGCTTCTGGATTGCAGCTGGACTGCACTAGACATGGAGAATGAAGAGGGAGGGAGTTTTGAATCAGTTATCCCAGTATTTGACACACATGGGTGGAAATGCCGTGTGAATTATTATTCCTAGCCTTTAGACTGGAGACAGGATTCATGGATATCTTCTTTGCATAGTATTGCTGATTATCTGGTATTTGCTCTGATGGAGGTAGAAGAGTATTTCCTTGTGTTTTGAGGCATCATTGCAGGGTCAGCTCGTCTCATGACTATGTGGATTGAGAGTCTGTGGGGTCTGCTGTGTGGTAAGCCCCACGGAAGCAGGAGTTGTGCCTGTCTTGTTTGTCCTTTCATCTCTGGTACCTGGTATACAGTGGGCACTCATGTTTGAAGGAATTGAAGAACTGAGCTCTGATCATTCGGTTGGTTTATTCTTCTTTCTGTGGACAGCAAACAGCCATCCCAAAGGAACATGTTCCTTTCAGTTGCTTCTAGTTGGACTTCATAATTTCACATCAGAAATGTTCCTGCTTCTAGTGATCACTTCTCTCAGAGTGGAAATTTCACATCCATGAGCCACAGGGCCACCCATACTGTTAATCCAAGACTGCTTTCCATACCATTGTGTCTTGGGCTGGTTCCCCCACGATTCTTTCCAGATGTGGAGTGCTTTCAGGTAGTTTACCAGACTCTTTCATTCTGCATCCACTGTCTGGTTTCATGTTCCCTCACCCTCTGAGAAGGAGCCCTCTACTAGTGTCCTACACATTGTATTCAAGAATCCAGAAATTTCAGGAAGCTAACAGATATAACTTCTCATTGTTTTTACACTCACTAGCTGATTTTTGCAGCCCTTTGTTCTGTGTGTCTTTTAAATCAGTTGCTTAGCAGTGCAGTATTTTAGGTGTATGTATAAGTATGTATAGTTCTACATTTCTATAATTTGGGCTCTGAAATTAATTTATGGTTATTGTATATGCCCTTGCATCTCTTTTTAGTCTAGAGGTTATGACACGTTGGTGAAGCCTTGCCAAAGAAATTGCCATGTACATTTGCTTTCTCTCCCATTGACACATTCAACAAGTAGTTAGTGAGTGTCCCTTAGACAGACTCAGTGTGTTTTCTTGGTGGCACTTTAGCCATTTCTTCCCAATGGGATCACTTTGGTCTCACTTCTTTCCCTCACAGTGTTCAAGTGTGTTATTTCTAATCTCTGTCATTTGAACTTTTAAGTTATTTCCGGAAAGACATACCTTCCTGGTCTTTAGGTTAGAAGCCCCATTAGATTTATAGTCTTATTTTATTCCACATGTTCTCTTAGCAAATCTATGGCAAGAACAGAAATGCTGGGACTTTCATTTGCAGGCAACTATGTGTCAATTAAGTTATCTCTTTAAAAAATGGGCACCTAAAACATGCCTATTACCTCTTAATTAACTTCTCAGCAGGCCCAATCCCATATAGAATGATTATTTGATAATTTGATAAGTGATAATGTGATTCTAAGCTTTCATCAAAGAATGAAAAATATGAGCAGAAGGGGGATAAGACTGTGAAATGCCCTAGCTCCCTCTGCATTGTAGAGTTCTCCTGTTGCTAAAGTTCTTTTTTTAAAGGCATCCTTTGTGTTATCACTTTAGAATATAAATTATAAAGGTGTAACTACTTCTGAAAAAAAAAAAGAAAAGGAAAAAGGCAGAATTTATTACAATGGCCACGAGATGGCAGACCTAAAAGCAAGACTTCTCAGAGATTTTAGTGAGGAATTTCTTCTTTGAGAATGCTTTAAAAGTCATCAGCTTCCCAAAGGAAGACTCCTATAGGTTGTCCCGAGTTGCTGAGTTCTTTGGCAGGCACAGCAAGGTAGAATGGCATTAAGTTGATGGACATCTGTTTAACCCTCCTCCCTGGTGGTATCATGCCTTTCTGCCCCTCCTAGAAACCTGCTTTTTGCCTGACTACTACCATCATCCACGACATATATAGATACATGACTCTGTGTTTCCTTCCCCCAGTGTAGGAGCACAACTGCCATTTTCCTTCCCATGAAGAGGAACTCTCTCAAAGGAGCTGCTTCCAACAAATCCAATTGTTTTAAATTTCTCACTACAAAGATCTGCTCCAGAGAACCTTAATTTGATTTTCTTCAAACGTTGCATTAACAAAATTCTGAAATGTGCCCCCTTCTGCTCATATCCCTCTTAGCACAGTGACATGACAATCTGTTTTGGTTTTCATTATAATATAGCCTATAGGAATATTCTATTCCACGTAAACATAAACAAAGGGAGGTTTGATTTAACACAAAAATTTCAAATTAAGAAGGGAAATATTTAGTTCAAGATACAGGAGGGCAATTTGCTGCTCTGTGCGAAGACTTAGCAACAAATCTTAGTACCCTGAAATATGGGGTAGAGGGGAAATTAAAATATACTATCTTTTGGGAAACTTACATAATACACACATGCACACTCAACATGCAGCCCACCAATAAGAAAAAAAAAATTGATCGGATGCCCTAAGAGCCAAGCCTCAAAGTCAATGACCTATTTTCTGGCAGTTGTTCATTTCCAATCAAAAAGTTAATGTGATGCAGCAAATCTCTTGGCAGTAACTGATCATCCATGGACAATGAGTTTAGTTTAGGTGGATGCTGGCAAAGCTCTGGCCCACAGTGAAGTCCAGATGTACTTTTCTTATTATCAATCATTGTAACCCTCCCAGGGAGTCTGGTTGGGTGCATTTTATATAGAAAGCTACTTTGGCAGAGTTAAATGCTCAACAGAGAAACCTTCTCATCACTGAATGGGAATAACAAGAATGAATGAGCATCATAGAACATTACACTGACACAGGGTATACTGGTAGGTCATGGAGTTCCTTGCCCTCACTGCTTTCCAAATCTACCAATTTTTTTTAAAGTTGTTTTTTTTTTTTAATGGAAGAATTTTTTTTTGAAGTTGTTTGACTTTGGTTAGATTTTGCACTTGACCTTGTCTTTTAAAAGGTCACTTTTTAGAACATGTTTCCATTTCTCACACTGCATGAAATCACATCTTGCCCATCTTTGTGTGGCCTTTCCTATCAATTCAGACATGATGATATTGAACAGTCAGGCCTGGTTCTGGGATGCAACTCTTCTACGAGGGACAGATTCTTCTCCACATTCAAGCTCTGTTTTCTCCTTTAAGTTTGTTTGCAAAACAGGCATCAGCTCATGAAAATCAAATAGGCAGCTTAACAGAAACCAATTTCAGAGGATTCTCTGAGAGTCTGTCTTGAAAATAAGAGACCATTGACATACTTAGATATGTTTCCTACAAAGAGGAAATAGAAAGTAGAAAATAATGCAACACTTTTGAGTCTACATTTGGTGGTGTCTGTATTATGTAATAATAAGTAATTGTTACCATTTGTGTGGTCTTGTCAGGCACTGAACAGAGTACTTGTGTTATCACATTTAACTCACAATAATCCAACAGAGAATCACTATTATCCTTCTTAGTTTATTATGAGGAAATTGAAGTTTCAGAAATGTAAAATAACTTGCCCAGGGTGACAGAAACAAAAGATATCACTGAGATTCAAACCCAGGTATGTTCAATTCCAAAACTCAAGTACTAAGTAAGTACTTTCTCCTCTAAAGGACTTGAGTAGTATTTTATTTGGATATTTTGTGGATAAGCTTTTAAAAATCATAATAGACTAAGATAATCAAAAGAAGCATTTTCTTATTTCATACTCACTCTCTTTCTGAATCAGGTGTACAGTAATCAGTAATCCCTCATATGTGTCCTCTGCCAGAACCTGGAAAGTGGTCCCTCCCATCCCTTATTGCCTTTTTTATCAATCTCCAAACGGCTGGGAATGGAAAGAGCATTTTAGGAGGGAGGCAGTAGCTCTTCCTGGCACTCATCCTCCTCTGGCCTCGGCCTTTTTCGCATGGGAAAATCAGTTGGCCTCAGATTCAGCAATACCTCTTTGTAGTAGGTTGCCAAGAGCGGGGCCAGCATTAGCCACCTTTGTATCCTGAAGTGCACGATATAGGCCCATTAGCCTTCCTGGCCCGGCTGCACTTGGAGGAGCTCAAGGATGGGCTATCTGCCTCCCTGAGTCATACCCTGAGAGAGTAGTGTGGTAGAAGCAGTTGCACGGAGCAAAGAACTTCCATGAGACTCATGGCTCCTGTGTTAGGAAATTCCAGTCGTGAGCTATTAAGTTTCAAAGACAAAATTCTCTGTAATTGGAGTAAACTATTTCTGGAGGTCAGTTTTAGGTGGGCGACAGAGAGCAAACCGCATTAAGGAGACTGGGCTGCCAAAGCCTGGCCTTTACAAATTTGATCTGTTCTTTGTCCTTGCTGAAGCTCATGTTGTTCAAATGTATCTCACCCTGTGGGCTCACCTCATGCAAGCTGCGTGGGCCTTCTGTATACACAATACATCATTCTGCTGGTGGGTAGTGTTGATACTAATTGCTATCAAAAGCCTTTCTTTCTCAAGATGCCATTTGAAAATACAGCTTTTAAAATTTAGGCAAATGAGCTTCTATCTCCAGGGTTGATCATAGCAAACCTCACCCACCCTCACCCCAGGGGTGAGAGAGAGGCTGTTTTGAACAGGATCTTTCGTCACCGTCTGTCTTAAGTCACCTCCTACTGAACTTATGGTTGAAGATTCAGGGTCATGAGGGAAAGAAAACAGTAATTAACTGGGAAAAGTTGATTGAACAGAATTTTTTTTTTCCCACAGTATGATTAGAACATGACTGTGGGCTGAGCACCATACATAATATAGGTTTTCCCTTGAAATTATCCAAACATTTCTTAATGGAATGCATTTTTTAAGCATCTGCTTTTGTAATTGAATGTGTTCCTAAAGATGGGTCAGCTAACTAAAACAAGAGCCCACAGGAAAAATTGTGTTAATGCTTCTCCCCTCAATCCAATTTATAATAGTTCCTAATTGGCCTGCCTCATTTACAACTCCTGAAATTAATTTTAGACCCTCTCTCAGAGCTCAAGTCATCATTAATAGGACGACAGCAACAGGGAGTGAAATAGAAATGTTTATAAAGCTCCCTTTTAAATTGACTGTGATAAGTGACATGGGGATGTATTACCATCAGAGGATTCTGGAACTCTCTTTGTGAAGGCTAGCCACAGGCAACACTCAAAAGAAGGCATTTATCTTGGCAGGAGATGCCCTTCAGTCCTCTTTTGTTTTAGTCCATGGAGGATTTTTTTTTCCAGGGTGGCTAAAACCATTTTTTTGGTGTTTTATTAGCTGTATCTTGACTACCTCCTACAAACTGAATGACAGTTTAGGGTTATTAAATGTATTCTTGCACATATTTTTATCCATTGTTAACCCTGACTAAATGCATGTGAGGGCACAGAATTCCCCCCTTTACCCCTCCATTGTTGCCCATATTTGTTAAAGAAATTATTCCCCTTGACGTTTGTTTAGGCTGTACTTTGATAAAATGCTGTCTATGGTCCACTTTCTTAGCTTGGCATTCAGCAGACTCTTATAGATTTATTTCTCTTTGCATTATCTTATCTTCCTTTCTAGCATACTTGGGCTTCCTTTTCATATTTTAAGTTACATTTTGGGGCATAGACAGATCACCTTAGTAATTGTATACTGGAGCATTGCAGTGTTCTAAAGATAATTTTGCAAGCCTTTGGCATATACTTAACCCCACTAACTGTCTAAAGATGAGTATATATGTTCGTTTTCGTGTTGTCTGTGAATAAGCAAAAAGGACAGATTAAGTGCTGGAAGTGATTTCAGGCTTACAGAAACTTTCTTGAGGTCTATGGGACAGTGACAATTTCTGCAGGAATGTAAATCTGGCCTTGAATCTAGAAGGTGGCTCACTTGATGAGGAAATTAATGAGGATTTTTTTCTTTGTATTTCCAATTTAAAGCCAAGTGTATACACTTGAGCCTTTAAAAAAAGATGTAGATGTAAAGAAGGCATCAGAACTGCAAATATTTCAGTTTTCCCAGTTTGAGGGGAGAATTTTTTTAAAAGCAGGAACATTTAATTTAAGCTTCCTAATTTATTTCAGTGTCTACCATTTTCTAAAAACAGGACTGTATTTTCAGTGAAGTATTTGTCATTAGGTGCTTTCAGTTAGATATATCAACACATTGGCTTATGGGGATTGTAAAAGTGTGGAATCTAATGTAGGGCTGGCAGATGAAGTTAGTCTTTAAAAAAAACTTATGTTCAGTATCCCTCACCCTCAAAAAAAAAAAACAAACCAACTTTTATAGTAGGGTTAATGAAAACCCATAACCATGAAGGATTAGCTAGCTCATAGTGATTTAAACTATTAGTTAAAATGTATCAGCCTAATAAAAAGTTATTTTAAACCCATTTTATAAAGCATATTGCTTTTTAAAAAACTAATGTAATGACTCTGTCAGCCTATAATTAAGAATATGCTTTGCCTGGCATCCCTGTAGAAACAGCTAATGGCCAGATACAACCTTAACATACTCAGAACATCTTTCCAACTATCCTAAAGTAAGAAATGTCCCAGTTTTCTAGTTTTATATACTGTTAAAAAAATTTCTGCCAATTACTCTTTGATTTCAGTAGATTGGAATTACTGAATGTAGATTTCAATCAAGGTATTTTAGGAGAATTTTTCAGTTATTCATGGACATATACACACTCATTGTCACATTTTTTTCTGTGTGAGTTATCATAACATTTTGTGTATATTTGCGGAACACTGGAATTTGACACAACATTGTAAAATGATTATAAATCAATAAAAAATGTTTAAAAAAAGGTATTTTAGGAGAAGTTATCATTAGTTTATGGCCAATATTTAAATGAGAGTTTCAGAATGTATATGATCCTTGTTACACTAATTTTATTCAGAATTGTATCATTGTATAATATCGGTACTTATAAACCAGACTTAATAGCCAAAAGCAAACAAAAACACCCAAACAATATAATAAGGAAAAGATGAGGAAAAACAAAATGAAAAACAAAACAATTTTGTATTGATACTAATATTGATGACTGGCTCTAAATGTACTTTTATAAAGTTACATTTATAAATGTATTTTGAGGTTTAATCATAAAGAAAAATTCAATTTGGGGCCGTGTTTTATGGTAACATCTATAGAGAATTAGAAATTAATATATTTTTCTCTGGATTGAGAGAAAACTGAGAATTCTTAATTTATTGGGACTTTTGATGTTATTATAAGAGGAGAAATACATGTTAAATACATGAAAATCCTAAATTATAGAATTATAGGAGAAAAAGGGTTTAGAAGGTTCATTCTGTCGGTTGCTGATGACTATTAAATTAACATCATCATAGTTATTAAACATCATCATATCATGACATAGTTATTAAAGCTATATCATTCTGAATTTTGACCTGGAAGAGGAAAATGGGTTTAAAAGGGCCATAGAACATAGGACTATAATAGTGGACATAGGGGGCCTAGTTAGTTACTGTAACTGTCCAAGTGGGAGATGATTTAGATTGTACCAGACATGTATGTATGTGAAAATATGTGTGTGTGCACTCACCTGTGCATAAAGAGTGAGAGGGACAGAGAGAATGTGTATTCCTTGAAGGGAAAATGAGCGAATTTCAGGCATGCCGCATATTTGAAGCATATAATTGCAATTTACTTGGTGACTGAAAGCTTCATGTACAATTGTTTAATGTTTACTCTTATGGTATTTTGCGGGAGGGAAGGATAACACAGAAAGGTATAAGCAGAAAAAAGTGAAAACTAGCCTATACTTTCGACAACCATTAGATAATGACTATTAGCATTTTGGTGTATTTGCCTCTCATTTTTTTCTATGAATATAGTTTTATTTTGGGAAGATCTTACTGTATATAAATTTACATGTCAAGCACTGTGAAAGGTCTGAGATTTTTCCTATTGACATGCTAGCAGGTTAGCCTGCCTCAGTTTCACGGATACAAGCAGATGAACAGAGACTCTTGGCTTTAGAGGCAAAGGACTTTGTTGCTCAAGGTGCAGAGAACAGCTTCAGCATATTTATGTCAGTTCCCCTTTCCCCAAGTCCCACAGAGGCAAGGCACGTGGGCCAGGTGAATAGCAGCACATGCAGTGGGTTACAGTAAAGGAGAGCAACCCTGAGCTTAGGGAACTTGAATCTTTTATAATGGGCAACAACACGTCTTCCCTCTGCTCTGGAAGGAGACACTATTATACAGGGCAATAAGCATGTCTACCCTTTGATCCTAAGGGAGACACTATGTCTATCTTCCAAGGCTACTCATTATACAAACATTCTTGGGAAACTGTGAGAAAAGAAGATAGTGCCTTTGCTTATAGAATGTGCAGAAATACAAGACTCATGGACTCTCTCAATAAACAGAAGTCTTTTCATTTATCATTACATTTTTTATCAGCATTTTAAATGGCTGGATATAGCTGTAAAGAGTAAATTGTAGGGATATAGCATACTATACTATCAACTCCTAATTTTTCTAATAATGATCTTTTAGGTTGTTTCCATCAAAAAGCTTCAGCTTGACCTTGTGTAGAAATATGCAGTAGCTATGAATGGCCAACATGTCTATTGTCTCAAGATGTTATCCAGGAGACGGGCTCTGTGAAGCTGAATATTAATGCTGTTGTTTGTAGTCCAGCCTGCACTGGTTTTCTTCTGGAAAGCAGAGATATTTCCTGACATTTCTGCTGCTCACATGTCTGACTGAATCTCAGACAGAAGCTCCTACTACCTGACATTTAGTGAGGCCCAGAAAAGTCCATATAAATCCCTGCAGTGAAAAGGGGAAAAAAAATTCTGAGAATCAAATAATGGCTATCTTCTCCAAACATCTGGACAGGGCCTGGTCTGGTGATAAGGATTAAAGAAAGGCAAAACAGGATCATGACCAGGTTCTATTCCTGGGGTTTGTATGCAAGAAAGTACCCAGTATGGAGGCTTTCCTGGGGCTACAGGGTTTTCTAAATTATCTAGGATATTGCTGTAGTGACACAAATGGTTGGGACAAAGCTTTCTCAGGGGGAAGGGGAACTAAATGAAACATACCAGAAGAGCCATTTCCTAGTCAATAATGGTCTCAGAAAATTCCAGGTTAAAATATGTGACAGATGTTGCTGGAAAATTAGACTGTAAAATGGGAGGAAGCAACTGTAATACTTATCTGAGTATTGATCAGCGATTAATCAGCAGTCAAAGCATTGTAATTTTATTTTGAATGAGAGGAAGAGTTATCCAGTGGTGTCTTTAAAGGTTTTTGAAAAGTATAAAGTGAACTTATTTATTTCTTGAACACACATTTTTGGCACCTGCTATGTTCTCAGTGCTCTTCTAGAAGCTGGAGAATTGGTGGTGCCCAAGACAAATGAAGTTCTGAGTCAGGGAGTGTTAAGTCTAGAAAACAAATAAATAATACCTTATGATTCTTTCAAATAGTAAAGAGTTCTATGAAAAAGCAGTGTAATGTGATAGGCCAGTTGTTTGGGCACGAGGTGGAAGCTGGGAGGACACTGCCAGGGAGAGCGGCTGGAGAGGGCTTTTCTGAGCAGAGACACGAAGGATGCTGTGTGAGGCAAAGGCATTCCAGTCCAGCTGTAGGGAATGGCAAAGGCAAAGCTTATGAGGTGAGAACAAGTGTAACATTTTCAAGCACTAGAAAAGAGATCAAGAGCAAAATGTGCTGTAGCCTAATGATTGAGGAGGGAGCAAGGGAACAAGATTACCTCAGAGAGGTGGTCAAGGCCAGCTGATGTCTTGATTTGCAGGTATCAGGAAAGGGTCTGGATTTGAAGTCTAATGGGTGATGCAATGGACTTTTCATGCAGCAGAATGGTGGAATTTGAGTTTACAATGTTTTATAAAATTACTTTGATCTCCGTACCAGGAAGACAAGTGGGTGAGCTACACAGGTAGATGCTGGTGGTTGGGAGAAGTTTGGTACCAGTAGAACAGTTTAGATAAGGGATGTATTTTAAAATTAAATCTACTGAAGTTGTCAGTGGTTCGGCTCTGAGTGGAAGGAAGGAAATCACGAATGACTTCTAAGTATGGAGCTTGGGCTACTTAGTGGATGGTGGGGCAATTACTGAGATAAGGAATATGGAGGAAGGAGTAGTTTTTGGTGGAATGGCAGAGGAGCATTACTCATTCCATTGAAAATGGAAAGGAAACCATAGTAAATATCTCTGCATGCCTTTCTTCAAAAGAAAATCTAGTATGAAAATACAATGCTTGATATTGAAGTTGCTGCTCAGTTTTGTTGCTTTTTCTTGGAGTACCTAGAACATTACGTGGGTGATGGAAGGATGGGCAGATGGATGACTGACTGGTTGGATAAATGTGTAGCTGTCTTAGAAAGGAATGTTCAGATTGACTCTCCATTTATCATATGCAGCTCTATCTACGAAGCCATCGAAAAATCCGTGCCTCAGAGGACACAGTATGTGGGTCTCAGGGATTCCGACCCAAACTACCTTGTCCAATGTGAGAATCATGGAAGTAGTTTTTCTTAAACATTATCCATAATTCCTCCCCATGATAGAATACTTCATGGGTCATTTCAACTATGAATGCTGATTTTTTTTCACTTTATAAAAATCATCACAATAATCTTTATTTTACCAGGCAGGAAGCACTGCTTGCAGCAATCAGTGAAAAAGATGCAAACATTGCCTTGCTGGAATTGTCTGCCTCCAAAAAGAAAAAGACACAGGAAGAAGTTATGGCCCTCAAGCGGGAAAAAGATCGACTGGTGCATCAGTTAAAGCAGCAGGTGGGGCCTCATGCACGAAAGGTGTGTTTTGCTGGTCTGGGGCCTTGGGTGCTTTCTCTGGGTTTAGCTTCTCTTCATCTTGCCATGTCCATCCTGCAAGCTCAAGCAGCTAAAATCAGGTAGGAGTGAAATGTCCTGACTTGTTGCTGAAACATCATTTTATTACTTTTCTGTGCTTATGTGCATGTGCTTGGGCTTATGTGGTTTGCAATCAGTGCTGTTTTCCTTTCTTTTGTGTTAGCATCATCCCTCCAGAAATAGCTCTCAGCTCTCTTCCTTCCAGTGGACTTTGTATGACTTATGACTAAGTCCTAGAAAGTACTAATTAAATTCTGGGTACCTTCTTTCTCATTGGACCTGTTACCTTCTGTCTTGCTCACTTTCTGGCCCTGCGATAACTCCCATCATCCAGTTCTTTTGATTTCTTTCTCTCCATACCTTCAACTTTGATTCTTAAACTATTTCCCCCAGGACTTTCTGGTCCCCTATGCTTGGAGACTGCTAGACTGTGCTTGGAGACTTTCCTAGTCATTGTTTAGTCAGATATTTTTTTATCACCTGTTTACCCCATTATCCTGGTTTTTCCTCCTTTCTAGGCCACTGTATTTCTTCTGAGAGAAAAGAAAGGAGGGACAAAATCCTAACTTGTGCAGAAAATTCTTTGCTTTCTGGAGGGTTTTCTAGAAGTGGCTTAAATAGAAATATTTACACCTGAAGCATATTGCAAAATCATCCCTGAAATCTTCAGACATTATTTCTTCTCTGTATACAGCCTGAGGGCTTTTGGAATCAATGGTTAAAGATACTAGATTCTAGTTTCTTTATAAAACCCATTCAGCAGATAATGGCTTAATGGTCTGTGGTCTCACGGGGTGGCTGCCACATCTTAGCTAGGGCCACCTGTGGCTCTGAAGCTCTCTAAATGCCACTCAGTACCATGTGAAGTGCGTCCATATTGATTCCAGCCCCCAGGACTGGCTCTCTGCCTGCTAGGGTGATCTGGGCTGAGCACAGTGTGCGAGATGAGTGGCAGGGAAGCCCAAAGGGATAAGCTCTCTCTCCTCACAATTGGGCCAACCCTTTCTCTCCTCAGGAAGGAAAAGGTATCCTTCGGCCCTGACCCAGAGTCTAATTCTCATGGGGCTGCCTTGCTGTGAGAGAGAAAGAGACAGACCACCGCTACACCTGGGTGTCCTGTCCTGCAGAGGGAGGGTCCCAGTCACTGCTGGACATGGGGGTCATTCCACAGAGCAGCATGCCTTGCTAGTGCTAGCCCTAGGGGTTGGGAGCTGCTTACATCTGACCTCTTTGTCTGGGGCTGTGCATCTTCTACACTGGTTTTTCCACCCACTTGGCCAAGAAAGTTAAGACAAGCCTTCTTTGCTTTCTCCTAATTCCTTTCTTATGTGCCCTCTACCCTCCCCTCCTGCACCTAACCATTGTAGCTTTCTCCCACAGGTTTATAGACCTAGGAAACAGCCCCTGAGCTCGAATATACCATGCACTTGTGATGCTGGCTACAGTCCAGATATTACGGCCAAGTACCACGGGTCCAGCTACGATGCATATATGATCCAAAGGTCTCAGGTCAGTCAGCTGCTAAGGAGACACTCATCCCCACCATTGGGGTGGGAGTGCATAAGAGCTACATCACATCTTGACCTTCAGCTCTTTTGATGATTTCCAGTTTTCAGTGGCCACAAAGTCTGGGATCATAGATGTTAGCACTATATCTTGATTTGTATTGCAATTTCGTGTATTACGTATTTGCCAGTGGTTCCAGTCTTGGTGGCCACCTTATAGGGCCAGCTTTTCTGAAATAGCCTGGCACTGCTGTAAAGGCAAGGTTACCAGAGGCTTTACTGTTAGGCCCAGTGCATTAAATTTTTCTTTTTGTCTCTTAGACACTCTGCTTCCCAAATCTCCCTCTACTTTTCCCAGTAAGGAATTTTTTAAGGCTGTTTTTTTCTTTTTTTTCTCAGCATCATGAAAATGCACTCCTGGATTCCAGGAAGGATTGAGTGTAGCCCTTCAATTTGCTCCTGGGAAACAGTACAAAGCCTTCATTATTCACAACAGGCTTGGTTTTGGGTATCATGGGGCACATTTGGGAAACCCCAGCCATGCAGAGTTAGGCTCCTGCCTGGGCTAAAACAAGATCTGAAGGGCTGTTGTGGAAAAAGAGGCAGCAAAAAGGGGGAGGATGGGCTCCTTTCCATTACTTAAGTTTGAAATTCTTCCCCCACACCTTACTGGCCACAGAGCAAGAAAAAGAATGTGCATTTAGGTATCTTTGTTGCAGATGATAATGATCCTAAGAATGATGACCAATTTGCCTATAAAAGCAAGCCCTTTTATTGAGAGTTTACTTTGTGCCAAAATGTGAATCCAGTGTACTCAAGGATTTTGTCCCACAGTTTTCACAGAAGCCCTGTGATGTGAGTGCCAAGATGACCTCCTCTTTCTAGGGAGCATAGCTGAGACTCAGAGTATGGAATAACCAGCCCAAGACACACAACTTGTAAGTGATAGAGTTCAGGTTTTGTATAGTCCACCTGAGTCCACAGATACCCCACTAGGTTCAGGAAGGAATTCAGAGTGACAAGCAGATGGGTATTCCAGAGATTGTGAGGTCCTCTTATATATCTTTGTATACCTGAAATAGATGCCAAAATACTCATTTAAAAAATGTTCCCCAGTCATTCACAAAGAGGGGGTTCTGCCTAGAGCTCTTGTCTTAGGATGTTTGATCACATCATCAACTACTAGTCCTCTTGAGGTCTCATCATGTGCATGGATCTACGGGCTTTATGTACATTAACTTGTCAACTCCCACCAAAACAGAAGTGCTGATGCTCTTACAGAGAAGGAACCAGAGGTCCAGAGAGGCTGGGTACCCTGCTCAGGCTTCATAGCTAGACATACCATGATACTTAAAGAAAACTTTTGCCACATAACCTTAAGTGGATTTTGCAGATACCATCTGGAGTTGGACTGCTTAGATTGAATTTTGTTTCTTGCACTTGTTAGCTGAGTGATCATGAGCAAGATACTAAACCCCCCTGAGCCTCAGTTTCCTGATTTGTAAATTGGGCTAATAACCTAATTCAAAGGGTTGTTGTGAGGTGTAATGTATATAAAGTGATTTGCACATACCTGACACATAATATGTGCTATATATGTGTGACCTGCCATTACTACTGCTGCTACTAATTGATTTCATCACCACCAACACTCATAGGCAGTTTGATTTTGATTTTATCTTTGCTATTTTTCACACACCTTGGAGTCACAGCTCATTGAGAACATACTGTTGAACTGTGGGAGAAAGAGCAGGCAGATGTTGGCAGTGAAGCCTTCCTGGTCCTCCCACCCCTAAAGCCTAAGCACTTGGGGAGCAGTGAACAGACATTTCAGGAATTCTAGACCCCAGTTCCCAGTCTGCACTGAACTGGCCCACAGCACTTATTAAATTTGCTTGATTTGTTTGCACAGCCCACATAGACATCAGTCAGAGAGGATATCCCTGGGAGGGCAAGTCCCAGACCTCAATTATCATCACCTGCATGACTGCCTTGGCAGAACAGAGCTCTTTTAGGCATCCAGGCCAATGGGAGGGGATGGTCACGGATCTGGGTGTTCACCTGCCTAATGTTCTGCAAGGATTTGAGGCAAATGAGCTCATGAGAGATGCTACCCTCTTCACACTGCCCTTTGAACTCATCTCATGCAGGTGTCTCTGCCCATAGCATTTCCAGTGACCAAACACAAGTACTGGGTTAATAATCCCCATAGTTATTGCACTTTGCCAAATACATAGTAGGAACTCAGTAAATATTTGTTATGTGAATGAATGCATGATTTCCACATGCCAGGTCTATGCCAAATGTTTTATATATACATTAAGTTTACAAACATTATCTCACTTTTTCCTCACAATCAACCAACTATCCAACATATTGCATACCTACTATGAGCCAGGCTCTCTGCTAGGTACTGGGGCTTCATCCACAACAGATATTTTACATATAATATCTGTAATCCCTTCCTTATGGAGCTTACTTTTTAAATTAGAGGGGGTAGAGAGAAAGATAATAGACAATGAACATAATAAATAGTTACATGGTAGGAAAAATATAGACTAGAATAAGGGCAACAGGCATGCCAGGTTAAGACTAAGGGGCTGGTGACACTGTAAAATAGGGTAGACAGGATGGGCCTCATTGGGAAGAAGACATTTGAACAAAGACTTGAAGGAAATGAGAGAGTAAGCCTTGTGGATATCTGGGGGGAGAGTATTCTGGCAGAGTCAGCCAGTGCAAAATCATTGAGGCAGGAGAGTACTGGTGTCTTTGGGAACAGCAGTGAGCACAGTGTGACTAGAGTGATCAAGGAGGTGAAAAGGCTAGCAGTCAGAGTAATGGGGTGATGTGGGCTGTGTAGGACTCTTGTGTGGGATCTGCTCCAAGTGAGATATCCTGGAGCAGAAATTCCCCGCAGTTAGGAAACAGAATACACCAATCATGCGGCCTCAGAACAGGGATGACTCCTTCCAGACCACTCAGAGTGCCCTGTTTAAGGCTACTCTATTGAGCCTACTCTTCGAATCCCCTGGCCAGCCTCTAAGGAGTCCCAGTGCTTAGTCTGCATTTTAAAAAAAGCATTGGCACTCCACTGGAGCTACAGAAAAGAACTAATGCCAGAATTTGCTTGTCATGGCTAATGAGGTTTTCAAATAGAGTAGGAACAGGGCCCTTTGACAAAATGCCCTCCCTGACCTGGCAGTCACAATAACATATCATTTAAGTCTAAATCTCATACTCTCTTTGCTGTAAGGAGCTAGGCAGGTGGACATTAGCCACCTCCATGCCATTGGCCTCCTCAGGGTGGTGGCTATGCCTGGGAGAAGTGCAGCCAGCCTCCAGGACAAGCCAGAGGTTCTCAAATCTCAGTAATCAGAAGTATGATCTTTTCTAAAGATAAATCTCATGCTCATCACCCTGTAGCTCTTACTGGTGAAAAACCTTCCTTGGCTTCCCTTGCTGGTGGGATAAAGACAAATTTAAACTGATGTGCTCTCTACCTTATACATGCAATTCCCTTTGCCTGGAACACATTTCCCTCTTTTCCTCACCTAGTTAACACCTACTGGTTCATTCAGTTTCAGTCCAATATCACTTTTTCAGGGAGGCCTTCTGGGACTTTCTCATTTGAGTCAGATATTGGCACTCTTGTAGCACATGTACATCGTTTAATTGCACTGTGGAACACATGCAATTTTGCATCTGTTTTGGTGATTATTTGAATAGTAACTATCTGCCCTGCTAGTTAATGAACTCCGTGAGGGACTGAGAATGTGGCTCCATGACTTTTTTTGTTGACCATTTATCTCCTGGCCTAACGCAATTGTTAGCACGTGGTAGGCATTCAGCAAATACTTGTTGAGTGTATGAATGAGTGAATTTACAGGGAAGTTTATTAAAAAAAAAAGACACATCATTGACAATCATGACTTTAGACAGACTTAGCATCATAATTCTTTTCACCCTAATATTACAGGCAGCCACCACCAAGTTACAGGAGTTGGTAGAAAACATGAGATCTGTTTGCTGAATGATGACCAAAAAATGGTACTATGTTCTTTCTTGCCATGTTGCAAGACACTTTGCAGAGATGCCTTTTCCCATACTTGAATTATTTGCAATGGTGTTCATTTTGAATCTTTTCCTTCCAGTCTCTTCACAGTATCCTATTTTAGATCCCCTCCAATTTGGGAGGTTCTTCTTGAATTAAATGCCGCTGAGTTTCCAGATTTGGCAGATACTACTTGCTGTTATGAAGGAAGTCCCTCCATTTCATCCCTGAAAACTTCTGGGTGTCTCATAAAATAATTTGCCTAGAAATACCTAAACTCCTGTTAAACATCTGTCAAGGGAGCCAGAGAAGGTGATATAAAATGAGTTCAGAAATTCCAACTATGCTTAACAACAAAAGAATCTTTATGACACTCTTCAGGTGTTGACATTTGGGTTGATGCTAGGCTGAGTACAGTATAAAGGTAAGAGAGCTGTACAAATTAACTTTCTGTTACTTGTTGCTTAAAAAAGGATAAAGGATTAATCATGATTTGGTAGTAGATATATAAGTCTATCCAACTTTTGTATTTTTCCCAATTCCGTTTCTTCACAAGCACACACCTCTGATTCCTTTACTCCACCTCTTTTTTTAAAAAAAAAAAAAAAATCTGCCTTCCAGATTTTTGCAGTTTGGGGAAAGAGTCTCAATTGGGAATTTGTTAAGGTTTTTTAAAAACTTGTTTTTGTCCTTTCTCTAGGAATACTAGTTCTAAAAAATATTATTAAAATTAACCATCTTTCCTTCTTTTGTGTCTTGGATCCAATCCCCGCAACTCTTTTCCTCCACCCTTGAAGAAAGGACTGACATCAAAATAATTAATTCTGAAATCATTGGATTTTCCTGCTGCTAAAGGGTTTTTGAAGAAAGCTTAAAACTAAATCTTACCCCCTAAGCCTTATTCCCAAATGCTCCCCTGTGTGCTGAAGTAGTGAAATGCACATCCTTGATGAAAATTCCTTTTTAAAATGAGGGCCAGACACTATTGTTTAGTTAAAATTAGAACCAGCTTATTTCTCAGAACCAGTTAGAATGCTTTTGTGATCAGAGATAAATTGTGCTTGGTTTTCTTTTCCCTTTCCTACTGGTTCTGGGTATTGCTTTTGGTTACCAGGAAGCACACTGGTCAGTTGGGAACAGGAAGGCATTAAGACAAGAAGACTAGACCACTGATTCTCTGTGTTTTCCCCCAGAGCTTGCAGAGAAGAGAAGTTCTGTGTCCAGGTTAACATTCTGGAAGCTATTCCAGATCTGCACAGTATAACTGATTTGGGTAAAGTCTCCCCCTTCCCTATGTCCAGACCATGATAGAATTGTCTCCAAGAATTAGCCAAATAGGTTTGTCCAAGAATGGGAGAAGGCAGGCGCTGCCCTGGGAAGTGTTCGGAAGAGCTGGTTTTAAGCATGGGGTTCCAGTCAAAACTGGATCTTGGCAGAGGTAGAACCATCCTGTCAGGGAAGGCAGGAAGCACCTGGGTGAGATGGTTGACCAGACGTTTCTTTCCCCCTCAACTTGGGACTACATGTGGTTGTGCTCTGCATTTACACTTCCATTGCATGATATGCAGATGATTTATAATTATCCTTTATGGTTAGGAGGTGAGCACAATTGAACAGCAGTGGAGGAACTCCATGCAGTAGGGTTCCCATAGCCTTATGTTGTGGTTGGATGAGTGCCAGAAAAGCTTGATTTGATCCCAGCATTGTAATGCATCACAGACTTGCCCCAGATCAAATTGCTGAAATGCAAATGCATTGGTTTTCACTGTAGACACACTTTGGGTTAAGCTGTTCATGTCCCACTGGTAGAATCTAGCCACATCTCTATTTATCATTGACTTCAATGCAAAATGTCTTTACAGGGTGTTCTAGAGAACCCTTTAAAAAAAAAAATACTCAGATCTTTCCTTGGCAGTCCAAGGGCACAGCATTCTCACGGAGGTAAAACACGAACTTCTTGGTGGTACTGAAAACAATTTACTCTTAGTGTCTAAGTAATTGGTCTTAGCCTGGAGAAATTTCTTACTCTAGGTAGCTGGTGCCTCAATCCCAATACTCAAGGAATCCATTTGGTTTGCCATTTGCAACCCAACCAGCATGCAAAGATTGTGGTGGCTAAGTATTGTCTCTGTGATTCCATATGTTTGTCAAATCCCTTTTAAATGCACCTTCCCAAAGCATCAGGTTGATGCTAATGGATCACTTTCTGAGTCTCTCATTTGGACAAAGCCATGTTTTAAAAACCATTTTAGTTGCCTTCCATAAACATTCATAGGGTACCTGTGATGGGACTGTGTGGGGCACTCTTGGGCTATAGAAGATGTTGACTTTCTTTTTGAGCCTTGGGTTTTTATCATCCCTACCACCTATAAGGCAGATATTAGCTCATGAAACAGATAATAGAGAAGATTGCTACTTTTTGGTGCAGAAGTGTTACCGACATTCAAAAATCTTTGCTTGCTGGAGAGGGCAGGGAATGTTTCTTCCAAAGGTAGAAATTGCTATAAATTTTGTGATTGGCAATCCATAGCTTATCTTTTGTGACAAATGCCTATTCAACCATGATCTTTTCTTTTAAGTTTTCAAGGATCCTAGTACAAGTATTGCTAGTTCTGAAAAAACTTAACTCTTTGCTTTTTGAACATACCTTTTTAAGTAGAAAAACTAGAGAAGACCAACTTTACCATTGCATTCCCCCATTTTTAGAAATACTGAAAGGGGGAGATGGGTCTAACTTTTAAGTTTTAGAGCAATTTGCCAGCTTTGTTTCAGTAATTTGAAGCACCCCCACAGTATCTAGCAGTTGGCAGAGTACATCAGGATAATAGGCTTAGCTTAAGGTGACCAAAACAGAGAACAGCATGCAAATGCCAAGACGATCTCTCACGTGCTGTCTTTCTCTTTTTTTTTAATTCAAATTTCACATCTGTGCTCTATTTTTAAACATTTATTCTTTAAGTGATAACGCATGTTTTACCAAGCCTCTTATTGGATTAGACATGTTTGAAATCCCCTCAACTTTAACCTGTTCATTACTGCCTCTAAGAACATTCAGGTCTACCATCAAAGCGGAGAGTGTATATGGGGGAAAGTTTCCAAGATGTCAGCCACCAGGGAGCCATTGTACTTTGAGGAGGGAGAGACCCAGCTGTTGTGCTGTGTGGATTTTGGGAATCTCAGACTGACATTGCTGCAAGAAGAATTAAGTGTGGGTGTAATGTGTGCAGTTTTCTTGATCTTCATGATCGTTTTTCTACTCACATTTTAGAGTGGAAGGAACTAAGTGTTTTTGAACTCTTACTGTATATGGCACTGGACTAGGAATTTGAAATATATTATTTCATTTAATTCTCACAACAACTCTGAAAACCAAGTGTTATTAATCCCATTTTAGAGATGAGGATACTGTGGTCCAGGAACTAGGCAGAGATGCCACAGCTAGTGAGGTGGGGAGGTAACTCCAAAACTCTTCCATGGTTCTTCCCAGTAGATGTCCCCAAGTTAGTGCAATACCTCATTTAGGTAATAGCCCCCTGACCTGGGGCTAAAAAGGAGCATAAAAAGCAGGCTTTATTCTGTGACCCTGAGCACCATTCCCAACCCCTCCTGCCGCCCAAGCCGCCCATGCCGGCTCCCGCCATGACCCGAGGTCACATGTGCAGGCTGGGGAGGGCTACTTATCTCTTCCTGCATCACCAGGCATCACCCGCTGCCAAGGGGAGAAGGGCTGCAGGCTTGATCAAGTGTGTTGCAGTTTCTTCTTTCAGGCATGAAATGTTGGCAGTTGCCTCTTAGAGCCTTTGTGTTTCATTCTCAAGATATCTGCTTGAAAGCCTTTTTCCCCTTTAGTTTTCCTTTTTCTTCTTCATCATTTAATGTATAAAAACAGGTTTCTCCTGGTCCCTTTCTCTCTCTCTCTCCCTCCTTTCCTTCCTCTCATCATATAATTAAAATCCTTTCAGGCTGTCTTCACCTTATCATTTCAAATGAATTGAAAAAAGATACGACTTCCTGCCCTTGTGTCTTCCTGATGCTGAATTTCAAAATGAAAGAAAAGTCCTTCCCTCCCCCCATCTTTTGCTTCAGACTGCCCCTTGAATAACTGTGTTTAAATCATGCTGATTTTTGTCATTGATCAGCATTGCTGTACAAACTGAGTTCACCCTTCCCAGGCTTCAGAATTTCCTCTTTTTTGGCTTTTTCAAGTAATAATTTAACAGGAAAAGGAGTCTTTACCCTCCTCTCTCGTGATTACAGAAAGACAATTATCAAAGACAGAATTTAATGTTTCCACTAGTTTCTATTTACTCTTACTTAACTCCATATTCTTTTTGGGAAATGTCACTTTCTTTTTTCATTCTCTGCAATATGCAGAGGTAAGAATTCCAGAATTCTCCTTGTTCACTGTTTTTATAAAGGTAACTCATAATAATGCACTATATGAAAAAAGTAATAAGGATTTAATTTTATAATCATCCTTATTATGTAAATGATAGTTTTCCACAGTTGGAAGCACATAAATAAATGTTTTATTGTAAAAATAATATATACTCATTATAGAAACTTTTAAAAATGTAAATAAAAACTAAAATCACCCATAACCCCACCAGTCAGAAATAACTGTCATTAAGATTTATAGTTTCCTACATTCCGTTGTCTAAATACATATTTGAACAAAGACATGACATACTACATAATACAGTTTTTTTTAGCCTTATAGACATTTAATGTTGTGTGCAAGTTCCCATGTCCTTAAAAGCCTTCGAAAACATATATCATGGGTGTATGATTTCCATCATTGCCATAATTAATTTTATCATTCTCCTGTTGTTGGGATTTCAACCATTTCTAGTTTTTCACTTTTATAGTCATAGTTGGTGAACATCTCAGTACATAAATCTTTTTTGTGTGTTATTTTTCTTAAGACTGATGCCCCCAAAGTGGAAATAATAGAATTAGGGGAGTATTAAGAATTTTAGAGAACTGAGAAATAGCTCTCTTCTACAAAGTAGTTGACATTTAAAAATTCTAACATAAATGTCAACTGTTTGTGTTAAGGTTGTCTCTGATAATGTGCCACTTGTAGATGTAGGAAAGAATATTGCTAGTCTAGTACAAGTGGTAGGTAGACTTAGAGAGGGGGAGGCAGAGGCAGATTTTTACAGCTTCTTAGGGGAGTAGTCATGGGAAAAAAAGGAGCAGTTCATTCAGCAAATCTTTATTGAGCATCTACTATGTGCCAGATACTGTTCTGGACACCAGGGCTACTATAGGGAACAAAACAAAAATCCCTCCCCCAGAGGAGCTTGTATTCTAGTGGAGGACACAAATAAGAAATAAAATAAAGACATCAAATGTATAGCATGTTAAATGATAATAAATGCTTTGAGGAAAAATAAAGATGATATTCTGTGAGGTGTCTGGAGGTGACTTTGAATAGCGTGTTCCTAGGATGCCTCCCTGAAAAAGGGACCTGTGAGCAAAGACTTGCAGGGAGGTGGGGAGTGAGCCCTGTGGAGCACTGCACAGGGAGGCAGTGGTCAGTAGGGACAAACTGCAGCCAGGAGAGTTGGAATCTGTTCTTCTCAGGTCAGATCCCAAGTGCAGTTGCTGAGTTGACAAGGTGGGGGAGCCAGAACCCCACACCACCAGTGTTTAGATGAGATTAACTTTTTCAAAATATGCACACAACAACCAATACCCTATGCTCTTATCTCTGCCCTGATATGACCATTGGGAAATGCCCGTTCGACACAGCCAGCAAATATTTATTCAGATGATCTTTGACACAGTCTGGGAGTGGAAATGTGCAGGGAGGTTACAAATTCAGATTGTACAGAGAGGAGGTCACTTTAGAAAACAGTGACAGTTGACTGAACAACACCAGCAACTCAGAAGGTCTCAGTCTGGGGTGGTTTTTATGCCCTAGAAACCTCTGATTAACTGATCATTGAAGCTTATTTCCTTTCTCTCATAGCCCAGCACTCCTAGAACTACCACACAACTAAGAAGCCAACCAGAAACCCTACTGCTCTGGGCTACTTTAGGTGTGCCAAAGCCACTTTGGGTGCTAGGGTAGGAAACAGGTGTGTGGATCACAAGGCCAGCAGAGTTTCTGTTGTCGGTCTTCTTGGATTTGGTGGCCCAGTGCTCTCTGAGATGTTTGACTGCAGCAGCCTTCTAGAAAGTATGATGTTAAATCTTTAATCTTTAAACAAAACAAGGTAGCCCACCTCACTAGGAAAGCCCTGGCAAGTAGTAGAAGGTGCAGGGTCTGAGAATGAATGTGGGGATCAGAGTTCTAACCCAGCTTTTTTTTTTTTTTTTAGCAGTAACAGATACAATAGTCTTTATTGTAAGTCCTGTACAGCCAATCAAGCCTCCCAAAAAGGTTTTTGCCAACCTTTTCTAGCTGTCAGTAACCTATGGTTGCAGTTCATCTGTGATTGGACAAGTGGAGTTGCACCCCATCCCACTAACTCTTTTCTTAATAAATTTACTATCATTAAATCTGATGTGTAATCTACTGTTCAGCTATTCCTCATCCTGACACAAAGTATATTCATTAAATTGAAGCTGCTCCATCACTTTAACTCTAGACAATCAACAAAACAAGAAGACAAGCCCTGATTTGTAGCATTTATCCATTTCCAAGGTATAAATATTCTCACCATAGCCAATTTCAAGCTACCAATATGAAATCACTAACTGCAGAGCTGGGAAAAGAGACACAGTAGCCTGCCATCATATAGTGTTTCCACCATACAGATACAACAGACATAAACCACCTCAGTTCTAGCCCAGCTTTGACCCCCAACACACTGAGAAACCTTGGGCAGCTTGCTTTGCTTCTCTTACAGGCTCAGCTTCCCCACATGTAAGGTGAAGGGAGAAACTAACAGACGTCTAAGTTCCTTGCAGTTTTGATAGTCAAACTATTTCAGCACCTTCATACATGTATTACATTGAGTACTTGACCTACAACAAGGACTTTGACGATGCATAGGCAAATGGCAGTATTTACTTCAATAAAGCCTACAGTTTAGTAGGGGACATGTATTGTCCAGCAAGATGTTAACACAAGCTATTATTTCTTGAAGAAATGACATTCTAGGCACAGCATTGTACTTTTTTGGTTTTATTACAATTCTTACAAAAACTCAGGGAAGTTGTACCATCATTATCCCCACTTCGCAGGTGGGGAAACCACGTCACAGAGTTCATGAGTAAATCTGCCTTAGGGGTAACACTTTTAGCCCCTTTGTTTTCATTGCAATGCAGTTGCCATCTTTCCCACTAGGGAATATTTGAGAAATCTAGATTTCAAAGATGAAAGAGATGAAGGAAGGCCCTGAAGTTTGCTCATTTTGCTTGTATAGTCCTGACTTATCTCCACTTATTAGTTGTATGATTGTGAACAGGTCAACTTACCTTCCTGTAAAATTGGTATGTTGGTCCCTAAATAACTCACAGAGAAGCATTATCATGGAGCATCTTCTCTGGGGCAAGGTCTTTTTAAAATTTTGAGGGCTGCACAGATATGCAGGATATTGATCTGAGTTCTGAAGTGCAAAGACAGAGCTATGTTTTTCTTCCCTGCAGGGTAGCCTGTGTTTTGAGGGGATGATCCCAAACTGTCTCTGTGACAATACAGTGACACAAACCTGCTCTGCATGATTTGTTCTCTTGACCAAAGAAGAAAGAACTTGAGTGTCAGTGTTCATAAATAGGCCCCCCTCTTCTACTTTTCTGAGAGACAGACTATGATTATTCTTGAAGAAAAAATAAATGCTGCAGAAGGTGCAAACATTGCCTTGAAAGAACCTAGTTCAGTATGGGTTCAGACATCTTCCTTCCAGGAAGGAGTGTCCAGACCTCCCAGCCCCAGTCTTGCTTGTTCAGGCTCCTGGGAGGTCTGCTGGGTCCAGGGTCTTCTGAGGCTTCTTGAGATGAGATCGGGCTTCCAGGGAGAGCCTCTGTGTTCCTGACCTTTCTAGTGATGCAATCCTTTGTGAGGCAGGGGAACAAAAAGCTGATATTTTGAAGGGGGAAGAGGCATCTCTGGGGGATTATTTTTTATGAACCCAAGACATTTAAGTGTTGCTGATTTATCTTAATAGCAAATGCTATGAGCAAATGTCCCAGTTGCCTCTTTGTGCTTTTGGCAAGTATGGATGAGAAATGGAATAGAACAGACTCAATCAGAGCTGGCTAGCCCAAAGTGCAGGAGTCTGAATCTTCCTCACTTCAAATACATAACTTAGAGATGTTTCCAAAGTTTTCCAACTTGCAAGTGGACACCCAGCTTTGGCAAGAGACAAAGAGGGTTCCATCACCAGATCTTCTGCTTTCAGAATAGTTAATTATCTTGGGCTTGAGGGGAGAAACTCCTACATCTCCCCTAGGTAGTTAGTTCAGTTACCATGTTCTGGTTCTGAAGGTACCGTTTTTGTATAAAGAAGAGCTCTACTGCTTGTCATACACATGATTGGGATTCTCAGAGGACACTGCAGGACTAGTCTACATATCCTCCTGTATCAGGGCTGGAATGAGACCATGCTGAACCAAGCGCCTTAGAAGCTGGAGTATAAATTATGTCAAGGCCATGTTCAGTGTTGTAACATTTACTAATACTTATTAGATATGGATAAAGTCTCCTGGCTTAATTTGGCATGTTGAGCCAGTGCTTCAGATTGTCTTTGGGGACTGGAAAGGAAATGCACAACTTTAGTGTAATTTTTCTTTTGTTCCTTTAGAATGGGACATAATTTTTTATTGTTAGCTGGTGGAAACTTTGGTGAATTGTGGCCAACTGTTGCTCACCCCCACAGGAAGAAAGCATCAGCCTTTAGCTGAGAACATATTCTTTGAAACAAACCAGAATATTTGATTTTTGAAATATCTTCCCACTTAAAAAACGTGCTGTCCAACAAATATTAATGTTCTGACCAAGACCAAGAGAATTAAGGAAGTAGAAAGCTATGGTTTCTCTCTGTGGAAAATTTTAGAGTGATGTGTGATGCTTTAGTTTAACAATAACTCCACTGAGTATGGAAATAGTCTGTAAGGATGCAGGTACAGCCACAAGAACTCACAGAGCATCCTTTTCACTCTTGGTCCTTACTTCTTCCATAGTAGAAGGAGCTAGGTTTTGGCTAAATGTCAGGCATTCCACATTCCTTTACCAGATCACCCACATATACATGACCTTGGGCACATCCTGTCATTTCACTTCCATTTCTGAAATTTATTCAAAAATATATTTGATAAAAGTTCTCCCTTTTTGCTGCCACACAGTTTTATATTGAAAGCCACTGCTGAGCATTTTTAATTGTTTGGGTTGAAAGCTATTGTCCTGTTCTTTATTCTTTTTTTAACCAGCTCACATAGTTTGGTGGTCAGTCATGCATACTTAGTAATCACCTTCAGGGGACCTAAACCTTGTCAATTTTGACGAGTCTGATCAGGTTTGGAGGTTATTGAATTAATCAGTATTATAGCTACAAAATTATTTAAGTGAGATTCTTGTTCTGTTCATAATTACAGGATTGTTTTAACAGATCTCTTTTGCATATTTTTATGAGCAGGAACTCTCTTGGGCAAAGTCTCAGTGGGGTTAGTGCAGGCAATTTTCCATCTGTGGGGTGGTTTTTCAGAATAGTCACATAAAAAAGCCCATTTCTGTCCTCTTAGCCACACCTAATTTTCAGCTTCTGCTGAGAGCAGGACCCAAAATTATCCCCACATTTTCTTATGAAATTCTGTTGAAAAACGTTAGTCCCTGTGCACTGTGCACAAAAGCCAAATTACTTTTGGAATGCTCTGTGGAACTCTGGGAATCCAGATAGGGATCAAGGAAACTGCACAACATCTCCCCCTGCACCCCACCCCCCATCTGCTCAATGTGTTGATTGATTTGTAGGCAATTATTATCCTTACCTTGAACCCTCTGAAGTAAAGTCTTAGGTCTTAACTTCCATTGCATTTTGTTGATTCCTTTATTTGTTTGTTTTTTAAGTATTATAGTTTGTTCCCAAACTTATAAAATGCAAAGAAAAGTTCTGGGAAAGCGGAGGATTCATTCTCCAGTTAAAGCAGTATTCTCCCTCCTAATAATTTGCCAGGATGTTGAGATGTTTCTCAGATCTTTTACACTGTTGAAATGTAAATCAGAGAAAGAACTCCTGGAACAAACCAAACAAAAATCAAACACTTGTTCAGGAACAGTCAGTATATGCTTATGCCGCTTTTTCATATCCAACAATACCAAGATCTTTATGGGCATGTAAGCTTCTGAGGACTTCAGACAGGCATCTCTGAAGAAGTGAGAAAACCTGAAAAAGAGGAAGAAGAAATTCTTTCCTGGTTATTCTTTATCAGTAGCATACTGAGAACAGATAATGAGAACTATTGGACTCTTTCAAAGTTACAGTAATTCCCAGCTTGGAACTCCCCAAAGGCTTAATATGCTGTACCCTCACAGACTCATAGATAAAGAAGGAGGGTCACAAATTAGAATGGAAAATAAAAGGAAAGCATTATAAAATTGATATAGACATTATTTTAACTTATGGCTTTTTGCAGTGTTTCTGGCTATCTCAGGCATAATTCTCAAAAACAATTTATATGTGTCTTAATAGTTACATTAACTGCAGCAGCAATTCCTAAACCTGGCTCTCTTTTGACATGAACTGTTGAGCTTCTTTCCACCTTCACCAAATAACAAGAAGAAGGCCAGGCCTCCAACCTACACCCTCAGAATCTCAAGGGAAGGATACCAAAAGCTGATGGATTGACAGACCAGCATTGGGGAGGCAGTGAGCTACTAAAGGAGATCAGCAGCCTTCCCCCACTCCAAAAGTGGGAATCATTGAGTCCCCATATGCTTGATCTCTCTATATAGATAGCCTTGCAAATTCAGGTACTGTAAACGTAAAATAAATGGCAAGATTTGGGACAGCATTTAGCTGCAGTTGTAACCAGAAGAGGTATAACTGAGGGCTGGTACAGGACTGTGTAACAGGAGTGAGGGTGGGAGTGGAGATAAGCCTGTCAGCACAGGGCACACAATGATAATGGGTAAGAGAGACAGTTGATCAACAGAGTTTATTGAGCACAAAGAGAATCTGAGCCTTGCTCCAGACATTCCAGGGCTATAAAAAGGAATCAGAAGCCACAGACTGAACTCAGGTACCTAGAGTACCCTTAATATCCAGCAGCCTAGCCTGCTGATGTCGTTTGCACAGAATCAGAGAGGCTGAATAACTTGCTGGTAGTTAAACAGCTATTAAATGACTTAATTTTGACCATTTGACTCAGGCCTTCTTACCCCACTTCTAGGTTTCTTTACTCTTCAGGATGCTTCCAGTTGTGGAAATTGTCTTAACAGGATACATTTGAGCCTGGCTGTGATGAAGGCTGTAGTTCCTGGTTTTGTAGGGAGGTGTCATTCCTGACCAGAGGAGCACTAGGGTGGAGATGAACTGTGTGGACATGGGATTAGAGACAGACCATCCTTGGGGAGAATTTCTGTGGAGGAAGCTGGGAGGAAGTCACTTGTTCAGGAAGAAAGGGAGAGGTTGGCCTTGCCCAGCAACTGAACTCCTTCTATCTGAGACACAGGACAGTAAGAAGCTACTGTGTATTCTTCAGGGAGAGTAAGGCATGAAAACTGTCAACATGAAGCAAGTTTGAAATCAGCATTTTTGATTGATGATAAAATGGCTTTTGAGATTAGATTGCTGGGTAATTTCTGTTCATGAGAGCTTGCCATGTGTCTTCTTGTCTGCATTCTCAAAGACTAGTTGGTCAGTAATGATTTGAGTCTTTCATTAATGCATCCTCACCCCCACCATGTTAAGGATAAAATAATAGCTTCCTTCAGTTATTCCTATGAGACAGGGAAATTCAGTCTTTCCTCTGAAGCACAGATTTCAAATAGTGTCCTATAAAAGTTCAGGATCTGAGAGGAGATTCTCAGATTTTAACCTTAAAATTCCAAAACTAAAGACCTTATTTTGCTACCAGTTTCCATTTCAAGTCTGTTCCTAAATGATCACTGTGGTGCATGATTCTTTTAATGGGCTATTTCCCAAAATAAGGGAGAGAGATGGTGGGGGGAGGTTGGTGGGGACAGAAAGAGAGAGAGAGAGAGAAGCAGCCTACCATTTTGGGTGCTGTTTTTATTGTTGTTGAGTGGGATCTGGCCTAAAATGTCCTCAGGCACATGCTGTTTCTGAGCTGTAATTATTCTTTTAACCCACTCCTTTATGTCTGGGTCCTTAATGTCCAAGCTTCTATATAATTATCAAGTTCAGTGTGTGGGAATGGAACAAATATTTTTTGCATGACTTTAGCCTATACATTACTACAGTGCCATATTATTACAAGATATTTCCTGAACTTGGAACGGTACCATTAACACTCTCAACTTAAAAAGCCCAGCAAAGAGATACTCCCAATCTTTGGTCCATGATTCGAAACTCAGATGGACAGTGACTTGATCCAGCAGAGGGTCCTGGGGCTCTTGGGGGAGAATTTGAATTTGGCACTAGTGCGTTGGTCCTGAGCCTGACAAAGACTCGGGAACCCTTCCTCTTCCATCTACCTGTATTGCACAGCTACAGCCGGGACGCTCATCGAAGTTGTGAAGGACATACATTCTTCAGTATTTGATAGGGGCCAATTTGTTAACTGCCTCTTCTAGAGGAAGTTTACTGTGTTAGTTTGCTAGAGTAGAGAGAGAATGGTGATGCTGATGGTTAAGAGTAATCAGAATTTTAAAGGAGCAGGCTGAAAGGAAGAGAGCTTTGGTCAACAAGGCAGGGCTCCATTTAATCCTAGACTGGTTTTTGAAGTTCACCAAAATATAAGACAGTGGGAGTCCTAAGTGCCTCAGGAATCTCTTCCCCTAAACTAAAATGATTCCAATACCATTTTCCCCTAATTTGGGAAATATTTATATCTCAGCATTTTTGTATATGGAGCACAGAAAACTTTTTTACTGTTTCATTTATTATTTCCTGTCATTTATTGAATATTCAAGTAATATAGAAAGAAATAAAGGAGGAAATAAATGCCCTAAAACCCAAGCACCCAGCAATAATCATCAATGTTTTGTGCTCATCTTTCTAGACTTTTCTCACATATGCATGTATGTATGTAACAATATATACACATACATCTATAAACCCATAAATATGTTTCTATGTAGGTATTTATATACTATTTTATATGAACATGTTGTTTTACCACCTGTTTCACCTTCCATTCAACTGTATGTTGTAATAATCTTTCCTTCTGATAAATATAAATATACATCTCTCTCTTGAATGTCGTCTGAGGATTCTATTACATGAATAATGAATATTCAGTAATTTGGTAAACAGAATCCTGTTTCATGGACATTTTGCTTACTTCTCATTAATTGCTCCTGTGATCATCATTCTAGTGAGTATCATGTTATACTTTTCATTCCTGTATATTTGTCCAACTTCCTTTTCAAGAGATTGTTGGACCCCAAGTTGTGCATATTTTGAATTTTAATACATAGTGCAGAGTTGCCCTTGAGAAAGTTTATACTAATTCACAATCCTATCAACAATGCTTAAGAATAGGGAAATTAACTTTCCATTTTCTTAAGCTTTTCTGAATTATAGCCAACTCTGGAACATTACCACTAAATGCCTCAAAGACAGATATGATAATGTAGTGCTGTAGGTTTGATATTTATCCACACCCAAATTCCGGAACAAATTATTCAGTTAGTGGTTTATGAAACTTGGAGTAAAATTGACAATCATTAAGATTCTTTATTTGTTCACTAAGATTAGGTATTGCTAAACTCACATTGTTTTTGGGGAGGTTAATGTAAAGGCAGGATTTCAGCTAATCATTCCACGCAAAATATATGTATATATATATATACATATATATATATATATGTATATATATATATATTTTTTTTTTTTTAAACCAGATAATTAAACAGCTCAACCCTAGGCAGGTTGGTTAGAGAATCCTGTCATCTCAACAGGGAGATTACCAAAGATGCCTGACTCTGTCACCATTATATACAGCCTTTGAAAGCACACTTTTTGAAAATGTGATGCCTTCAAAGCTGGGAAGGTTATGTAAAACAATGGAAGACATAATTAGAATTGAGAAATATCTCAGCAAGTTTAGTTAGGATAAGTCTAAAGCAAATATTCAGTAATGAAAAGAATTAAGTTTATATTTAGAATTAAAATTCAGGTAGGGGTGTATGTGTGTTTCTCTGTGTCTGTGTCTTTGTGTCTGTGTGTGTATGAATGGCAGGGAAACTGCCACCAGGATATGAGTTTAATCAATCACAGATTTGAATATTAGTCATCATTGCATAGCAGATGCTAAGAAATCAATGAAATGCAAGAATACATTGATTGTCTTAAAATAGTTTGGCACAGGTAAGGACACATGTGGAGACTTGGATTCAGACCCTGTTCAGGTAGTTATTCTCTAAGAAGAGCCCTGACACATTGTAATGACCCTGTGTATGATGGGGTACCGAGAGGGGACAAAATGCAGTGGAGAATGACTAGCTGGAGGACAGAGACTACTTAGGCTACATATGCTAGAGAAAAAAGGTAGTAACTGTATTGAAGTGTCTAAAGACCTGGGTCCCCTCTAAAAAGACAGAATTAGGAAATTGCAATCTAAACACTCAAAATACATATAGATGAGAGATACCCCATTTAAACCATTCAGTGCATAGTCTCAGAAAGTATTTAGTGTCCCATCGTTAGTGATAATACATACACCAAAACTGCTATGCAGGGAATTCCTGTTTGAGGAAAGAGGGGTCTATTAACTCTTTCCACCAGCATGTCTTTGATGAGTGGCATTTATATGCCCAGTACTCTCCCATGGATGACCCAGACTTCCCCCACTCCCCACCCCCCCCACCAAAAAAAAAAAACACCACAATGTCTTTTGCAGAGAAATAAAATATAATAACTGCTAATGCTGGGACTCCTGTTTATGGTCCACCAGTAACCACCACCTGCTAGAGCTGGGGCACAAAGGGAAGGAATCTGGGTCTCTCTGCATCCCAGCATACCAACTAGCTAATATTTCTCCCCTTTTCTCTTCTGCTTAAGTTAACATGTCAGATGCTAATGTATTTGAATGATTGGGTTCCCAAGTATCCTCAAGTCTAGTCTATCTGTGCACATTTTCTTTTCCCCCCGTAGCCTGCTCTTATATGCTTTCTCCCCACTTGTACTTAGGTTCTTCTTGCCGAAAGCAGCTCTCACCAATTTTCTTATATGTGCAATTATTCTCACAACCAATAAGAAAATGTCTCTCAAGAAATTGCCCAAATAAGTGGACAGAAGGAATGAAAAGGAGACTCCACTGATAATGAAATAGAATGACCAATAAATGAATGAAAATATGCTTAGTCTCAAATTATAATTACGGAAATATGCATGGCATACAGTTTTTCATCTATTGGATTTTTGTAGATTAAAGGGTTTGAAGAGGCTCCGTGTTGGCACAGTGTAGGCAAAGAGGTGCAGAATGGAAGTTGACCAACATTTTTGAAGGGAAATTTGGTAATATCTTTCAAAGTTTAAAATGAGTATACTTTATTTTAGGGATATCTACTGAATCTCTTTTCCTAGTATGTTACAGAAACAGCTATTACATGTTTCAGCATCCATCCTTGTTAAGAACAAGCGCGTGAGGATGAGCAAAGCTGTTCCTTCAGAAAAGTATTCTTTGAAAAATTGTTGGAATAATGAAAAACTTGAAATTACCCAAATGTTCATCATTCATTCAACAAACATTTGTTGGTGCTCACTATGTGTCAGTCAGTGTTTTAGGTTCTTGGGATAAATCTTTGGACAGAATAAACAAAGATTTCTGCCCGCTGTTTCAGTACATTAATAGAAGACTGGTAAATAAAAGTACATGCATAGAATGGAATCATATGTAACCATTAAAAATTTTAAATGAGATATCTCTTATGTGATCTTGACATGAAAGGATGGCCAAGACATACTATACATTTTATTTTTTAAAGGTGTGTGCATATTTTTGTGCTTGCATTATGCATAAAAATTTTCTGGAAAGACTGGCAAAAATCCTTAATAGTGGGAGTGGATATTGGGGTAAGGGAAGCGGGAATTTTTTTCATAAACTCTTTAATGCTATTAAATTTTTTGTAACTAGCATGTATGATTTATATAATAGAAAACTTACAGATGTTATTTTAAAAAGAAGATATTAGAAAGCCACATCACTAGTTCTGCTAGAGAACTCATATCTTAAAGTGGAAAATTCCTTAACGTATCTGTAGGCATTGAGACCAAAATGATTAGATGTTTGATGCTGTTCAGACTCAAGAATGGAAATTAATACCATAGTACTTTGGAATGCAAAATGAAGGACATGAGGTGGGCCTGTGGTATTACTGGTCAGGGGCATGGTGGGCTTGTCTACACATGCAAATCTAATTGGAAGGCAGCCAGGGGCAGGGGAAGGGCCTGGGACCAGCAATCAGGTATTCTGGGGCTTTCTCCTGGGTTTGTGATTGACTGACCTTCAGCTTCCTAGAGCCTCAGTCTCCCCTTCTGCAAAATAGTGAACTTGGAGTCACTGATTTAAGGTGTGGACACCAGTAACATTACACTAATCTAGATTAGTCTTCACTTGTCGGAGAGAGATTTGAGATAGCTCCTGAAATCTCAACTTTCCAGTTACCCATATTCTCCTAGTGCTTTGAAGAAACATCACTTTTGTACTTTAGTATCTGTTTTTGTTTAGATTCAAGTTTAAAAACACTGAGGTATTTTGTACTTAGGCTATTTCAACTTCAGGGTCATAGAAGATGAGGCTTTTTGGGGTCAGCCTTAAACAGGTGACTAAGAAATGGATTTTCAAAGTGTGTTTCTTTGACTAATTTGATGTGCTGGAGGAAAAAATATAACAAAAAAACAACATGAGTCAATACTCTGGGCAATTCTAGATGACATTTCTGAAACTTGGCTTTTTCTCAGATCCCAAACCCCGGAAGTTCCACTTTGCCTCTTCTTTGGGGGTAAGTTTTCACAGAAGAAGAGGTGGTGGATATAGATGAGTTTTCATTCTTGTGTGCTGGGGGACTATTAGCTTGGAAGAGCATGTGAGGGGACCTGTGAGTGATATGCCTGTCTTGTCCTTGTGTCTCT
Source organism: Camelus dromedarius (assembly GCF_036321535.1). Classification (NCBI taxonomy): domain Eukaryota; kingdom Metazoa; phylum Chordata; class Mammalia; order Artiodactyla; family Camelidae; genus Camelus; species Camelus dromedarius. The sequence continues at coordinate 29,090,702 of NC_087452.1, forward strand.
GGGAGGGTCCATGGAGGCCTTCTGTCCAGAGGGGAATATGTGACTCAGACTTTCCTTCCATTAAATTGGTCCTAGTTAGGGTAAGTTCCGAGTATCCGATATAAAGCTGGTAAGGGTACTGAAATCCAAACAGAGGGAGGACAGCATAGCAGGCAACCCAATGAGAAGATAAACGCCAGAGGGAATGTTTCATAGATTTGGTATTTGGGACACTCCACTGCTGTTTCTTTCTTCCCATTTGTTTTTCAGTTGATTGGAAAACTACTAATGAGCATGTTTACATTTTCTCCAGTTGTTTTACCCAAGTGTGAGACCAGCTGGGGAGAGGGGTTTGTTCTCTGTCCAAGTCCCTAGCTGTCTCTCCCTCTGTCTTCCTCTCCCTCTCCAGCTGCCAGGCCCCCTTCACCCTGCCAAGCCTCTCCTCACTGTCTCACCACCCCGCTCCCTGAGGTTCTCTCTGGATTCAGCACCGGCCAGCAGCCCCACCACATGTTTTGCATTGCACACACCCTCCCTGCTCTCCCCTCTTTGTTGTCATTTGTTTTGTTTTGAAGGGGATGAAGTACAGAGGAGGTGTTGGGTTTGTGCCGTTCCACTCAGCTTCACAACTGGGAGCAGGCCCGGATTTCATTTGCTCCCATTTCTGCACCAAGGTCAGCCCCTGTAGGAGAATGTCCGTCTGTCCTGCATTGGTTCTCTCTGGGCTGTTGACAATTTCTAGTCTCTGTTGTCTGTAACCCAGTCCATTCTTAGTCGCTTTGCTCTTTCCTTCTGAGGGTGTCTCAAGCTTCTGTCATTTTGAAAACTACCTTCACAAGATTTTCCATGCCTCATGACATAATTTCTATGAATTCTCAGTTGGATGTTGTTGTTATAATTTATTCCAATATGTTTTAATACAAATCCGTAACTGTGAAAAACTCTGCTTCCTGTGAATCATCTTGCGTATCTCCAGGTATGTGGACTCTTCTGTTCTTAGCCCTTCCTGTGTAAGACTCTCCTCCCTTCCTGAGGAGCTGCTGGGTTACTCAGACTTCAGGTTCTCCTCAGAACACTCATTTGTACTGTCAGTTTCCAGTCTATTGGTCAGTTCTATTAGGCCAGACCCTGAGATTTTTTTTTTTTCAGTTCATTAGTTGAAGAGATGATTTGGTGATGCCAGTTCTGCCTACTAGACAAATGATAAATATTTGTTGGATGTATGAATCCAGTGAAGACCTTTACTTTCCTTGTCAGCAGTTTTAGAGTCAATTCTAATGCCTGCAAAATTACCTTCTCCTTTAATTTCTTCCTTTCTTTTTTTTCTTTTTATCAATTCTCCATCCTTCATTCCCTTCCTTTCTTCCCAGCCTCCATTTTTTTCTTTCGTTTTATTTTGAGTTAAAAAATGGGGATTTGATTTTGAAGCTAACTTTCTAAAGAAACTCCTAATAGACCATGCACAGAATATGTCCTTAGTAGGAGAGTTCGGGTTTTTTTCAGAGACCCTCTATTGACTCTCCAAGTTGAAACAGTTTAGACTCCACATAAAATATGCATTGTTTACCCAGGCTCTTCATGCTCTGCATACTGTTACAGTCCTTGAAGAGCTTGTCAGTGACAAGTAAGATAAATGAATGAAGAGGACTTTACAAGTGTTTAAAAGCTAAGTATAGCATGTGCTGTCCACTACTTAATTAAACAGACCTGTGCTTAACTAAGTAACTCTGTGGTGGAAACTTCTAGGGCCTTCCCCTTCTCCCAGACCCCCACCATGCCAACTGTGCTCAGGATGTTAGAAATTTCTTGGTTGTGTGCAGTTGCTAATGTGTTAGCCTAGATTTGAAACCATCTTACTGGTTAAAGCATTAAAAATTAGTTTGGATTGTGGAAAATGACTTTTATATTTATATTCAGACTTGGTCAGCAACATGGACTCTCTTGGGGTTTGATCAAGATTTTATGATGTATCTGAGTTTCATCCTTTTCACAGAGAACTTTAAAATAAAAAATGAGCTGTTTTCTCTTGTCAGTTCTGATTGTGGCCAAAAAGAGTTGGAGCCTGTTTCCAGATCAACCTTAATTTTTATAATAAAGGGGTCAGTTCTTATGGCTTTGAGCAGTAGGGTAGAGTGGCTACTTAGGAAGCTCTGGAATCATAGTCCCAAATCTACCAGTTGTATAATTTTGGCCTCAGTTTCTTCATCTGTAAAGTGGGGATAATAACAGCCTCTACCAGGGCTGATATTGAGGTTGTGTGCATTTGAGTCACTCTTGGTTTTTATGTGTTTCTGCCCCTGTTATAGCAGTAATTAAAGATTTTGAATATGCCCCCAACCCCAGCCTATATCCCAGTGTTGATGTGACTGACTAGAAGAGATGACAACAGTAAATTGCTGTGATTGGCACACAGAAAGGGCTAGGAAAGCATCAGTTATTATCCTTGATACATTCATAGGAGGCTCTGTTTCACAGTACCAATCTTCTTTCTGCCACTATTGAGGATGCTAGTCTCTACATCATCAGCAAGGTACACAGAACTCTTCCTCTGTAAATAAATTCTGCCCCCATGGGCTGCATTGGCTGGTAGCAGAACAGAGGTAATGATGCCCTCAGCTATAATTGCTGTCCATAACCTTCTGGGGAATTCCTCAGGTTCCTAAGGTGACAGCAGGAAATAGTTTATCAGAATAATTTCCCTCTGATTTTAGAAGAAAAAAAAGAAATAAAAACTGCACAAAATAGGTGGTGAGGAATAAGAACAGTAGACCAGCATTTATCATGTGGAGTTTGGTTCATGCTAAAGACATTCTTTTCTCTCTTGCCCATTTTATAGATACAGGAACTGAGGCTCATGGAAAAGTGATTCAGTATGCGTCTCAGAGTGAATATTTGGCAGAAACAGAATTAGTGCCAAGCCTCTGTAACTTCCCTAAGAAAGGTGACAGATCTGTTTCCCTCAGTGATGAGAAATTTTAAGAGCTGTCCATGGAAAGGCCTGGTAGTCACAGGAGTGTTAGTCCTGTGAAAAATTTAGACAAAGGTTTGTTAATCATTCAACAAAGGTGCTGGGATTCCCATAAAAACAGACACAGAGACAAGGATTTGGTGTAAGTAGTTTATTTGGGAGGTGATCCCAAAAAGCATGGTGGGAAAATTGAGAAGTGAGACAGGGAAGTGAAAGGCAGATAAAGATGCATTAATGGGTGATAGCCTAACATAGTCAACCAGGGCTGCACCCTGCTGGGGACCTACTGAGAGATTCTGGAACACCCCATAGTGTAGTTCCACTGAGGGACTGGGATGCTGGTTATGTATCCATCACCTCCATCCCTTATAGATTGAGAGTTGTTCAAAGGCATGGGTCTGCCTCGTTCCCTGGCCAAACCTGCACCTGTGACCAGAGAAGGACCTCAGGCATAGAGATGTGCAGGGGCTCGAGGTGAAAAGACAGCAGCACATCCGGGACTACCCATTCAATCAACAAGTGACCTCTGGGGTGGAACAAGAGGATATGGGAGGGGCACTGACATTCTCTATAACAATTAAAAATAAAATAAAATAAGGGTACTTAATGAGTAGGTACAAAAATAGCAGCCAAACTGTCCATGGTGGCTACTAATTTTCTGTCTATAAATAAGGACTGAAGGAAGCGGCTTCAGCAAAGTTGGGAGGGAGAGTCTCATGGATGTCCTGTTCGGCTGCAGAGGGATGGCAAGAAGGACTGATGAGCTGAATAAGTTGGGGGAGATCAGACCAGTTTTCAAGGCAGGACTGGTGCTTCGGCAGTTGGTGTAGATATTTGTAAATAGATAGCTGTCCAGAGCCTGGTCCATTTTCCCAGAAAAGTCGTAGTTTGACATGTGTGAGCATATTGGTAAGGCTCTGTCTTAAATTCCTCCCAAAATGCCCCAAGTTGATAAGTTCTTCTGAGAAATAAGAGAGTGAATTATCATCTCAAATACTTTTCCTGCTTCTCTACATCCAATAAAGGAACAAAGAAAGCAGTACGCACGCACGTGAGTCATACTTTGGGTTCCAGTTCCCCCTCATTGACCTGTTTTCCTCTCATAGTGATTAGAGGGTGAATGTACCATGGACTCTCCCCAGTCCACTCTTCTTTATACCCACGTCCACACCAACTCTCAAATCTTAGCTCAAGAGTTACCTGACCCATGGAGCCTTTGTTGATATTCCAGCCCTTAGCTAGAAGGGATTTCTCCTGCCTTCAGACATTCATATAAACCAAAGTTCCTCATGTATTTATCTTTGTTCTGTTGCTTGTGTCTTGCCTGGGAACTTACCCTTGATACATTGCTGTAGGATTCTGGAGTCAGAAACCTAGGTTTAAGTCCTGTTCCTCTCCTCATTAGCTGAGCAATCATGCGCTTGGTTTCCTCACCTGTAAAAGAGGGTTCATAAGAATAACTGTCTCAAAAGTGAGGATTCAATAAACACATTCTAGTCAAACACTTAGCCTAGCACATAATTGTTTTCGTCTTTATGGCTACAGAAGTTCGGTAAGTGTTGAGTAAATTTCTGTGCAGTGTCCACAGGAGAAGCCTTTCCATCATTGATTCTTACTTACTACCACAAGGTTCCCCAATGCAGCATATTACCCTAATAGCTTCTTTGTCCTCCTGCTTCATTTTGTCTTCCAAGAGAGACCTGAGCATTTGAACCCAGACCCCACTCAGTTATGACTCACTGCCATGTGGGCCTGGCAGGTGTTCAGGAAATCCCTCCGCTCCTCACTGTCTAGTTGTTGTCTGGTTTCTTCATCTTTAACTCAGAGACAAGAACTGTTGACCTTGCTCTGATTTCACAGAAACAAGACCAGTAGAAGAGTTCTGGACTATTTTGGATTTCCCTGGCAGGAAAGAGGGAGAAAAGAAAACCTGAGAGAAGAAAGTGTAATTGCTATTGTATGGTATTATCTCCATATCCCATAGCAACAAATCTTATTATATATTTTTTCTTATTTAAACCATATTCATGAAGGTTTTATTGTTAACTTGATCCAGATGACTGATCAAAGCATTGTTCATTATTGCCACCTTGCTAAAATATTTTTAAAAGCAGTTTTAATATTACACTTTTATAGCTACATATTGCTATTAAGCTATTGAGTCTATTACTAGTCAATCAAGGATTTTCATTTTGTTTCGAGAGTTCCTTGGATAAACTCTTCAGAAATGTCAAGAGAGATGGAGTATATGGCACCTTTTCACAGATGGTGTTCATCAGGGATTTTAGTTAATGGATAAAGTTTCAGTTTTCCATGGCTGACTTTTGATGCTAATGAAAGTATTCTAAAGATCCCTGCTCTTCCAAAGGCTGGAGGATAGTAAGGAAGTGAACCCCATAACACCCCCAAACTCTTTATTCTTAATGAGGTAAGTAACCAAAGGCACGGGGTATTTCTGTATTTTACTTAAGAATGGAGTATTTCTCAAAGAAGAACAATCTGACTTTTCTAATAGCTCCAAAACTCTACATTTATCCTGCTGTCCCACTCCCAGGAACAACAACCAAAAACAAATACACAATAGGGAAAATTAAACTGTCGCATGAAGAGTTACATATTCTTCATGGCGAATCATAGATGCTAATTGTATATTTTTTACTTTCATGTGTTCCGTGGTAGCCCATACCCTTTCCATTCATTCCTTCACACACTTACACATTTATTCAACACACATTTTCTTATATACCAGACTCTGCGCTAGATGGTGAGTACAAGGGTAATTCACACATAGTGCTTCCCTCAAGAGAATTTAAACCTAGTGGAGGAGAAAGCAAAGAAAGCATGTGGTTATTTACCATTCATGGAGATACGTTCCATGACTGAAGTGGGTGAGGAGTAGGTACAGAATTCTGGGGAAGGCAGTAGAAGAGTACTTAATCCCTTATGAAGTGGACTTAGGGAAGTTGGTTTTGGAGGTGATGGTGTTGATGCTAAGGCTGGAGGAACTAATGGTTATAACTCAGGTAAATGGGGAGAGGATAAAAGGCATGAGAAGACCAGAGATCAGCACGTCCCACAGCCAGGGAGGTGGAGGGATGAGTGGCTGGGAGGTGAACAGCAGTTACTTTGAAAGAGCTTCGTAAGCTGTGGTAGAGATGGGGCTCTTTCCTGAGGGCAGAGGGGAGCCTCTGAGGAATTTGAAGCCAGAGAGTAACAGGGGTTTGATGTCACTTCAGCTGCAGATTGTGTTCAGTGGGAGGCAAGAGTGCAGCAGGAGAGCAGTTAGGAACCTGTTGCCCCAGAGAAATAAGGGGGTGCCTGGAAGAAAGAGGAAGTAGAAAATGAAATCTGATTAGATTTGTCTCAGCAGTCATGACATAACATAGTAAAACGAATATAACATAGTTAGCCAAAGGTGAAAGTGTCAGGTCAGCAGTTTGGTAGATTCTGAAAAGGAAATAAAAGTGGGCTTCAGTGAATTACTAAATGAGACCATGAGTTCCCAAGTGCAGTGCTGTGGAAAGCTATCCCTCTCCAACTCTATATTAGCTTTCCTAGGATTTCAGTTATAACTGCCCGGAAGATTTGTGTCTAAGGCTTTGCGTTGGGCACCTTGTGCATCAGATGACTACTGTTACACGTGGAATCACCTGGTAGATGTGTCCAGAATTATTTGAACAAATAGTATACTTGTTCCAATCCTTCTTTAACTTTTTTCTGCAGTTTTCTTCCATCCACCATTAGGGAGTGTTATTCATAGCTTCCTATCTTTCCAGACCATTCTTGGTGTCTTAGAAAACCAGTGTAGTTGGGTGGTGGATAGGTAGTGTAGACTGAAAAAAAAAATTAAAGAGACCCCATTTCCAGTTCGACAATTAACCGAGCAGATTTGGTCAAACTTTTTTATGGTAGGGAAAGCTAGCAACCAGCCTGTAAGAACTCGGTCACAGTTTAAGGGATATGCTACAAGCAAGATAAATAAAAATGGTCTAGGGTATCAGGCCAAACTCTCATTTTTCATCTCCATTTCACACTCTTCTCTTCCAGCCCAGACTAATCAAAAGAAGCCTCTTCCGCTCACAATTGCTCTGTGTACATTTCCCCCAGATCTGGTATTCACATGAACAACGTGGTTTATTTATATTTCAGCACCAAATTGGAAAGATGACATCATTCATTTACAGTCTTTATCCCATGACATGCCTACTCTCCAACACCTCATTTCGGCAGACACATTTAGGACTGCATATAGCATCTTGTTTAGCTTGTACATTCTTTTATGGGATACAGTTCAAAGGTAGGGAACTTTAGGCTTGTCGCTGGTAAGAAAATAATCTCATAAAATCACAGGAGCTTCCCCAAAGGATAAGGACATTATAATGTTTACAATAACAGAGTTATTATTTGTTCATTTAGGTTTCATCATTCATTCTTGGGTGAGTCTCTTCCTTCTTGACCATAGGCAGATCTTAACAGCTCCCTTCAGACTTTCAGAATACTATTAGAAGAAACAATTCCAGATTTATTAGTTCATGAGTTCAAAAGTACAGGCTCCTGACAATACTGGAATTTTAGGTGTGAACGCTGAATTTCACAATCTCATGTGTAGGGCAGGCAGAGTAGATGAGCCTCAGCACTTGGTGGGCAACAACTCCACTGACCTGCTCTTTCTTACAAGGTGTAACGTGTCTATTGGGTCTTCTGACACTTTAAGTGGACAAGTGAAGGATGGAAATGCTATCAGCTGACAAAGTTTGCCTGGGATTTTTTATTTGATTTTTAGATGGCTCTTTCCCTCTATTTTTATTGTTTTTATCCATACGCATGCCTTTTTTACATCCACTCTGGGGCCTTTCAGATATTATACACATTTTAAAAAATGGAGTGAGTAAATCATGAGACATCCTCTGTCACATAGAATTGGGATGTGAGGTGTTTCCAAAACTTAACAGAACTGAAGCATTTATGAGAAAGTTATTTCTACCTGTTCAGCTGTTTGCTTTTTTTTTTTTTTTTTTAACTTGCAACATGGCGAAGAGGGAAGCCTAGAGATTGAGAATTGGGAGACCCAGAAGATATCCATGTTTTATGTCAAGAAAGAGACTCTGGAGGCTGAAATCTATGCCTTGATTTTCTAGCTGGAAATGAGGATAGTAATAATTCCTCCCAGGAAAATTTTGAGTATAATTAGACTGTACATGAAAAATACTACAAATATATACTGCTAGGTCCTTTAATATTATCAGAATATTATTTATATTACATACTAAAATTCCAACTAGCTGGAGGCTCTGCCAGCCTCTGCCTTCCAGGTCTCTTAAAGTGCTTATGGGATTGTTATGGCAACTCATGACATGTCCTCAACTCTTAGTGACCTTCTCTGGCTGAAAACAAACTTGCAGCACCCCTCAAAATCATGGCCCTTTCTTTCTTCCAGTCATTCGTTGCAGCAACATGCATAGTATTATCTGCATTTGCTTAGCTCTGTATTAGATTCTGGGGAGAGGCAGATGAAAGAAAGAGCCTCAAGCCTAGCGACAAATGGACAGATAAGTCCGTGGCTGTAGAGCTGTGGTAAGTAGGAGGTACACGTCACCCGGCCTAAAGGGCGGGGTCAAGAAAAGGCTGTCCTTTAGCCAGGCATAGAAGTTAGAGGCAAAGGAACATGTATTAAGAAGGAAAAGTGTCTTCCACTAAGTAACAGCAACAATATTAATGGTAATAATAGCATATGACTTTTACTTCAAGCCCATTGCCTGCCAGATCACTTTCTCCTCACTGCAACCCCAGGGAGGGAGGCACTATTACTCCCATTTTAAAGCTGGGGAAACTGAGGTGTGGAAATAGTTAACTCTCAAAAGACTTCATAACCAGTAAAGAGGTGGAGAAGGACTTGAACCCAGACGGTTTTATCTCTAAACCCACACTTGTACTCTACATTTTGTTGCTTTCTGGGCTAGATATTTTTATCTGCCCTTTCCCATGGTCTTTAGGCATTTTTCTAGAGTCTGTGACCCTGTTAAGTAATTGATAGTTATTCTGTTTCTTGCCCTTCATAATAAAACAATACAGTTCTGTGGCCCTGGGTTTAACTATGACACCTAGTTGCATCATGTGACAAATATTAAACTTTGCTTTTTTTCTGCTTTATTTCCCAAAGAACAGTATCATTTAAAATGTGTATAGAGAGCTCTTTCCCTAGAAGTCATCATAGCAACAAATCATCTCCATCAGTATTTTGCATTTAGCAGCTTTTAAGTGGATTTCTCTGCCTTATCTTGCCAGACCACTGTTTGCTGTTTGTCTGTAGTTCTCTGTCTCTACCCAGCCCTTTCCCATCTTTTCATCCAGGGCTTCCTTCTTTTGCTTGCTCTAGAGTGTAGGATGTGATTGTTGGCAGTATGTGATTGCAAGCTTATTCTGGATCTCAGTGATCACTTGATAACAAAACAAAGCACTTTAGAAAGTGTCCATTTTTTCTCTTTTAAATCACATGGATGGGGGAAGTACACTTATGTCTACAAATGTAGATCCAAGAACATAGTGACTTCAAGGATGTGACAAAGTCTCTTTCATCAAAGCTGATGGCATGATGCATTCTTTATTAAGTTTCAGTTTAACTAAAAATGAAAATTTCTGGGTTAGGAACAAAGGGAGACCTATAGGTGCTATAATTATGCCCTGAGTCTCTTTGGCTGGTCTTCTAGCTCCTGATGGAAACTTTCCTGGTTTTTGTTCTGCACAGACCCAGAACAGAATGAAGCTGATGGCGGACAACTATGATGAGGACCACCACCACTACCACCACCACCACCATCACCACCACCACCGATCTCCTGGGAGGTCGCAACATTCCAATCACAGGCCTTCTCCTGACCAGGTCAGTTTCATTGCTGCTTACCTCCAGGACCCCTTTTACCCTTTGGATATTTTAAGATAAAATAAATAATCCTCAAGAAATAATAAACAGCATAAAGTGATATGTTCTTTGAACTGAAACTAATAGCTTTGGTATTTATTTCCATCACTCAAGGAATCTAAATGTTTTCCTTTCTCCTTCCTCTTTAAGGTTTTGTCTGTTCTTGTTTATGTTATGCATTTTCTTTCCTCCCCTCCTTTCTTCTTTCATAGATATGTAGTCTGTTGCTGGCTCAGTATCTAATGGTGGGTTACTTTGGAACGTCTCTTTCAGAGTTTTAAGTGAGAGCACTTTGTTTTCATGAGCTTGGCAACCAGAGAAAGCTTGAGTTTGCTGAGCACTGTCCTAGAAAATTCCTTAGTGATGCAAATTAAAACTGGGGTAAAACAACATAAAAAGAAATCAGTTTTGCTTGCATTTTAGCCAGTGAAGTCAAGGGGTCCAGTTTATTTGATTTGGACCCTATCTTAACCCTTGACTAAGTAAAGTAGTGAAGAGATGGACTGACAAAAACACAACCCTCCTGTAGTTTTCAACAATATTTGCATTCAGCCACCAAATGCAAAAACTATTTATGGTGTTTAGCATTAAAATTCTTAAAGGTGAACTTCATAGAAATTATGAAATTAAATGCAAACTAGCAAGGTAATGTAGTCAAAATTAGCAGCATTTCCTCCTTTATTGTTCTATGACCTTTTAAAAAATAGTGTAACATACAAAAAATTACAACAGTGATGGGGCCATAGGTAATGGAATAGAATCATCTGGATAAGTGTGAATGCCTTTGTTACATATTTCTGAATATGTGAGGGGAGATCTTATTGCAATTACCTGTGTGAAGAGGAGTTTAATTGTTTGCTGGAGGGAGGGGTGCTTATTATGCTCCTAAAACTATTTTTCAGATGGCTGTTTCCTTTTCATCTCATGTCACTAGCATCCCAAAGAAGAAGTTAAGATTCCAAGTCTCCAAGGTGTTTTACCAGGAGTACAACTTCAGGGAGCACTGTTTATATAATACACAACGTAAGATGTGCTTCCCGGAGCTGTATAGTAAGGTAGCTCGAACCAGGAGGCTCCCTGCCCCCACTTCTAACTTGGCCCTACCCTCGTACTGGGAAACATTAGTCCTCAGAGACCTCAACCCTGCAGAAGATGTTCACACAGGACATCTTGGTTTCTGAAGCCAAGTGCAGGAAGGTACCAGTTTATGTCATTAGTTCTCAAAACTGGTTCTCAATTTGGAGATCAGCAAAATGGAGAGATTAAGTTTATGCCATTATCTTGTATGTCTGTAGTTTTGGTTGACTTGGTTTTATTTATTCAAATCTCATTCTTCACTGCCACCACCACTTCCTGCACTGATTTATCCCAGTATACTTGGCATCCTGCTAACTAAATCTCTTCATTCTCATTCTTGATCCCTGCCCTTTGCTCCTTGACCTTCTGCCATGAGGAGTTTATTGGTTTTATTGGTGCTAGAAGGCCACGCTGGACTTTCCCCTAGAGAAACAGGAACAGAGAACAGTATAGGGACAGAAAGAAGGATTTGGAGCCAAACTGTGGGAGTGGATCACACAAGGACCTGCTAAGAGAACAGTCTCGTTTCATCACAGAGACACATAGGCTAATGTGTCCTGCTAGAGACGTGGCACAGTTCAAATTTATCTGCCTTGTGAAGGATATTTTTTATGAAAACTTGTCTCTGGATATTTTCCTAGAGTTCTTTAATCATTAAACTAGAGTACTTGCCTGCTTGGTTGACTTCCTTATGTTTGTCTACCGACACTAGAGGTTGTCATAGGGCAAAAAACATTGCTCAGAGGTGGTGCCCTTCATAGAAGGGTTAGCATTCCTTGAGGAATGTATGGTTAAGCTGTGTTGTCAGGACCTCTGGTATACCTTTCTCATTGCCACTGTTAGAGAGATGGTGACGACCTTCCACTTTTACATCCTTCATCTCAGTAACTACTGTAAGCGACCCACAGGCATAGAAGCAGAGAGCTTTATCCTCTTCTGCATATGAAAAACCCAGTCCCTGAGAGAAGGGAGGTGGCAACTGAGTAGAGTCCTGCTGCTGATTGTTTGCTCATTCAGTTGATATTTGGAGCACATATTCCATACTGGCCAATCTGCTGGGCTTGGGGAAGAGCATGATAGATAAGACAGAACCCCCTTCAAGGAAATCCCCTGCCTTCAAGGAGTTTTCTTGAAGGGGGTTCTGTCTTATCTATCATAAATACAGGACAAAAATCGTATGTCTCCTGATGTCTCCTTCAATTCTGTTCTGGATCATGTTAATCAGAACAAGACAGGTAAAAGGTAGTTATAACTTAATTAAGGGGCCCATGACTTAGGAACTCCAGTGGGGTTCCAGACTGTGAAAGTGAAGTGCCCTTGACCAGAAGGAAAGCCTTGTGGTTTAAAACTGGAGTCAACAATCCTGTAAAGCTCCCAAGGTGTACTTTTTCCATCAGAGGAAACTTAAGTTAGGAACCCTGGTATAAGTAGGTTGACTCCAGTGATGGAGATGATAAGGTCCCCTCGGCTAATTGCCCCTATTGACTAGGTGTCCCAGGTCTAGGACAATGATGCCTTACCCTGTGCTGGATTTTTGAAATTCGTATTCACCAACTCATATATCAATATGTGCATTGTTGTAAATCTGAGTCCCAGAATGTAATAGCCATTGAAAGGCCAGGAAGTCTTTCCCAATTGATTACAAAAGCTACTCAAAATTGTGTGAGGGTATATACTAATATATTTGGAGTGGAACTACTTCTTAGGAGAAAGTGACAGATTTATATCAGTATGTGACAACATTAGAGTCTAAATAATGGATTGATTTGGATGAGATTTAGACTAAATGTTCATGATGTACCCGTGTTAACTGAACTGACTTACAGGGGAAAGGACTCTTCCAGGGATTCTTGATTCCCTTTCTATGACTCTTCCAGCCCTGACCTTTCTGTGGCCCTGAGAGTTAACCAACAGTGTCTTCTGGAAGAGGGGCTACAAAATGTTGATGTTGCCTTTTGAGCTTTATTAAGAGGTCTGAACATATGAAAATGAAGAAATACAAAAAAATCAGCCACTTTGCTACTTTTCCAGAGAAGCTCTTTTTTTCTTAGGAAACTCAATTTAACTATTGCCAGGTACTTGCAGAATTAGATTCTTTTTCCATTTCTTCCCTGTCCCTCTCTCCTTCACTATGATTTTTCTTTCTCCTCAGGAGAAACCCAATCCAAGGGTTGTAAGTCTAGACTAGCGTTTTTCCAAAGTAACTTTTGGAACATTAGTCCCAAGGGGAGAATCTTGAAACAAAGATTCGGTGAGCAAAGAATTTTGGTAAAGTGCTGCATATTAGAACATGATGTTGGAGAGTCTTGGTGCAATTAACAGATCAAAGGATCTATAAAGTCATATAAGAAAGAAAGCTCTCCAGTTTTATTTAACCCAGCATTTCCCAGACTTATTTCACCATGGAACCTTTCTTTCTTATTCTTTTCTGGTAACATCTGTGCTCTGAGAAATGCTGTTCTCAGAGTATCAGGTGAAGAAAGAGACTACCCAGTTTAAAACATGGCTGATCCAGTTTCCAGCAGTGTTTTTCATCAGAAGGTGGAGTTTTAAGGCAATTTTCCTTATGCTTTGCGTAGCAGAAAATGAGTGACCCTTTCATTCATTTCTTGGGATACCTTTTCTAAAGACTATAACATCTGAGAAGGAGTTATCCTACCAAAGGAAAAAAAAAAACCCAATAGACTGGAATTAAGGGAGCCATTATAATAATGAGGACCCAGGAAAGCAAGAAAATCATAAATGCATGGCCCCTGACAGATTGAAAATGAGTGTGATGGGGGAATGGAATATGGAAAAGTCAGTGGGGGGTGGCAGTCCCACAGCCTAGACCCTACCTGAGAAAGGAGCAGTTAATAGTTGGTGGCCTGTGACCCCCAGGATGGCCATAGGTCATTGAATATGTTCAAGCAGAACTATCAGAGAAATCCCAGTAATGTCTTAGGAAATCCTTCAAACCAAGAGGTGTTCACATGGGAAGATGACAAATATTTCCTATGACACAGGCTGCTGGTGAGCTTTGAGAAACAATTAAGTCCAAAGAATAAATAGTACATTCTGGAGACATATTAGTAACTTTATTTTTCGTGAAGTTACCCAGACTGACTTTAGAAAAGCTACACGGAAACTCAACTTCTCCTAAATGCCCTCTGTACCTGTTATCATCACTGTCTGTTATTTTCTCTAAGTAGCATCTTTTCATTTTCTTACCAATGATGCCAATTTTTTGAACTTGCTTTTCCAGGCATCATGTGATTTTTATAGTCATATTTTATTAACCTCTTTCCAGTGGCTCCTAGGTATGAGCTAACCTCATGGATAAGAAAAGCACAGCATCAGAGTGAGCACCACACTTCAGGTTCATTCAGGCTGCTCTTCGGCTTCCAGGACTCACACTTCTGTGCTTGGGTCTTGAGTTGGATGTTGGGTCTTTAAGGACCTGGACCTTATTGCTTTTTTTGTGCAAAATGTACCTTCATTTGTTAAAGCATCTGCCACTCTGAATCTAATTTGTAGGGACCTAACTGGCAAAAACCTAAACATTTTTTTGGATTGGAAACCCTAGAATATGTGGCCACTTTCCAAACCCACAACTTGCCTCTCCTCTCTGTCCCTCCTTCTTTGAATGGAAATGCTCACTCAGAGGAGTTTGAAAGATCAAGGAATTTTGACTACCTTGAAGACTTTCAGATCTCAATTAAAATTTAAATTTCATACCTTATTTTATAGAAATCTTACTTCTAAAAGAATGCTACAGAGTCCAAGAGCATGAAGGCATACTACTTATTAAATTGATTATGGAAAAATTGGTTAAATTTTGTGTTATATTCACATACTTTGTTACATATTGGAAAGCACATTCATAACTGTCTGGCTTATAGTAGGCATTCAGTAAATGTCTGTTGAATGAGTTGTTCCTATAGTACCTTTAGGAAATAGGAAGGGCAGATGGGAATATCCCCATTATGCAGATAAAGACTGGAGCTCAGAGAGGTTAATTACTCAGAGTTACAGACCTGAAAATCAGTTGGCCCTCTAGGAGGGCCCGAGTCCCTGAGTGCTGTATGCTGTGGGTAAACCACCTTGAATGTCAGTATGGATATATTTATGCAATCTCATATGTTGAATATGGTTGCATGGCTGCAATATCAACTTCCTCTAGAATGCAGATGTCTCTTTCCCTTTCTCATTAAGTTTAGTAAATTTCATCTAGTTTTGATTTATTTCCCAAAGTTGAATTAAAATGTCATCTCATTTCCCTTCCCATTTGCCTCAGCTTTTGTTGTCTTTATTTTCATTCTTCTGTTCTGTGACTTTATTCCTTTCACCACCACCACCACCCATTTCCCCTGTTCCCCTTTACTCTTCTCTATTCCTGCTGTCACTGTGCCAGTGAAAATGAGGCTTCATACTACTCTCTCACTGCCCTGGAGTCACCAGAGTGAGATACTCAAGGAGTGAAGTCTGGCACAGAGAAAGAAGGAAATTGCTCTGGGTTACAGGAGGCCCTTGGCAGTGCATTGCCAGGACCCACATTCAGTGACTCACTCATTCACAAGCCTTTGTGCACACAAGGCCTGGCACAAGCCAGGCCCCCAGAGCAGAGTAGCAGTTGCTTCACTTGGCCCAAGGCTGCCATCAGACCAACCAGGGCTCTTGGAATACTTTCTGATAGTGACCTTATTGTGCCAGAAGCTGGGTTTTCAATTCTGCATCCTCAACTTTAGGGTGTCCACTCTACTAATCTGTTTCTATGAAACTGATTGCCCTAATCCTAAATATTACCTGCTCCACTTGGCAATTTCCAGAATCTGCCTGCAGATGTAAATAGTGACCTTTGGCTTTCTCTGTTGCTCCTGTTTACCGTGTGGTCCCAGCATGTGATGACTCTCAGCCGAAACATGAATTTATACCACAGACACATATCAGAGCACCTAATGACCACTTCCATTTTCTGCTGAAAATTCCCATAAAATTCTGCTTGAGACACATGTCATTCTCCCAGAAGCATCAAATAACTTGATCATTAAAGAACCCAGACCTAGATTTGGCCTTCTTTAAAAGCAAGTGGTCATGGGACAGATATACAGATTGCATTTTAAGATATAATGAAGTGATCCCAGTGATCTCACCCATGCTGACTGCACCTATGCTCTGCTTTAAAGAGGCTGCAATGTTTGCTACCTTGGTTTTGAGATTTCTGGTCTCAAAACATGTTCCCTCTCCCTTCTTCTTACAGGCAAAAGAGCTATAAGGTAGAGTTAGCTCAGAAAATAGAAACGAAGTTCGGTCCCTCTCGCTCTCCCACCTCTGTCCATGCTGCACACACCTGAGCTCCCAGATGGAATTAGTCAGTGTCCTGCAGAGCATTCCTATGGGGGGGAATTTCCTGCCATCCTTACAATCAGGTCCTCACTGAGGTGGTGACCAGAAGTAGGTGACAACATTTCCAAGCCCCATGTGTTTCTTGACCCCAGATCTGTCTGGTAACCACAGCCCTCCTTCCCTGCTTTTCTCCTCCTCCTCTTCCTCCCAGGGGCTTGAATTTTCTGTCTGGTCAACAGGAGTTGGTGGAGTCTCGTCCACTAGGAGAACAAAGCAGTCACAGCAGCCCCTCCCTGGGCCCTGTTACTTCTCAGAAGCCAACTCAGGCCTGTGGCTTCCCCACTCGGCCTCTGTGAAATGCTGGACGGGGTTCTGTGATTGATGCCCTGCTTTCCTTGCACTTTCACCAGCAGATTAGCCAAAGTGCAGCCCTTTGAATTCTAACAAACAGACGAGGGGTTTAACTTGCTCCATTGCCCCCAGAAGATGGATTCTGTATATAGAGTTGTTATTCCTAGCTTTTGCTCAGGGAGGAAAAAAAAGAATTTATTTTATGTTTTGAGGTTAAATGAATGTGGGATAAATGTATACATAGTGTCCTGTGTGTATATATATATGTATAGCTATATGTCAGACGAACTGAGGACTTTTCCACATATGGAAGAATTTCTCAAGATCATGTTTAACTAGAAATTTCTCTCCCTAACTTCCCCTGAGTGCGTGTTTGAATATACATTATATATACATATATGTGTGTGTAAGTACATTTTCATGTTTCCTACATAGAAGAAAAATTAACTACCATGTATCAGAGTTTACTATAGTTTCAGGACGACCAAAAAGCAAAAATTTTTAGTTCCTCAAGTTGGTAACCTAATAAGAAAAGTTACATCTCTTAGGCTTTTAATATTAGTTTCCCATTCAAGCTAGTATGTCTGAAGCTTGCCAGAATAAGAGACGATAGAGGTTTTTTGCATTGCAAATCTAATTTCATGGCCCACTTTTGGGTTTTGGCTTCATGTAGGGATGAAGCCTTCAAATTCAAAAACCCACGAAGAAACCTCTTGTTTGGGCAGATGTTTATTGGATGGGAGAAGGGTTCAGAGATTTCAACTTTTCCCACTCTTGGGCCAATCCTCTCGGAATCGGAGCCAAGGATGTCCTGGGATGCATTTTAAAATAAATCTTGTGAGCCACTTGCCTCTTTTCTTTCTGTAAAAAATTAATTTTCAAAAATTGACATTTAACATTGTATTAATTTTAGGTGTAAATATAATGATCTGATGATATTGTGAAATGATTACCAGATAAGTTTGGTTAACATCCTTCACCACACATAGTTACAATTTTTTTTCTTATGCTTACTTGCCCCTTTTCTGATGCTCCTTTTATAGCAAGTAGATTGGAAGATAATGTTTAAAACTCAACAGATTTTTTTTTAAGTACATGAAGTAGAAAGTACATGACACCTCAGATGTCATTTTTCTCTTTATCCCTCAAAGACTACTAAAAGTCCCCAAAGCTACTAAAACATGAGCCAGAGGGAATATGTGATTTCTCACCTTTGGGAAATAAAGGTGGCAGTTTATTTGCTTGTTTTTAAGAGCAGAAGCTCTGGAATGACCCCGCCATGGCTCTCTGTGAGGCCGCAAGTAAGGAAGGAAATAAGGACAAATGTCTGAACTGTTGTGTGAGGTATTTAACTGCTCCTTCCTCTACCAGCAGTTACATGCTCACCCAGCCATTACAAGCCACAGGAGAGGAAGGGAGGTGGGGGTGACACAGCCTTTGGGAAGCTGGCTTTGCAGATGAGCAGGTTATTGCCAAAGCTCTTTAATCTGGGTGTGATGTTAATTCCTTTACATGTAAGCACACGAGGGCACGATTTGATAAACCCTGCCAGGTAGGGTCTTCATGTTTGGGAAAAAGGCAGCGCTGCTTAATGCATCAGGATCCTCTTGTTAGAAAAGGATTTTTCCTTAAAGGAGGTTTGAGCCTATTGAAGATTTCAGTCTTACTCTATTTTGGGTAAAGTTGCCCCCTCCTCCTCCCACTGATTCCTCCTAGTTTTAAACCTTGTTTTCAGTATTAGGGTTTCATTAAGAGATTTGTTACGGCATCTTTGGAGTCATCAGGGGTTTTCAGACACAGTCTGCCCTCCCAAGCTTGTAGATGTAGCTCATCTTGGCAATATTTGGAAGGGTTGATTCCTTTGCAACTTGCTGCTTTAATCCAGTCACATTTGTCTAAGAGGCAGCACTTCAGCTCCCCCACTGAAAGGAGGTGGCCAACCTTGAAAGGTCTGGAAGCAAGGAAATCCATTTTCTGTTGCTAAACATCATTACCCTCTTTTTAAAAATTTTTTTCTTGAACTGCTGTAATAAGGATCATGTTGGACTTCCACACTCCAAGGCGCTTACAAGCACTCAGGAGATAGCAGAACCTCTGGAAAGAGAATTGAAAACATGCTTTAAATGTATACTGCATACACACAGAATCTAAAAACTACCTTATTTATGGAAAAACAGCATTTTAAAGATTGTTCCAGCATCTGTAATACTAATGATCTGAATAAACTCTAGCTTTGAACAGCCCATATATGTTAAAATAACTAAGGACTGTTTAATACACTAGCAGATCCTTTTTACACACACCCTTTTTTGCTTTTGTTCTTAGTGTAATATCAAGTAATTTGTAGTAATAGTGATAAACTATCAAGTGCTACCAACAAGGATGGTGTGCTCAGTTATGTTTGTGTATGTTTGTATCAGCTACAGGGTAGTTTAATTTACATTCTCAAGTTTAATTCATACAGCAACCCTATGAAGTGTCAGGATCCTCTGATCTCATTTTCTTTTTGAGGCAACTGAGGAAGCGAAGAGACAAGAGGCTAGGGGATTTGGTTGCCCACTAGCCAGGAAATGGCAGAACCAGGAACATGTTAAAAAAAAACAAAAAACCCACAATTTTCACTCTGTTTAACAAAGCCAAGGGTTAATGACTGATGGATGAGGGAATGAAAATAAAGCCTGTCTCCACCCCACCCCTTTTTTATGGCTATCTGGCAATGGCGCAGCTTTTAGCAGATGTTGACTTTGGGCTCCAAAAGAATACTGTTGGCCAACATAGAGCCTTCCAGCACTCCCATCTTCAGCTGGGTATCCTGTATCTTTCAGCTGAGAGAGCTGGCACCATAAGCCAAAGATTGGTTTGACAGAATTACTTCTCCTTGAAGGAAACAGAAAACTGGTTTCTTCAAGTGACCCTATAATGATAGTCCAAAAAATTGAGAAAGTGCCTAAGGTTAGAAGTGAAGGAGAACCCCCCC
This sequence comes from Camelus dromedarius, assembly GCF_036321535.1. Taxonomy (NCBI): domain Eukaryota; kingdom Metazoa; phylum Chordata; class Mammalia; order Artiodactyla; family Camelidae; genus Camelus; species Camelus dromedarius. Next base: position 29,110,298 of record NC_087452.1, read on the forward strand.
CCCTCCAAATCTTCTTTAATGTTCTCCATGGCTTGGCAAAGAGGACTAAGATGACTGCCTGCCTCAGGGGGCCCCTGCAACCTCGACTTGCTGAGAAGAAGCAACCCCGGCTTCACAAGCCTCCAGTCTCTGCCTCTCCCTCGAGAAACACCCCAGTGTGTCTTTTAAAATGCGGACTCACCCGTCATGTTCTCCTCTACCAGTGCCGTTCAGCTTTCACCAACTCAGGTTAGAAGAATAAGCCAGGGATGCAGCTGCTGTAGTCAGAAGAGGGAAGGAGCCATTCTGGGGAGAAACAAGTAAACACAATCTTGGCAGCCCTAAGGAACTCTGGAATCCAGGCAGCCTTCTCTTTCAGAGGACTAGAGTCATTCAGAAAAGCAAGGACTGATCCTATAACTTACTTATTTGGAAATATGTGTGGAATTCCCACATCTGAGATGCTGTGATGCAGTGGGAAGGGAATGGAGGCGCTGCCTCTTCCTTCAGGGACCTTGAAATTTCTTGGGATGCTGCTGTTATGCCGTAGAAAAGACAGCTGCCATGTGCATGTGAGGTGTTCTTTCTTCCAAAAGCCAGAGAGATCCCACCTAAGTTGTACCATCCAACTCTACCTGGGACCTTCAATAGCTTGGAAGGAGGCAGTGCAGAGTTTGAAGGACTTCAGAGCTGAGCTAAGCAGAACCAATACCTTTTCTGGGGCCAAAATGAGGCTTCTTTCTTGGCTTCACAGCTCGCACGTCAGGAGGATACACCTTTGTGGTCAGACTGAAATTTGACCCTGGCTCCACAGCTCCTGGGCAGGAGTCCTCAGGGAGCTGCTTAATCTTTCTCCCCAAGCCTGCCTTTCCACATCTGCCTAAAGAGCCTCCCGGCACCTGTGTCATGGTGAGACTCAGTGAAGAAACACGGAAACCTGTCACACTCTCCAACCTGGGGCAGGTGCTAATACCCACTGGCTCATGTCTAGCCCAGGTCAGAAGTTAACATTTATATTTAAACAGGACATGTACCAGGTATCTGAACCTGGATAGGACTTTCCTAATTCTTTGTGAGAACTTGTCTGCAAATAGGTCCCACAGGCTGTAACAACTACAGATCATGTAAGAGTGTACAGCCATTCCTGACCTCATCACCTGAACAGAGACATCCATCCATGGGCTAAGCATTCCAGGAGGCAGGAGAGGTGAAAGACACAAATGGGTGGTCTCTAAAGGGAAGGTTTGGATTTGACCCTGAGAGAAAATTCGTTAGTGCCTGACAAGGCTCGATGCCCTTGTTTCCAGGTTCATGTTTCTTGCTTTCCTTTATACATGCACCTGCCTTTCCCAGTTCTGGCCAGGCCTGCATTTGGACATGCCAAAAGGAGCTGCTTTGGTCAAACCCAGGCACAGGGTACATCATGAGTCCTGCACTATGGTCCTGCTACCGTGACTCATGTGGCCAAAGTTTGCAGACTCCTGGAGCTTGAAGTTTGCAAAAAATGTCAGACAAGCCATGAACTGCAGTAGGAGTAGGATTGGGTCTGGTGATTGTCCACACCACACCCTGTTAGTAACCAGGACAGTCTTCTTGCTTTTCCCACAAGGAGACCAGGGTGGACTTCCTGGCAGAGTTAGCTGGCTGAGTTCTCACAGAGGCAGTGGGCTGATTTGAAGATGATATTTCCATCATTTAATTCTCATTCGCATTTCCAGGTAGTACAGGTGTGACAGTAAGATCCCCACTAGGAACCTAGTCCTTCTATTTCAAGAAAAAAGCCAGCTATCAACTCAGAGAAAATTGCAGGTGTTTAAAGAATATATATCCTGTGATGGGCCAGGGCTTGCCTGCTGGCGATACCTAATGCTTCAAAATAGAGACCAATTAAAGGTTTACACTGGGCCATTTATCATGTCATATTATAGAGTTCCTTCCCAGAGCTTCTTTGCTGGGGCTAATAAGTGTCCCCCACAACAGCAGGTCTCCTGTTTTGTCAGTGATGACTCAGTCACTTTGCCCTTAGATCTTGTCATCAACATAGCCCAGTGAGCAGCCCATCTGGTAAGGGATTTTGTTTTATCTCAGTATTTCGAGAACCCCATTAGGGCCCAACATCTGGGACTACAGGATTTCCATCAAGGCTTCATATCATCTCTGAAGCCATAGATACATCCTGAGTTTACTTGATAGTTAAACCTCCTCCCTCTTCAAAATCTGCTGTGTTTTGTGGTCACTGTGCTCTGGGCTTCAGCCCACCTTGGATGTTCCCATCCCCAGATGCTGTGAACAAAAGCAGATGGATGACTGATGGACTAGAGGCTTTCTTCCCATTCGGATATTTTGGCAACTCCTGGCATAGCAATCATTCATGAAGAACACACAAGGGAGCAAACCAAGCAACATCGAGAAACACCACTGCAAAGTCGATTTGAAAACAGAAAAACAAGGGAAGGAAACAGACTCTTCCAGGCCTGATAGATGCATTTAAAAACCCCAAGAATTTCTAAATAAGTTGGCCTGAATTTAGGGATCAAGTAACATTTATCTGTTTCTTATTTTTTGATCCTCAGATTTACATTTCTGTACAGTAAGGTTGCTGAAAAAAATTAATATTTGCATACAAAGATGCAGGCAATGCAGGAGTCAAACAGCTGTGAACGTTTGGAAATGCTTGGAGCTCCGTCTCTGATTAGCTCCTGCATTTTTGTTTTTTATTCCCCAAGTGGACACTCACTCTGACCCAGATCACTTAGTGATTAGGGTCAATTCATGTTTAAGCTTTGAAGATTAGAGAGACCAGAAGTGGCCACCACTTCCCTTTCTATTTTCTTTTGAAAACTTTAAACTTTAGAAACAAAAAGCTTGAAAGAAATGCATAATATTCTGAGTTCACTGAAGGAATTTATCCACATTTCTGCCATGTTAAATGTTAGCAAAGTTTATATTGGACTGTCATATTTCTTTACTTTATTCACCAGCATATAAGATGTCAATCTCAACATCTGGCTTTTAATAACCCTCGACATCTGGGAGCTCCTTTTTATTCCTATGGTGGACGAGGCACAGTAGTGATATTGGCAGTGTATATTTTCAAGCTACAACTCCTGTCTGCTTCAATCATAATTAATTACCACTTTTTAATATATTTAATTTGCTAAAAGTAATTTGCATTAGACCACATTTCACTGTTAGGAAAATAGTGGTAGATTTTGGTTGCAGTGGCTTTCTTTTCTTTCCTCTTCTTTTTTTTTTTTAAATTTAAAACCTCTGTGAATGGATTTGAAACCAACTGAGTGTATACATGCTGTTGGGTTTTAAATGCAAAGTGAAATAAACTGCTCTGTAAGGAGAGTGATTTTTACAGCCATTTAGAAGCAGTCAGCAGGGGCTGTGGGTTACATTTGAGGGAAAACTTCCTATTTTGTTTTGTGACTTTGGCAAATCATAGCATCTCTCTGAGCCTGGAGTTTTCCTAGAGCAGTGACTTTGGGGGTTAAGAACTTCATAATGGCAGCTAGTGCCTCCATCCAGAGAAAGATACATACAGGTACCCACAACATTCTATGCTGAATTTCAAGAGATTCCTAGACCCTTTGAAACCCATTTGTGAATGCCTGAGGGTCCCATGCTATAGATTTTCCTTCTTCATTAGTATAAAAAGAGACTTCAACTTTGCTTTTCTCCTGAAACTGAGAGGAAGTTTAATGAATGTAAAAATCCGTATTTCTTAAGTTTTGTAGGGAAAAGAGAAATTTATTGCCAGGAGCAATTATAGACTGTGTAGTGATAAATAAACACAGGTAAATTTTATATGAGAAGACCCAGCTAAGATGATCAGTTGTACTCTATTTTTTGCCAGAATAGTGCTATCTAAACTGTCAGTGCAAATTCATACTGAGTTGTTCACTGTAGACTCTGTGCAAATCACTTGATTGACTGAAATTAGTGGGGCATTGTACAACGTTTGTGGGCCACAGACCCCTCTGGCAGTCTGGTGATCATCTTTTATCAGAATAATATTTTTAAATGCACAAAAGTAAAATTCACAGAAATACAAAGGAAAGAAATGATACAAAAACTCATTTCAAAGACCACAGATCTAAATCCTTGAGTAGATGAAAATTACCTTGACCTAACTGCAAGATGAGGTTGAACTGTATGAAACTGCTGTTTTTCTAGATCAAAAATAATCAAATACTGGCATTTTCATAGGATTCAACCTAATAATGACAACAGGTTAAGCAATAGGGATACAAATCACAAGGAAGTTTTCCAAGTTGCTGTTTTTCCTGTTCCTGATTCTCAAAGAAGCAAATCATAGGAAAACCTGATTTCGTCAGGGGTTTATTAAAAGACACAGCTCCCAAATGATGTGTGAGGCTAGGGTATGAACCACTCAGTTTTCTACACTTTGTTTCTATCCTTGCAGTAAACACTGAGAATTCTTGTTCAAAACAGGACCTTGTGATAGTAGACATATTTCTGTCTTCAAAGTTTCAATTACCCTGCCTGTTGGCCTCTTCGCTAAGTGAGGAAAATGGCCTGAACCATTATGGAAATGTTTTCAACAAGAATTCAGACCAAATAAGTTTCAGTTTATCCACAGTTGAACACAATTTGAAGTTAAACAAAACTTCCTTTCTGCAAGCATTCTACCAAATTGAAAGTTTATTCCCTTTGCTTTGAAATTTATTTGATTGTGATTGTATAATCATTCCATGCAAATGTATAATTATTCTATGGCGGGCACATCCTTTTTTAGGCTAAGAGCAAAATAGAACCTGACAAATCGAGAAGATCATAGCCTTTGTGAAATAACTGATGTGAATTCTCGCATGCTACAGGAGTTTGCTCCACCCAAGTCGATGGAGTTTTTTTTTCCTTTCTAATTCTTCTTCAGCCTTTATTGATACTTTAAGCTTAAGAGAAATTAAGAGTATTTGGTTACTATAATTACTTCTCTGCTTACTTAAAAGGTTTAATCTACTCCTTAGGCGTATGCAATTCAGATTGCATGCTTTCCAAAAAAATAATCATCTGCTAATGTAGACTAATTTTAATCTTCTAATCCAATCTTGACACAGAGTCAGAGCTGGGTGGGTGGAATGTTTTTGTGTGGGAGTTGCCATAGATACAAAACTCAGCTATGTATTTTACAAGTCAGTGATGTGGAACTTAAGTTACTATGGATTTTTTTTTTCCCTCACTCTTTAAGATTAAAAAACAAAGTGAAGATCAGTGTGCCTTTGCAGTGCATCACGGTGTAACTAACCTTCTCTTCTTTCATTCCGGTGCTCCCCTCCTCTCCGTGCACCTCCCTACCCCGGGCCGGCCACAGGATGACGAGGAGGGCATATGGGCATAGCCGGGCCTGTAAACCAAAGTTCCAGTTTTGTTTTGAGGGGTGAGAAACCATCTTTTATATCATTTTTCTTTTAAAATTGCATTCTAGTGTTATATTGTGTGTGTGCTCAATTGTGTTCGCTGACGTTTGTGACTGTGCCCTGTGTTTGCTTCTGTGTTCTGTGACCATCCCCAAGAGCTTCCTCCTTCCTACTCCCCCTCCCTGCAACCACATTATCGCTCTGCCTTGTTGGGGCTGGGTTGAGCACGATTCAAATGTTTCTGTGTTATTTAAGATGTCAACTATGCCCTTGTTAGGACTTATACACACTTTTTAAGGCATGATTATGGACTCAGGAATTGTCACAGTTCTTCGGTCGTGATTTTCAGCCGACTGCTTGCTTTTACCAGATATGCCAGTGTGGTGTGACTTTCATGTCCTTCTGGTTGTGTCAGATGTTTGGCAAGGAATAAGGGAAATAAAACTATATGTTTTCATGGAGCAGAAACTATCACCTCTAAGAAGTCCATTTAATGGATTGTACTCTCTTCTATGGCAGTTCTGAAGAAAACACAAGGATCAAGGCATAGTAATGGTGAATGGGTAACTGTATCTCTTTAAATGAATTAGAATAGAAATACTACTATCGGTAGGTCTCGTAAGTGGTACTGTATCTGTTGCTTTTTGACAATTGTGTTTCTGTGGAGTTTTGCATTATAAATTTCATGCATTACGTTTTCAAAGGATTTTGCTCTTTTAAAGGGTGATTTTTAACTATTAAGAACCCACCCTTTATTTCTGTGCTAACTGCATTGTAATTGAATAGTGGGGTAAGTGATTGCCACACGGTTTTAATGGGACATTGAACTCTAGCAACTTTTGCTGCTGAGAATCATACCTTTCCAAAATATTGCAGGTTGCTTAATGCCAAGTCACAAACTCTATGGATTTGAATATACCTATGGTGATATAGAATATGCTGTTGAACTTGGTGACATTGTATATGCCATTTTGTTCAGAACAAGGAATGTAGATTGTGTGCCATGGTCAAAAAGTACTCAATGTGCAGTTCCTTTTGGGGGGACAAACATGAAATGTCCCAGGTCTGTGACAAAGAGACAATTCTTCAGGATAACTCACCAGGTGTGCCCTTCCACAAGTCTTGCCGTCAAATTTTAGAACAGTGGTGCTTCAGATGAATTTTAAAACAGTAACTGATGTGTTTTTGATGTAGGTGACAATTTCATTCATGTGTTTCACTGCTCAGTTGAAGCTGTTGTAGGTCCCCCCAGTGAGTCAGATTGCTTTCTCTGGTCTTGCGAGGAACACACAGGAGGTCGATTTTCAGATACAACATCCTTTCGCATAATAAAGATGTAACACCTTCTGGATCATTTTGCTGCCAGTAGAAACTGCTTCCTGGTCATATCAGACTGTCTGTCTCCTCTCTTCTCCCTTTCCTGGGTAAAGGGGAAAACAACACTAGAATGAACTCTTCAGATACAGAGTGGTTCCAAAGGGAAGCTTGTCAATATTGGGAGGTAAGGAAACCAGAGAAATTCCCAAGGTTCTATCTGGGAGACTCTCTCCCTATTTAAGGAAAACTTTAAGAGAAACATCATATTTATTCATTCAGAAAAGCTAATAAAATTGTAAATTGACCTTAAAAAAGCTTTAAATGAGAAGTAAAGATTTTATAATGGTAAAGAGTGAACTCTTGAAACGTTCCCACAGCATGCATGGAATAGGAAGGCAAAGGAAGTTTCTAAGAGTTTGGAGATTGTCTTGAGAAGTGTAAGTCCTCTGGGGAGCTCTTCTGCGAGGCTGCGTCTTCTGCCATTGTAAGCGTTAGGGTGCTGGGCTACATTTGTGTCACCTCCTGAATAATAGAAATTTTTATTGCTCTTTCACAAGATTCATGACACCTACCCTACCACCCCCTGAGATAGGAACCTTGTCATCCTCAGAATGGAACTGGAGCCAAGGCCCACAGACAACCTTGCTTTTTGCTCGAGGCAAATGGAGACAATGGTGCTAAATCCCCATCCTCCTTATTTCTTCATGAAATTTCCCCAGATACCATGTACCCCAGAAAACAAATGTCTTCTGAAAATTAGTCAATACATAATTCTACTTTAATATGTTGTAATAAATTTTATAAGCTTCTGAGGAAAACTACTTATCTTTCTTTATGACTCCTTTAAACAAGTTTGCTCAGATATCCTCAGGCTTTTAAAACTGTATCTTAAGGATTTAAATAATGAGATACTGGGAGAACTTTCTATTTCTGAACAGCCGTTGCATGTTTTGAGTCGCATTACAGTCTATGGGGCCTAAGGAGACATTAAATTTATAACTAAAGATGGATAATAGTGGTACATTAAAAATTAACTGTTTTAAATATTTTGATTTATGGCCCTTATAAAAGAAACATTACAAGAAGTTATTTTACTAGGCATCAGTAATATGCTTATAATAGCGTCAGAAGGCCCTGACTTGAATCTGGTGTTTTGGTGCTGAAATGAATCATAATTTAGGAAAAGCCACTCCAAAAATTATAACAAATTGGAATTAACATAACAACTCTGACAGCTCCTCCCTTTTTTGGCACTTCTAGAGACAAGCCCAGGCATGATTTATTTGTCTCACTGTGATCATTCAAGGGTGGTGTTTTCTGAGAGCAAAGTGACTGAGGAAAGTTTGCTTTTCTAAAGAGTTTGACAGAGGTAGTTGTTCCCTCCATAAACCTCACACCCCAGTCCAGCATTATCAGCATGTGACCTATGTAGTCCACAGAACCCCAAGCTTGGTTTAATGCTCTGCTGTCACTGGCTTGAAACTGTTAATAATTTTTGAACAAGTCACCTCACAATTCATTTTGCACCGGGCCCCGCAAATTATTAGTAGTCTGTCCTGTTTAGATCCACCGTATATTCCTATACTCTGCCTCTAACTTCTCTCCAATCCCCCTCCCTATTGGCTCATCCCCACTCCTGTTTTCTTATGCCTGAAATTTACCTTTGGCTGCCTTATTTTTCTGGTTTTCTTGCAAAGACTTCAAGGGATTGCATTTCCAGCAAGTTCTTACCCTCATGGGCATCACTGAAATGTGTATTCAGCCACTGTCCTCTCGGTGCCTCCCTCCTCCCTCAATTTGATTGTGAAAATGTGCTCTTAGAGCCCTTCTGCATTTTCTCTCTTGCTTTGAAAGTATAGGAAAAGCGACTGCTTAATTCTCCAATGTCCTTTGGGAAAATCCACTTGACGTGGCAATCATTTGTGTCAGCAAATAACTCTTCATTTCCATTAAATGGAGGTGCTTTCCTTGGACCCCCAAGGAGCAGTTTGGTTTGTGAACATTCAGTGAGGTGGGACAGTGAGGGGCCTTGTGAGATCTAGTGCCACATCTGCCTTGACATTTGAATGTTTGAACTTTTACTGTGGACTCCCGTAATTGAGCAGACATAGAACACAAGATCATTTTTATTTCTTAAAGAATAAGTCTTCTTAGATTGAAGACATATGCATATGTTTAGGACCTGGTTTGTAAAAATATAGATGTGGGCATTAACAAGTTTTGGCACAGGGCCATGATGCTAGTAGATGTAATCTGTTAAGATGAGGAGTTGTAGCTCTATTGCACCAGCACGTGGACAGTGTTACAGTGAGTGCACATATGAATCACAGAGCACTTGGACTTGAGAAAGGAATTCTATACACATAGAAGCAGTGCTCGAAGGCTTGTGGAACTCCCTGGCATGCCTTCTCTCAGGAGGAGTGAGGAAGGAGATATTTTATTGTGGCTAGGAAGTTTATATGTTCCATGCCTTCTCTCAGCAGAAAAGGTCTGGACACAAGGCCTGTGCTCATCCTGCTTGTCCTGTGCTCAGCCTCCTCAACTGAAGTCTTAGTTTCTCTGCGAAGTGAAATTTTCTTTTACACCAGCTGTCCAGGGATACCGACTAGTGTTTTTAATTCAACCTGTATTTCCTGTGACTGAGAATCGGATACATCTCCTCCTTGTGTCATTAGCTACTAATACTTTTCCTTCCTTCATTCATTTATTCATTCATTCAATCATTTTTTTTTCACTTATTCATCTGTTGTTTCATCAAACGGTTTAATTCTTGGTTAGATGCTGAAACAACAGTGATAGTTAAAATAGACATGGTTGCTACCCTCTGAGTCTTACAATCTAGTTGAGGGAAAGAGACCATAAGAATGTAAACATATGAATGGAAACCTTATACATTTTGGCCATTGCTTTGATGGAAACTTGGAAGATACTGAGATTAACAGGAGGAACCTACTTCAGCACATGGCTGAAGGTGCGAAAGAGCTTTATGGGCTGAAGGAGCTTAACGATCATAACTCTGGGTAGAAAATAAAACAGTGAGATGAAGGTGAAATAGGAGGGGGCCAGATCATGTAGGGCCTTAGGCCAAGGAAGAGAGAGTTTGGGTTTTTAGCCTAAGAAAAGTGAGAAAAATAAAAAAGAAAGAAAGAAAGAAGAGAAAATTAGAAGATCTACAGCAGGGATGTGATAAGATTCGATTTATGTTGTAGAACAACCCAAGCTGCTGTGTAGAGGATGAATTGTTACGGCAGAAAAAGCAGAAGTAGGAGGTTTTCCATCATTTGTGGAAGAACTGATGGTGCTGCCCAGTGGAGCAGTGGGGGAGATGCAGACAAGTGGATAAATTGGAGATGATACTAAGAAGTGAAGTCAGCAGACTTTGATGAAGAGTTAAGAGAAAAGACTAAATCAAGAATGCCTCCAGATTTCTATCTTGGGTGTCAAAGCTGGGGTAAGCCATTGTTGGAGGGTGAGGAGCTGAGTAGGAGTCCTGTTCTGTTCTGTTTTCCCCAGGTGTCCAGTGGGACTGGCCAAGGAAAGGCAGACTTTTGACCTCCCTATTTTCTATTTGCCTGTATATCAACAGGGGAATCTTTGGCCTCTCATTGTAGTGACATGCAGGCTGTCAGGTTTAAAGCATAGCTGCAGTCCAACTTCCGGAGTGTGTGTCTCCTTTGACTGTCAAAGAAAAGGAGAGAATTGAGTGGGGGAGGGTATAGCTCAAGTGGTAGAGCACGTGGTTAGTATGCACGAGGTCCTGTGTTCAATCCCCAGTACCTCATCTAAAAATAAATAAATAAACCAAATTACCCCCCCCCCTTAAAAAGAAAAAAAGGAAAGAATTGAATATCAAAGATTGCAAAGAAAAGTCAGCAGTCATAGAATAGGGAGACATGTGTGGGCACAGTAGTCTAGAGAAAAACGGAGCTCCCAAAGTTGTAGAAGGATGAAAAGGACCTAGGGATAGGAGGAAAATGCCACTGTTTCTTGCAGTTTTTCCTGAGCTCTCCAGGCATCAAGAATTTTGTCAGTTAAAGCATGACTCATAAGATTTTGGCTGCTCATCATGACTGGCTTTCCATTTTGATGTTCCAAGTATATTACTTCCTGCAGAAGAAGCTTTCAATAATCTGTTTTCAAGAGTTAAGATCAGAAGTAACTGGAAGTAGCTATGAGCTGTTTCGGAACCACCATGGCAAGGGCTTGGCCTACTTCCAGTTGCAGAATTCATTCCTAGGCAAAGTGAGACGTTTTTGCTTTAGTTCTTCCCAACTACCTTCTTTTTTTGGCTTCTTTGCTTCTCTGGAAGACATCTATATATTTATATCTTCTATTCAGGCTTGTAAAGCTGTTCTTCAGAGCAATAGCTTGAATGTCCTACCCCAAGTCCTTTTAATCAATAATTTGTTCAAAAAATATTTCTTCATCTCAGTGCTGGAGTTGAGGCAATGAAAAAATACAGTTCTTACCCTAGAGGAATTTAGAGTAGAACCCAGATTCTTAAGCTGGTGTTTATGAACTCCCAAGGGTCTGCCAACCCTGGACTTGATTAACAGACTTTGATGTTATGATGCTGTGATTAACAGACTATGATATCATGATGGGGTATATGCGCACCCCACAAAGAGAGAGAGTATCTGTATCCTCAGCGAATACCCATAGGGGCCAGTGACTGAGAAAAGGTGAAGAACTGCTAATCTATGATAAACAGAGTGGCAGTGTGGCAGGGTGGCTCGTAGTGTGTTCTCTGGATTCAGACCAGTCTATGTCTGGATCCTGGCTCCAGCACTGTTTATAAGTATTCTTCCCTTTCTGCTCTTCCATTTTCTTATTTGGAGAAGGTTGTGCACATCTTCCAAGGCTGTGGTGAGCATTAGGTGAGATGAGGTGAATGAGATACCTACCCATGTATGATTCATGGTGAGGCCAGTCCTCCCGAGACTATCACTGTTGTTGTTGCTGGACTCTATATGCCGACTGAAGAAAGTAGTTGATACTGTGGGATGGGTGAATTTGGTGGAGGAGGGAGTGGGTAAGAGAAAAGAGAGAAGAGATGAAAATCAAAAGGGGAAATCTATTTTTATGACTATAGTTACATGAGCCAAGTATACATTTTCTAGCAGGTCTTAAAGCTTTTTTACCAGAAAAACACACCTTTTTTAGTTACCTTTGATTTAAATGATGCCTGGATCTAGCAAAGGAAGGTTTGATTACTGGAGACTATGGATTAATCCATGTCACTAGCAGAGGGTTTCTTTCAGCTCAAAGAAAAATCAAGTGAATAACATGAAATGCCAACAAATATTTGATGAACAGTTGTGAGCTGATGAATTGAAAGAGAGAAAAGGATAATGATACCTCAGTCTGCCTTTTTCTGCTCTCAAGTCTGATGGTCTTGGAGACAGGGGTAGAAGCTTTTAAGCAGAATCAAGTGCAGTAAATAAGTTCTTGTGGGTTTTTCTGGAGTTTATGAGGGTTACCTGGCAAAGCAATGCATATTGGCTTGGATATGACCACACTCTCAGGACCTGAAATCTGGCTGAGAAATCATAAACAAACAGTGGTGATAAATGACCGGGGGCCAGAGGCGGGAGGCGTCTAGTGGAGTGTTGCTGCATTACATTACATCCTTCTTGTGCCAGGGCTGGCGCACAGGGAGCTCTCCAGCCTCTTCCACCCCTTTGTCATTTGCCAGAGTGTGGTGCTGGTCTGGTCTTGTTTAACCTTTTTATTAATGATCTGTAAAGGGGAGAAAAGAGCATGTGAAGGAAAGTCGCAGATGACACTAATTTGGGACGTGTTGGAAACACTAGGGAGGTCAGAGAAATCATGCAAATGGCTCAAAGAAGGTTAGGAGCATGGAGGGAAAGTAACAAATCTTGGAGAAATCCAGACACTCACATCTGGCTAAAATTAATCTGAGACACAGATATCAATGGGTGGGAGGAGTATGGAAACTGGACACTGAAAGAAAAATAATAAGCTGAGTGGACATCAGGAAATCCAGCCATGGGTGAGAACAGGGGGAAAGGCACTAATGGCAGTTAGCACTGTCTGGATGTTTGCAGGTGCCAGAGAGACATAAATCACCATTTGTAACAATCCTTCCCATAAATTGTGTCTTACGCTTGGGACATCAAAATGCTACACACCCTCTCTTCCAGAGGATCAGCCATAGGTCTCATTCCTAGACTTGTAGACCAAGAGTAGACTCTTCTCAGAGGCTTGCTTTGGAGAGATGCCCAAGTGGTGGGCAATGTTAACAGGCTGAAACAGAATTTCTTGGAGAGAGGAGTTCCCCAGTTCCATCTCTTTCCAATCTTTTCCACAGTCCCAACAAAATGAAAAACAAAAACAAAAAAAACTAGACAACAACATCCAAAACAATGTACATATATATAGCCACCACTGTGTATATCAACCAGAATGACTATATTCCTCTCTGCCATTGAGGTATTAATTGGCTGGAGGCCATTGGCCATGTCCAGATGGGTCTGAAATCTATCCTCAGCCCTCCTCAGGTATGCCTTCCCCTGCAGGAAGAGTGCAGGCCCACTAGACTACCAGATGATTTCATGAAACAGATACAACAGTCCCATTTTGCCTGGGTGGCTACAAGGCACCTTTCCCATGAACATGTGTGTCAGATTCATTGAGCTGCTAAGATACATTCTCTCTAGCTTTGTTTTCCAGAAAATATAATATAAATGCTAAGAATAGCAGCATATAGTAATCGAGAACTTTCATCCTGCCAGGCCCTTGTCTTAGCTACCCCCATCTCTCCCATGCAGATCCTGTCCTGATAAACTGTAGGCCACACTTGCCTTCAGTCTCACAGACCTGTTCCCATGGTAACAAAATCACTGAGATGCTGAATCTGCATAAAGAGGCGGCCTGCTGTTTCTTTCAGCTTTCAGATGCTTTCCACAGGCTAAGGGTCAGCCTGACTCACTTGCGATCCCACTGTGTGTCCTCATATGTTTGGCCCCCTCCCGTTATATCTGTGTCGGTGGTCACAGGGCATAGGCAATTGAGGATTCTTCTGTCCTCAAGCATTTCCTTAGTGCCCCAGTCACTGTGTATATGCAGAGCCGTGGAAAAAGAGCTCCTGGAATGATGTAGAAGAGATTGTTATCTTTTTGAGAAAAGATCATGTCTTCATGAAACCTATTAGATTCAGAATAAAAAAGGCAAATGTCTATATGTAGCTAAAGACCCCTCTGGTATACATTGTACCTTTGTCCTTCAGAGGAAAACATAGGATGAGGCTCTGAAATAAAAATCACAAAGATCACTGTTGCTGGAAAACTTGAACTTCTTACAGCCACCACTTCATTTCCCCATTTATTACTTTTATGTTCATTGTAGAAAATAAAGTTTAATGAGCAATCATGGGGAGAAACAATTCTTAAATTTCTCACTCAGAGAAAGTACCATTTTTAGGCCCATTATCCCTACCACATATAGTCATGTAAATATATAATTGATGGGGACAGACCTGTCTTTGGTGCTAAGTGGTTGGCAGCCCCCAGGCTCTGGAGTCATAGAGACCCTGTTTCTATGCTGGTTGCACCACTCTGAGGTGCTGCTTTAAGCCTTTAAAGGTACTAAGGCTATTATTGCTGTTGTTATTTACACAATGCCACATGATTGAATTGTTGACAAATTGACATCTGTTTATCATTTTGGGGAGGGCACACTACAGCCCTCTGGGGAGGGAGTGGGAGTTACGCTGCCCAGTGCATCTGTTCTTGGCAGTGGAATGAGGCTTCATTGTTCTGCACTCAGGTGTCAGCCTAGGGAGCCCAGATGCCTGTGGCTGCCCTGAGTCAGCGTGCAATGGAATTAGCAGCCCTGCTGATCCCCCAGCATCCATTCTTTCAATGCACCTTAATCTCTGATGTCTGCATTATTTGAGAGGAGTTTCTGTACAAGTCCCTCTATAGAAAAACTAAAAACCAAAGACTCCTCCATGATTAAAAAGGGAGTCTCCCCATTGTTCCATGACATTGAGTTGTGATTTGGTTCTGTGTGAGGGCTTTTTGCTGCTGTTACTGGTTGCTTTTATGGTTTTGTTTATTTTTTATTCTTGTATCCCCAGACACCAAGGCACTGGCTTGGGAGTACGATGAAATCCTGTTAGGGGAAATCTTTTTCTCTCTTCTTTCCAAACGCAGGTGACACAGTAGGAATTGAAAGAACACCTGATTTTTTTGAGAGGAACAGCTTGCCCAGCTGACTGCATTTCCACCAGCTGATCAGAAACACGATTCAGCCTCACAGGTTGTTCTGTACAATTGTCCACAGAGAAGAATTGTCCTTTCCTTCCACAGAATATGGAGATGAAAGAGGGAAAATGAGGAAGTGTTAGGAACCAAAGAACAATCTTTTTTCCTCCTGATTCAACAGGCTTGGGACCCAGCAAAATTCAGTATGTCAGATAAGGCAGTGACTGTGTGAGGGTACAAGCTGAGACACGCCAGATGAATTTCCCCATGTTATTATTTTTAAAAATTATAAATGCACTAACATGTTTGAGGAGGCCAGACTGTGAAGCTGTTTCCACACTGAGTGTGTGAACCCAGTACCTGGTTTGAGGCTCGGAACTCCCACCACGGAGGCCTTCTAGGAGCTTTATGTAACTGGGTGTCTGCCCTGGACATACCTCTCACCTTTGGCAGGGGCTGGAACAGAAGGATGGGCTCCCCCCATCTCCCCCTGGGCTGACCACTGCTTCCCTCAAAAAACACTGAGGGCAGGGGCAGCTGAGAGGAGGCCTTCAGCCCGACTGCTCTGTGCCTAGTCCACTCATTATCAGAAACATCTTCAAAGTTCTGAGGGCTGACAATGCCACTTCTCCCACTTCTTTGTTACTCACACAGCTCCCTCACCAGTTTAGAAAAAATACCACACACATGTCCCCGATTCTCATCTGACCCCCCACCCCCACCCCCGTCAGCTCTGTGAAGGTAGCAAGCAGGTAGCACGATGCCTATTTTACAAAGTAAGAAAGGTGACTCTTGGTCAACTGCTCATTCCATGATAGTAGTAATTCCCTAAAGATACTCGTCAGAGCACTGGTAGTACTGGATATTAAGAAATACTATTTTATAAAATTATAATGAAAGCATTCTATGTTCAAATAAGTTTAAGCAAAGCTGGATTAAACCGACTCAAATAGTTTTCTTCATTGCAGGCCTTCTCAGAGCCTTTGATGGGCCAGTGCCCTCAGGCCAGCTGTCACACTCCAAGAGAGAAAGAAGGTTGGCTGGGTTTGCCATGCTTATTGCTCATAATCTTTTTTTCCCCCAGACCCTCATCTGGTATTATATAGAATATATTTGGGGAAGATATATTTGGGGAGCATATTTAGGGGAAGCTTTGCTGCAATCTGCCATCTCTTTAGTCTTTCAGATGGGCTATTTGCCCTAGCGGGTATATCTATCATCATTATTTGAGATCGTTAACTAGGAGCCAGCAGAATTCTATGCCAAAAAGGAAGAATGAATGGGCCTAAAAAGGAGAAGGCACGTATCCCAGCCCACCATTAAGTTTTTATTTTCCTTACTATGGTTGAACAAGTATGTTTTATCCAGTATTTACCTGAAACTTGATGGGTATATATACCCAGTGTCCAATAAGACCTTTAAAGGGGAACTTGTGGTCTTTAGCCAAGTTCCCTTCATGATGGAAATAGTACAGGGGCTATGTATGACGTCAGCAGAGGTGAGAGCCAGCATTTCCTCTCCTGTACTGTTTACCACACGCCGGCCACTTTCCTAAGTCAGGGCTCAGCAAACTTTCTATAATGGCCAGATAGTAAATATTTTAGATTGTGTGGGCCAAAGGGCAAAACCAAGACTATTGTGTAGGTATTTATATAACAAGAAAGAAAAAAAGTTTTCACAAAATTTTCACTGATGAAATTCATAATATAATGAGCACAATTTTTGTAATCCATGTCTACTAATGAGAATAGGATTCTTCAGTGGGGCAAAGAACATATCACTTAATTGATGTTCAGAGTTAGTATTCTCTGTCATCCAAATGTATTGCAAATGTTCATCTGTGAACACTGATCTGTAATGGTATTTTATGTATTTCATCTTTGAAAATATCCACACATAGATGTCATATATAGATGTCACACACATGTCACTCAAAAAGCTATTGTGTTCTAACTGCCTCACTGTCATTTATAGTGGGCTGAACAGCAGTGCAAAGCCATGAGAGTGCCACATATTGTCTTGGGGGCAGCTGCTCAATTGCCATTCAATGCAGAAGCAGTGAAAGATAGCAAGGAAATGAATGGGCGTGATAGAAATTATAGACAATAAAATGTGAATTTCATATCATTTCCACATGTTACATAATATTCTTCTTTTGATATTTTTCCAAGTGTTTAAAGCTTTTTAACCATTTTTAGCTTTCAGGCCTTAAAAAAACAGTGGCAAGTTGGATGTGACTCAGTGGGCCATACTTTGACATCCCCATTCTAAATGCTTTCATATTAGTTGTCCTGTTCCTGTTCAGTCCTCACCTCTCCCTGTGTGGTAAGTACTGCTATTATCCTGTTTTCCAGGTGAGGAAATGTAGACACAGGGAGAGGAAGTTCCTTGTCCAAAGTCACACAGGTCGGGAATGTCAGAGCTGGAATTTGAACCCAGGTGTTTCTTACTCCAAAGCTGCTCACCAGCACTCTTGATTATTGACTCACATTGCATTTCCCCAAGGTGACCCTTTCAGATCTCTGCTTTAGTCTTCAAGCTCGCCACCCAGCCCCCGCCTCATGGGAAAGGAAGATGGCCCTGTTTTTCTGAGAATCATGATGATAGTCAACAAGGACTCTGTCATTTTTCTCCTCTCCACTTCAGGACTTTTCTCTATTAACCACATCTCTCCTTCCTTCTCCTTATACCTTATTTTACCTCATCTTCCTCCTCTTGCTCTTCCCTCTTTTGTAAATAAAATGCCTATCCTGCATGTAGGAGTCCATGGAATGGGAGTGAGAGCCCTATATCCCAGATCTGCCCCTTAGTAACTATGTGACCTTGGGTACCTTATTTAAACTCCCTGAGCCCAAGTGTCCTCATCCAGAAAATGGGCAAAATAATGTTTTATTTTCCTCTGTCACATGAGTTCTATCTCATCAAGAGAGATGATGATGTAAATGCTAGCCCAGTGCTGGTGCGTAGTAATCACTCAGCAAATACTAGGCCTTGTTGTTTTTATTTTCTTCCCCACTACCACCTCCTCTGATGCCTTCTTCGCTGGTCACCCCTTACAGTCTTGCACCCTCAGTTTTCTCTCATTATTTATCAAGTATCTACTATGTGTTATCAAGATCTGAACGTTTACTTGATGAGTATCTTCTGAATCAGGTTGGGCATTGAGCATCAGTCTGACCACTGTAACCACTTGGCATCAGCACACATGACCAAAGAAACACAAAGAACCGCTCTTCCCAGGGATCTTTTTGCTTTGGACCAAAAACCCCCTGCCTGGAATTAGTTGGGTATAACTTTCTTAGGGTCAAGCAAATTACCTAGGCAACAAAAACATATATGCCTGCAAATTCAAACGCCCTCAATTCACAGTCCAAATAAACTAGCACAGTTAATAGCCAATTGGAATTAGACGCATGAAGAAGCTAGAAATTTTTCAGCCCTTACATTGAAATAGCACCAAAATGTGAAGTCAGGGAAATGTGGGCAGAGGCCAGAAAGCCAGTGAAATTACAAAGAAAATGCTAAAGCTGCCTTTTTTCCTGGATGTTTGTATTCTCTTATCTTGACTGATCCAGAATACATAAAGGAAATATTGGAAATAGCTTGTTCAGGAAGACAATAGTGCATCTCCTTTGCCTGCAGAAAAGCAAGTACATGCTTGCAGGCTCTGGTGTATTCTTAGAGAGGCTTGTAAGGAATTGTGCAAGCAGGTATGTTCCAGGAGATTACAAGTCCTTTGTGTTTCATGTTTCATGGTTGCCAGCAGCTGGCATCTTTCAGAAATCCCATGAAAAGTGGGCAGAGCTCCTTGTGCAAACTTCTGAGCAGAGGGTGAAGGAGACTTTGTGTGTGACTCTTAATCTCGTTGGGAAATTTTAGGGTGAAAAATGTAATTAAATCTGAAATGCCAACAACCAAGGCCAAAGGAATGTCTCCTCTTTGGAAGGTTCTTTGTTGATGAGATTAAAAACTAAGCTCTCGTGCTCCTGCCTACAAATTATTCAGATTATTTGAAAAGAAATGAAAGAAGACACTGAGAAAAAACACCACAGACTGCATTATGTAGCATTTAACTAATTCTCACCTGTTTAGCAATTATTTCAACAAATATTTACCAGGTACTTACTATGTGCAATTCAATAAAACTAAGCAAATGAGGTCCCCACTTTCCTAGAATCCTTTTACCCAAGTAAGGTGTGTTCTTAATTATCTGTCAATGTAAGATTGTAAGAAGAATTCAAGGGCTCTGCCATTTAACACAGGGCAGCCTCACTGATCTATATTGCCATGGATTCTGCATAGATAGATAAGCATGGGCAATTCAGTTGGCTGGCATAGAGTTTGATATGGTTTGAATGCCAGGGTTGGAGGCAGAGAGGGATAAAATATAGTAACTAAAGGAAAGATATGAAAGTGACGCAATGTCATTGAAATGTGGGGTAGCAGTTAACTGACCCCAGCAGTCTCATGAGCCTCATAGCCCTGAATCCAAGTCATGATGATAAGCGGAATTTGTTCAGAGGTGGAAAGCAGCTGTTATCAAGTATCTCCTTTGTTCACGTGTAACTCCACTCAGTCTTCTACCCCAACATGTAGTCTTAGGTTGTCCCATTTTGCAGAGAAGAGGTTAAACCACACTGCCAAGGTCGACAGCTAGGAGGTAGCCAGACCAGGCTGGAATCCAGTTCTGTCATTCACCACCACGTCCCATGCTGTTTCTTCAATAATATGTGGCCACCACCAGCCACTATATAGCAAAGAGTTCTTCAGACTCAGCTCCTTAAACCGGATACTGAAGTTTATCCCCATGTGGGTTGAAAGTGTGTTGAGTTGTAAGAGTTTATAAGATAATATCTATCCATCTATCTATCATACGTACATATATGTATATAATTGATTATAAATTGTACATTTATTATATGATACATATTGTGTATGTTAAACAGTTGTTAGGTGCCCAGGCTAACCTACAAAAGCCTGCGTCCTGTTGCTAAAATCCCTATGCTTTTGGAGAGAGTTGGGGAACCTACAAGAAGATAACAGCCATAATATAATAGGAAAAACAATAATATTGAATGCAGATTTAATAAGGTATTGATCTTGGGTCCCAATAGTTCAGCAGAAGTGGTTTTGTTCAGAAGGAATGAGAAAAGGTAGTGCATATCTCTTGAGGTGGTTTTGAGGGTTAAATCCATTAAACCATGTATTATCTGGGCATGTTGTAAAAGTGATATAAATGTTGCATAGATAAATGGGGACCTTGAAAAGATTCCAAGGGGAATTTCTGAATACTTGTAAAGGTCTTAGAGGAGGATGGCCTGAATTATTTATCCTGCCTGATTTTACTGTGAAACAGAGTTTCCATCCATATTGCAACTTGTGGTTTGGGCAATGGCAAGTGCCTACGTCAGGCATTCATAAATCTGAGACTGCCCACCTAGGCTAAATTTGAAGAACAGTGCAACTGAGCAACGGCTACTGGAGCCCCACAGTCAGGCCCCTCACCTCCAGCTTTGGAAGTAATAAGGGTGACTATCCTGAGCACTTACACCGTGTCAGACACTTTACTCAGTGCCTTGCCATGCACTAACTCACTGCACTCTCCCTAAACAAACCCATGAGGTAGGTACTATTATTAGTCTCCTTTTGAAGGTAAGAACACTGGACCCCAGACAGTTTAAGAATATTGGCCCAGGTTGCAGAACTAGTAAGCAATGGAGCTGGAGTTTGTATGTGGGCATTTTGCCTCTAGGGGGAACATTCTGTGTCAGGATTTCTCAACCTCAACATTATTGACATTTGGAGCTAGATACTTCTTTGTTGTGCAACTGTGCATTGTAGGATGTTTAGCAGCATCCCTGGACTCTAGCTTCTAGATGCCAGTGGCATCCTTGTGTCCCAGTTATGAGAACCAAAAATGAGTCTAGAACTGCAAATTTGTCCCTGGGGACAAAATCGCCCTTGGTTGAGAACCACTGCCCTATATCCAGATGGTCTCTAAATGCGTGGTCAAGGAACTGGCTGAGAATGTTATCGGAGTTTGACCCACAGACTGAAGCAACTTAACAGACTCTGTAGTCATAAAGCCACCTTATGCACTACTTGGAGGAAGCAGATCTTTCTTTTAGAGGGAGAGAAGGAAAATGAACTCTCTGCAAATGTCCGTGTGAGCATTAGGATTGGAAAGATGGAATGGTGGTAAGGGCGTGTGTGGTGGGTGGATATACAGATGGATGATGCTAGCATGATGACATGAGAGAGGGGCAGTGCTGATCTGGAAAGGGACACACACCTGCCACTGACAAATACCACATACTCAGCAAATCTGTGCTTCCTTAGTAGACGCTAATTAGTTGTCCTGGCCACTCTACCTGAAGTTTAGTGGTAAAGAGAACAGGATCTGGACTCACACTGCCTAAGTTTCAATCCAGCTTGGCCATGTGCTAGCTGTGTTATCTTTATCGAGTTGTTCAACTTTTTGGAGCCTCAGCTTCCTCCTTTCTAGTTGCTCTACTCCCCAGATTGGATTTGAAGAAGCTGTGAGATGATGCATGTGAAGCCCTCTGTCCAGGGCTTGGCACGAGCATTAGCGCCAAGATGGTGCTTCCCACCCTGGGATTTGTAACAAAGCACCACAAACTGGGTGGCTTAAACACAGAAACTGATTGTCCCACAGTTCTGGAGGCTAGAGGTCAAGGCATCAGCAGGGTTAGTTCTGTTGGCTTGCTGTTAATCTGTGACATTCCTTTGCTTGTACATGCATCACCCTGATCTCTGTCTTCATCTTCACATGGCTTTCTCCAGGAGTGGATGTGTCTGTGCCTATCTTTCTTCTTTCTATAAGGATGCTGGTCATGTTGAATTAAGGTTCCAGTATGACCTCATCTTAACTAATTATATCTACATGACTTTATTTTCAAATAAGGTCAATTTCTGAGGTACTGGGGATTAAAACGTCAACATAGGAATTTTGCGGAGGGATGCAATTTAACCCATAACAGGATTCTATGAATCTTTTTAAGGTTTCTCGCAATCCTGTGAGGGATTATTGAGATCTGAGTAGTTTGGGGCAACCAAATAAATGAATCTCTATGAGCAGGGGAAAGGGCATTGTTTTAGGAGTCAGGAAATGTGCCACTTGAGGGAAGTGTCTTGATTTGTTTGACTTTCAAAATGTGTTTACCTGGCTGTACCTTCTCTGTCGTATGAGACTAGTGATGACTACCTTCACTTCCCCCTTCCTCCAAAAATTAGTCCGTGGCTTGAAGAAGAGTGTGTCTATAAAGACACCTTGAAACTCTCAAGGCTCTGTCTGGGTGCATTATTATCATCCTTATTATTTACAAGGAATAAAGGGAAATATTGATTCCCATGTAGGAATTTGGCGTCTGTTAACAGGGTCTCACTTCTCCATCCCAGCCCGCCTCTCCCCATCAAAAACAGACCTGCTGCTGAAGTTTTCTAAAGCTCCTTGTGTTGCGAGATTTGAGCAAACTTGATCTTCCAGGTTTAACTTAAATATTGTTTCCATTTTGAAGCCTGTCATGTGGGTGCACCACAAAGGGCGTTTGGTTTCCCCCCCTGAAGCCCTGGGCCGCGGTATGTAGGCAGTAACAGAATCCTAGGAAGAAAGAGAGAGCCTGAAATAGATCCTCAGCTCTCGGCCTGTGCAGAGACAAAGCAGGATGTAAGTAAAACCATTACTTCTCCCTCCTGATCAAAGGCATGATGGTAACCCCGCCCCTCCTCCCCACCACCCAGCAAGCAATTAACATGGCCTGGCATCTCCCAGGGAGTGATGGGGATTCAGCAAGCAGGACCAGCCCCAGCTGATTGGTGATTGCAAGTGGGGTGCCTTGTGTACCCAAGTTGAAAAATGCTGTATTAGCAAATAGAATACACTATGAAGCTCTTCAGTGAGGGAGACACACAAACCAACCTTGTTAATGGATTACTGTTCATCTGTGTTTGGTGCAGATGTGAGATCAGAATTTGCTAGCAGAATCTAAGAGTAAAAGATTTAATTTGCAGGAACAAAGTAAACCAATGCCTCTTGGATTTTACAACCACCTAGAATTTTATTAAATGCACATTCTGAATCCCCAGGTCTGAGTGGAGCCTGAGATTCTGCATTTCTAACAGGCTCCCGGGTAGGGTTGCCAAATTTAGAGGAAAAGAGAAGCTGGATGCCCAGTTAAATTTGAATTTCCTATGTTTTATCTGGCAACCTTACTCTCAGGCAATGTTAATGCTGCTGGTGTGTGGACCTCACAAGGATGTACATCATCAAAACATAAAACTTTGATGAAAACACGAAGCTGAGTTAGTGGATGAGCATCTGGTACAGTTTAGAAACAAACTTGTGGCTCGCAGGATAGTCACACTAGAAAATGTTGCTCAGTTGTTGGCAGAAACAAACCAATAGCAGCAAAGAGTGTGCATACATCTCTAGAAATGGGGCTCCCTGCATTCCTCGGATTAGAATCCAGAGGCCAGTGTGGTACTCGTGTTTGCTTTATGTATTTATTTACTTAGTCACTTATTTAATGTTGATAAAGCCAAAGTAAAGTTACTGCTGAGACAGAACAAAAATAATAAGAGTAAAAAAATGTTTTTTAAGAACTAAAAATTATGCCAAGTTTTATGCTGAGGGCTTTCAGGTGGCATTTGCCACATTCTGCCTCCCTTCCCAGCCTGCCCTTTGAAATGAAGGGGCCACCTTGACTCTTGCAGCTCAGCCCCTGACAGGTGATATGCAGAGGAAGTGGGGGCCAGGCTTAGGTTTACTCTGACATTTGACATACAAACCCAAGACTTTGTTCCTTTGAAGCTGAGAGAACTGATTTTAGCCTCTGTGAGGCTACTAGACCCGCTGGAGCAGCCACTTACAGATTGCTGGAAGCTTGGCACTGGAAGGAAGCTTAGTAATCATTTATTCCAGCCCCTGAATTCCACAGATAAAGAGGGAGAACTTCACAGAACTTCCTCCTCCTCTGTACCCCTTTCCCTTTGGCTGGCCAGTCTGGCATGCACCTTGTATCCCAGGGCACTACATAGGGTTAGAATCTGGTTTTTAGGATCTTTTTTTCAAGGGTTTCTTTGTTTTATTCTATTTTAAAGTACTGCACGCAGGATTGCTGACATTCCAAATCTTCCTTGCCTATATTCCTTAATGGAATAATTTCTCTTCTGTTCATTCAATCCTGAGATTGGGTTGAATCTTGTATATCTGTCTACTACAGCTTTAGTGTGCTTGATTTATTTAATCAAAGGCAGACACTGTACTTTCTCAAATCGAATCATTTTCCTTTATTCTTCAAGCATTTATTGAACACTTACTATGTGCCGAGTCTGTGGAAAGCCACAGTCATCCAGAAACTAGAGAACAAATAGCTCTTTCTCGTCCAGCCTGTTTATACTTCACTCTACTGCAGCAGTTAATGAACATAGGATTTGTGGCTGAAATACTCAGAGATTATTCATTTTAGCACTTTGGCAGGCTTTAATTTATGAAAAAAAATTTAAAATAAGATCATTTCCCAAGTCCCATTTGTAGAAGCCCTACACGCCCCTAACTCCTCAATATTATTTTCAACCTGGCATATTACACCCCCCTTTTTTTTTTAAGTCTATTCAGTTATTTCATCATTCAATCAATTCTCATTGTAAAAGATTAAGCTATACTGAAGTAAACAGCTTGAAATCCAGATGCCCCTCTCCCTCTGCTCTCCAACTTCACACTTCTCCAGAAGTATAATATGCCAATTATTGGTAGATACAACCTTCATATGCATTTACAAATATATATACATTTACATATTTTGTTTATAAAACAAATTGGGTTGTAATATACAGATTCTTCTGTGATTTACACTTTTTACTTAACAGTATGTCTTGGTAAGCTTTCCATTTTTGTACATATCAATCTACCTCATTCTTTTCCAATAGCTGTAGGAATATGCCATGTAATTCCTCTGCCAAGTTTTATTTAGCCAGTCACAATTGATGAATATTTGGATTGTTTGCCATTTGTTGTTATGACTAACAAGACTTCAGTAAACAATTTTGTATATCTGTCTTTGAACATATGTACGAGTATTTCTGTAGAACAGAGACCCAGAATTTTAATTTTCTACATCAATTGGATCTGATAAGCTGATGAGAACAGGATTGGGTGCCAATTAGCAAATACATTTCAACTTGAATCTTAGATTTCTCAATCCACACTATTCTATTTGAATTAATTCAGGATTGTCCAGGACTCTTCCATGTTTGGGCATTGCTAGTTGATACTTTGACAGTTGAAGTTGAGTCTCATAGATAAAAACCTGACAGATACATTTTAAAATTTCTTAAAATAGTATGGACTTTATCAAGCAGAAAGTGGAAAAGAGATGAATAAAGATAGTTTGCTTGATAAATGGATGAAAAAGTCCATATTTAACAGAGCATTAGTCTCTCATGAAAGGAAGTGGGCCATTCTTTTTGAAAATTACTTTTTTGAAAATGACTTTTTCTTTCCAGCTAAGTCAACTCCACAAAATAGCCAAAACAACACCTAATGAGTATGCTGTGTTGACATGGATTTTGTTGCAGGTTTTAAAGTAAAAGTGATTGGGGGTAGTAGTCAGAATTCCAAAGGTTTCTCCCTAAGACTCCTCTCCCTGGTTATTCAAACACTTATCCATCCAGGCACTGGGTGAAGGGAGTTTACAGATGGAATTGAGGTTACTAGTTGGCTGACCTGGAAATAAGGAGGGTATCCTGGATTATCTAGGTGGACCCAATATAATGACATGGGCCCTTAAAAGTCGAAGAGGAAAAGCAAAAGGGTCGGAGGGATGTGGTGAAAGAGGAAATAGGAATAAGAGGTGAGGCAGAGGAGAGGTCAGAGAGACTGTAAGTATGAGTAGAGGCTTTGAAGATGGAGGAAGGGGACCATGAGCCAGAGAATGCCGGAGGCCTCTAGAAGCGGCTAATGACTCCTAGCTGACAGCTACCGAGGAAAATCATACAACCATAGGGGACTGAATACTGCCATAACTTGAATGATTCAGAGCTCCAGAAAGGACAGCAGCTCTGCCAATACCTTGATTTTGGTCTTAGGAGACCCAGAGCAGAGAGATAATAAATGGGCATTTTTAATCTGCTAAATATATAGTAATTTGTCATGACAGCAGTAGAAAACTAATACAGAGGTTGAAGCAACATCTGTGTGTTGGATGGAGCAGAAATGGATGCCTGTAGCAGGCTGGTGTGTTTCTTACTTCCGTGCATCTGAAGAAGGGTAGGGTCCGATGTTATAATATGAGAAGAGTAGCTCACATTTTCTAAATACTTACCCACATGATAGGTGCTGTACCAGGTGCTTTATGTGCATTCCCTGCCTTATTCTTTCCAATAGGCTTAACAAGGATTGGTGGTTTTATTATTATCTCCATTTTATAAATGAGTGAACTAAGTGAGCCTCAGAGAGGTTAGATACATGGGCAGGTATCCATGGCTTATAAATAGCAGTACTGGAACTCAAACCTATGTCCGTGGGATATCACACCCAAGTCTGTGCATATGAACACTCTGTTTCACAGTGCACCAAAACCACAACTGCAATTAAATATGAGGCTAATATGTTTCCTTATGCAAAATCACTGATACTTAAACTCTAGCTAAACATTCACATACAGGAATACCTTTTGTCACATAAAGCCCACTGACCTTGTTTTATACCCTTGAAATACTACACCATCAGATGCTAAGCAAGAAGGAAAAAAAAATCAAAGTTGGATGGTCAAGGAAACAGGAGACTTCTGCCCCCCACCCCAGGCTCTTCAAGCCAAAGCACAGTGCACACTCTTGTATTTCTCTTCAAATCCTTGGAGGTCCTACTTGCTCTAGATTTTGTCAAAGATTATGCTCTCTTCCCCACACCAAGCACTCAATTCTAGAGGTGAAAGCTGTGATGGAGACATTTTTATACCTTGAACATAAACCTCAAAAGCAAAAAGGAGTATCAAGTGGAACAAATGTGGTGCATAACTGATATTTTATCTAGGGTGGGCCAATGTGCTGATTTGATCTCAGTTGTCTGTACAAAAAGTGTGACCTCAAATTCAGCCAATGGGAAGTCTGAGCATGCAACAAACTCCTTCTTGCACTTAATCAGTCACATATTCATACCTTTAACAGATATGAACTGAGCTTCTATCATGTGCCAGAGTTTTTGTTGGAAGCTGAGGATACAGGTATGAATAAGTCAAGTCCCACATTCATGACTCTTCCAGGCTAGAGAAGGAAGAATGGATAAGCAAGCGATTGCAGGCTGGTATAGTCACTGTGGTGATGGAGGAGGTACTGGATGCCACAAGAACATGTGGAAGAGATACCAAACCCAGGTTCAGAAACCACAAATAGTGGTCCCTAAACTGGGGCCTAAAGGAAAAGTAGAAGTTAGCCGAGCAAATATGGTATAGAGGAGAATGTTCCAGACCAGAGGAATTTCATAATGGAGGTCTGATCTGGAAACATACATAAGTCCATAAATATATCTTGAGTATGGAAGGCAAAGAGGCAGAATAGCAAAGGATGAGGCTGAAGATACCAGTAGGGACTGAGGTCAGAGAGGCTTTCTACTATTTTAGGGAGTTTGAACTTTACTATAATAAGGAACTTGGAAGCCATTGAAAGAAAAAACTGAGCGGGGACGTGATCAGATGTGGCTGCTTTCAAAAGATCGCTCTGGTGGAACTGTCAAGAATGGAATAGGAGAGTGAGTGGATGCAGGGAGACCGCTGGGAGGCAGGAGAAGTGTGGTTTGTGTAGAGGAAGGCTGGGATTAGGGATGGAGAAAGGCAGCTGGATTCTAGAGATATCTGGGAAGGCAAGGCGATGGAATTTGGTTATGGTGTGGAGGGAGAAAGGGGAGTCTAAAATGACAGCCAGGCCTGTCTTGGGTAAATCTTCATCCAGATATCCTTCTGGGCAGACAAGCCCAAGTTGTGGTCCACAGAGGTGAGATGGGTTATAATTTGTAATTTGTGGAAGGTTTGAGGAGTAGGGGATCTGCCAGGAAGCACATCTCCTGCTGCACAGAGCAGCCAAGAGTACCTCTGTGGATGGGCATCTTGGGCCTTTCAGAGCAGATTATTGTGAATATGCTGACAAAAACAAAAACTTTCAAGAAAACAACATCCCAACTCCTTAATGAAACAGGAAATGATGTATAGTTTCTAATGTTTGTTTTCTTTCCTATGCTCTTGCTTTCTGCAGAGAAGAATGCCTTTGCTGTTGAAGGTTGTGGATTGAGGTTTCCCTGTGGGTTTAGGAAAGGGCTTTGCTGCTATAACCTGCCCACTCCATGTGTCCTGACATGCTGTGATGTCTTGACAGGTATCCTGATTCTTGGTTTGACATGTCATGTCAGGGCTGCCAGTTTGCTGGGATAGGACCCTGGGAAGAGCCTGCAGGCCTGAGACTTGGTTGCACTTACCTGGTTAAATGCCTGTGGTTGCTATGACCCCATGGCTAAGCCCTGTCACATGCTAACAGGTCAGGGATACTCAGATCCACTTACATGGTGATGGTCATTCAATCTTCTTCTTATTACTATAGCTCTGTATCAGGGGAGGGAGATTTTTCATGAGCAAGTGTGTGAAATGCATTCTGTGCCTGGCAGTGGTGCACAGCTAGTATCTACTGCTTTGCTCTGCCCTTAATCTGTCTCTTCTGATACCAGCAGCCAGATTTTCTCTGGGAAATTCCTGTCAGTTTCCACAGTTCTGGGGAACTTTTGGCCAGCACTATGTCAGAATGGGCACTTGACTCAAGCCAGCAATCAAAATCCTCTACCTGCAGACTTGATCACTCAGATGGAGCTATCCTTTGGGCCACAGGGATTGGTTCAGGGGTGGGTGCATGACCCAGTTAGACCAGTGGGTCTCAGTTCTGAGGTTAGGACTGTTTGGAAAAAGAAGTGACTGTTCTGTGGAATTGGAAGCTGGGATGATGACATTTGGAGTACCAGGGGCCACAGCCTGCCTGAGAAGGTAGTAAAAAAAAAAAAGAAGAGGAAAGCAGATGTGAGTGATGGAGAGAGAGAGGGGTGGGGGGGCAGAAACAGATCCCTAGGAACATTGTTAGAGCCCTTGAATTCAGCTATGCCCAAAGACAGCCTAGTCCTGAATGATTTAGTTATAAGAGGTAATTAACTTTTTTGATAAGCCAGTTTGAGTCCTGATATGTCCATTATTGAGCCTTGGTTCAAGTCAATTTAACAAGTATTTGTTGAGATCTGTGGTGGGAGCTATACCTCAGAGCTGTAGGGAATAACACTAGATATGGTTTAGTCACAGCCGTAATTACTATAATTACTGTTGTTCTATTTATTGGACATTTCCCTTGTTTTCAGACACTCCTTTGTACTTTACATACATTATTTGATCCTTTGACTAAATCTTTGAATTAGAAACAATTACATGAATTTTATAGAATAGGAAACCTAGACCTAGAGAGGATAATATATATATATCCAAAATCATCATCATCATCATCATCATCATAATAATAATAATCATGCATAGTGAAGAGGTAGGATATGACTTGTGATCTGCTGTGGCTCCATAGTCTGTTTTCACCACCCTACTGTCTTGCCTCCTCCCCTTGGGTACCAATACCCTGGTCAGAGAGAGAGACATAAAGGAAATTCGCCACATGCTACAGGGCAGGTGAGGTTGCTCCTTTGCCTTGGAAATAAGGGAAATGGATTGCATACCCATGAAAGCCACATGGAATGGATCAGAGCTGGGATTTGCCAAGTTTCCCTAAGGAGCCACAATGGCTGCTGGCCAACCAGGTTAGATCTAGCTGTGTAAACATATTGACAGCAAAGAAGGAACAGGTATGTGAGGAGAGGGGTCACCCAACCATGGAAGCAAAGAACAAAGAGGTTGGAGAGGAGAATCTTGGGGATGCTTCTCCTAGCACTGTCCAGGGGATGGGAGCCATACTCATGGAGCTCCCTGAGGGCCAGTCTGTCTGTATGGGGTAATGAGTGAGGAGGTTGTGGCCATGGAATCCAGCAGTCACTCTTCCCAAGAAAGCTACTGTCTTCATTGTAGACTAGCACACTGGGCCTCCTAGCATGATGCCCCTAAACGTCTGCTTCAGCCAACACCCCTAGGTCTGGGAACACTGTGTTCATTTTCATCATGATACCTCCTGTTCTCTTTTTAAACTGTTTTTAAACCACCACTTCTCTGAATAGTGTACCTATAGGAAAAGGGTCATGCTTGCCACACATAGACATTCCAGGTTCAGCAGTGTTGGCTTAATGTCTTTGTAAATGAACGAACTGGCTTTCAAAGTCTAACTTGGATTCCCTGTGAGTCTGCCGGTGAGTGACTGGGTTGGTCAGAAGCTGGCAAGCCTTTGGGGCTATACATCTATTAGAGTTCTCCACGTAAAATAATGACAAAGCACCCTGGAGCTGGCAGTTTTGAAACTGCCCTTTTGGAGGTGGATTTCTTCCTTGCACTGACAAGGTGGGTTTCAGAACTTCCCAGACTTGAGGCTAGGCCTGTATGATGGAATAGTAATTACTGCCAACAAATTCTCCCATGCACACACCTACATCCTAGACAAGAGGGGCTGAGCAGACAGGAAGAGCAGCATGGTTAGATGAACCAGAACTTGAATCCCAGCTTCAGCATTACTAGCTATGTGGACAAGTATTCCAGCTCCGTAAGTCTTAGTTTCCTCCTGTGAAATGTTAGGAAAATAATAAATAGGATCTACTTCATAGAGTGCTATGAGGACTAAAAGGAAAAAAAGAGATGCAGATGCTTAGCAGCATCTGACATAGTTGCACTCGTTAGCTGTTAGCTGCTCTCTGGTGGCCTGTATCACTTCATCCTCTGGCAGAAGACACCCTTTGCTCGCATACTTTTCTAGGTGTGGTCCAGCCTGAGTGAGCAGTACAGTGACAGTATAGGTCCTCAGGAAGGCAGGGAGATTCAGAGGAAGAATGCACTTTGCCTTACAGGTGGGTTGGCTAACCCAGCTGTCTTCAGGGTCCAGACTGGAAATATCAATAAGGGAAATGGACCCAATGAGATATGGGTTGGACTGGATGGTCAGGCCTGGCTAAGGAGTCGTCACATGTCAGCTCCAGCCCCACATGTCACAAGGGAACTCAGGCCCAGCATGATCGTATCTGTGTATTTTTAGAAGAAAAGCCAAGAATCTAGATTTCTTTATGAAATACCCCATTTTTACATTATAGCAACTAATTTGAATTCTTTTGAAGACTCTGCAGGCTAAACAACCAGCCTACATGACAGAAATTCTTTGGGACTTTAACTAAGATCTCCACCTTAAAGGCTGGGCAGGATTTGGGTAAGGGAGCCTGAATTGGGGCTCCCCCAGGAGCAGACCCTACAACAAAGATAGAGTACAAGTAGTTTATTTGGGATGAGGTCCCAACAGGGCAGTGAGGAAGTAGGATAGGGATAGGAAAGTAGCCAATAGAGGAGCTGTTACCCAGTCGTCACTGTGGGTGACTGGTGACTGCAGCTTAATCCTGTAGGGACCTCTGGAAGCCAGTGCAGGACACATGCCTCAGTGACTCACCTAAGAGATGAGGGAGATGGAGTATATACATATATTCCCTCTCATGAGTCATTGACTGAAGGCTGCTCCCTGGAGTCATCATATCTTTCCACCTCTTCCCTGCCATAAGCCTGTGCAGCATGGACTTTGGGGGTCAGAGAACCCCTCAGGCAAAAGCAGGCCAGGATCAGCAGTTGGAGATGGATGGGACACCAACAGTGTCAGCAGGAGTTGGGCAAAATGAAGCATCAGCCATTGCATTAGCAAGTGTTCTAGAGACCCTTTCATTCCATCAAACCCAACAACTAGGGGAGGATGGTGAAGGCCCTCACACTGGTTTCATTTGTCCCATCACGTGAGGCTTCTAGCACATGTCTCTGGTCTCCCGCTTGTGCCAAAGCAGAAGTTGAGGCTGGAAAGAGATGTGAGCTCCTGACAGGAATGCCCGCTCACTGCGCTTGCCTCTCGAGGCTCTGCCTGTCAATTATAGAAAGCTCTGCGAGATTCCATTTTCCTCCATTACCTTCCACCAGGGTCTCCAGTGGCAACTCTGCAACCGTTTTCTGCAGAGTGGTTTAAATTGTTTTATATCTCCTTAGCTGCCAAGTACAATATCATAAGCAATAAATAAATAAATTGTTGGCCTATATGGAAAGCATATTTTGTCCAGATGCGTCCTTGAAACTTCAGCCCTGAAACATGAAAGTCAGATTGGAAACCACATTCTCAAAGCTCTGGGGAAGTAGGCTCATATGGAAAAGTCCTTTGATTGGCAGATGCTGCCACCCAGCCCCTGACGTGTGTCTTGCGGATAGGCCAGGCTGTGCACCTCCTGAAAAACTGAGCATGTGAGTTTTTCACACCAGTTTTCAAGTTTAGCATGCGTAGGCCATTTGGACAGGCCAGAGGCAAAAGGGGCCTGGAGCTTAGAAGATTGCTTAGCTGGAGGGGCTGAGACCTGTATCTTCCTTTTGATCTCTCCTTGACCAGTTGGGTTGGAGCAAGCCTTCCTCAAGAGGGATACATTCAGCATCCTGTCTGGGGTACAAACAGTTCCTGGCTATTTTGTCCTTGCTGCACGTGGAGGGTGAGTCCAAGGGGGTATGTAACCAGGGAGAGGAAGAAGAGGAGCAAGACCTGGATGGCTGAAAATCACAAAGAAAGATTTTGATATATTTTAGCTGGTCTAGTCAGCCCTGAGAACCTCAGAAGGGGTGGGGTGCATTCCAAGGCAGAGCTGGGGCTGGTGGGTACATGACCCAGGAGAGCAGATATGGCCTTGATGGCAGGAACCACCATGTGGGGCTCACCAATGTTGACTTGGGTTGCCTGGGTCGGCTGGCAGGGAATACTTTTAAATGTCATCTTTATTGCTATTTAAATTAAAACTACATGCTTATAAAAAACTAGACAGACTAGAGATGCATGAAGGGAGAAGTAAAAGTTCCCTCGGTGTCCTCCCAAAGATTCTTCTAGAATTATACTCTCACACACATACGTACACACACATTTTTATAAGGAATGAGCTTGTATTGTGTAGATTATTTTATAACTCCCTCTTTTGCACTTCATATACTCTGGACATCTTTCTATATCATATAATCTTTATCATTGCTTCATGGTGCTCTTTTGACAGATTATAATAATTTGTTACAATTTTCAAAATTAACTCTCAGATTACTTCCGAAATTGCCTGCCTATGGTAAACAACACCAAAAATGTTACCAGCTGATGCTATAATCATTATTGCTGATAGGAGTAATCTTTTATCTTACCTGTGGAATTCGATAGAATTAAAGAAAACAATGGAGGAATTCATAAGAAAAATGACTACAGAAATAGTGATTTGGAACATGTATATACACATGTGAAGTACATACATGTTTGTGTGTAAAGTATAATCAAATTTAAGAGAGACACTTGACTGGGTAAAACTAAAGATGTTACTTTTGTACCTGAGTTACTTTTCTTGAATGAATTCCTTCACCCACGCGCCAAGATTTAATTTTAGGCTTGTATGTATTCTTTGATTGGTAGGCCAACTTAGTGGTGAAGTGTGAGGCTATTGCAGGATGCCATAGACGATGAAGAACGTGGACTGTGGGCTCAGACACCAATTTTAATGCTCTCCAGTCTGCAGTCCTAGTGTGTTTAACGCTCTCTGTGCCTGAGTTTCCTAGTTTCTCCACACCCTTCCTAGCATGCTTGAGTGGACTAATAGAGAGAAGGCCTCTGAAGCCCTTACTTGGCACTGAGTGCTTGTCTAGGAAATAGTGGTTATTAGTAGTAGGAAGAAAGTGTGATGACCAGCAGATATGTCGGGTATGTATGCCTGATGAGATACATGCGATACACACACTATAAATAACCCACTTTATAAATGCTCGTTGTCTTCTCCCAGCTGGGTGGTTGAGAAAAAATCATGGAAAATAAAATGCCTATAAAGTAACTTTTAAAGTCAATAGTCAATGAAAACTTTTTTAAAGTGCCTCAGAGGTTGTCACCAACCATCAGCTGTTCTAGACCAGAAACAGAACCTGATTTCCAGTTGTTGATGATAAATAAACAGAGTACATTGCCCTTTGCAATGAGTGGCTATTTTTTTAACCCATGCAGATGTATCCTATTTACATTGAAGCTGTCATACAAATTAGCAAAGAATCTGAAAGAAGGCAGGTTTCAGGTCCTGAAATGTTCACAGGAATGGAAAATGGCTTATCCACACCTTCTAGCCGTGATGCCACAGTCCTGGGAGGAGTGACTGGGGAGAACTGAAGAGCTTTTCCAGGCCAGCAGACATGTTTGCTGACCAAGCAGGCTTTGAAGCTCATCTGCAAGGCTGGGTAAAATGAAATGCGATAGGCTTTGGAGCTGCTGTGATTTTAACTTTTAGGCAATCTGTGAAAAGTCCTGACCCTTCAACAGATATGAAAATCTCTCATTTGGTACAAGCCTGTGCATGGCAGATTGAGTCTGAACTTAAACACCAATTAGAGTCAATGGATGATCTCCTGTTTCTCTGAGGGTAAGATTTTCTTGGCAAAGTAACTGTTTGACTATACTTATCAGACATACCCCTTTATCAAACCGTATGTATGGGCTGACAGAGGGAGAGTGTGGAGGACTAAGCCACAAAGTCAAAACAAGTAAAGGTGAGGAGGATACTTCACAGTCTAGTTTTTCAATCCCGCCCATATGATAAAAAGATAATGAAGGCTCAGGGAGGTGAAAGGGCTGGCTCAAGGTCCCTCAGTGATGCCTGAGACTAGAACCCAGGATACAAGGCTTCCACTAAGTGCTCTTTCCACTAGACCACGTGGCTTCCAGATGATCTTTCTCTTGGGGAATGCATACAGACACGAAGATGTAAACAGTTTAATGTAAGCTTTAAAGCTCCGATGGCTAATCTTTTCTGCAGAAGAAGCAAATATCTAATTGCGTGAATATAGAAACGTTTGGGTTCTAGAAGAGGAACTCATTAATTCTCTAAGCACTTGCAGGACCTGCAAAGGACCAGCTTCCAGCAAAAGCCTAGGTCTTACAAAATGGCACACAGGTCCCTGCCCTCAAAGCAGATGTGTGGCCTCGAAGCAGTGAGGACAGAGTCACGTTCAGCATCCTCTGAGAAGCAGGCAGAAAGGGTGATAGGGACACAAATAAGATGGCTTTTCATTCTGCCTAGCTATTCAAGGAAAGCTTTACTTGACCTGGGCCTTGAAGGGGTAAGCAGTCTTTCTTGGCAGAGAATCATTCATCCATCCATCCATCCATCCATTTAATTGAAACTTACTGAGCATCTACTTTTTGCCAGTCTTTGCGCCGGGTAAACAAGCTGTAAGTACAGAGCAGTAATTAATACTCTACTCTCAGGGATTTTATATTCTCTTGGGTGGAGTCAGAAATCAAGCAGGTAAATAGATGAATGAATAAATAAGATGATTTTATATAGTGATAAATACAAAGAAGGAAACCAGGTGATGTGGTGGAAAAGCCTCAGATAAAATAGTCAGAAAGGCTGATGTGGTACTGTGACACCTGGACTGAGAAGCCAGCACAAAGCAGGCCAGGGCGGTGGTGGTCAATGAGACGGGGGACAGTGGTGGAAGATGAAGTTGGAGAGGTGGGCAGTAGGCAATTTGCACAGTGCCTAGCCTGAAATAAGTAGACTAAATGTTCTTTTAGAAGACCTGGGAGCCTTGGGAGGATTTTGAACAGGAGAATGCAGTACTCTGTGAGTGACGAGGCAGAGAAACATTAAAAATCACCAAGGAGGTGATGAGAATTGCAGTGGTGGATTCAGGGCTCTCCAGAATGCCAGGTAGTCAAGCTGAAATCTACTAAGCCTCTCTTCTTTAGCATCATAAACAGGCAGAATTAAAATTAACACAATCCTTGTGCTTCACAATGGAGAAACTGAGGCGTAGAGAGTCAGCATGTATGGACAGCTTGGGCACGGGAAGGGCTGGGGCCAGACCCAGGACCTGGGATGGCGAATCCTGCGTTTCTCCCCTGCCTACTTTTCCTGCCTCCTTACCCACCTGCATGTCTTCCAGGGACTGGAATTTAAAATCTGTTCCCCATCAGACATTTCAGAGGTCTTTTATGGTTTGTTTTTAGTATCATGTTAAAAGGCAGTCACCTTGAATGACTTCTGCTTGACAGAAGTGTCAGCATTGTCACCACCTACTCCACAGAGCAATGGCACATGCCAGGGGTGCCCTAGCTCCATGGGGAAATGAGAGGAAAAGCACAGAGCTGCTCGCCAGAGCTAGAATTCAGGGTTAACTCTGCCCTGACGGTGTGGCTGTGAGAAATCCCTTCTTCCCTGTGGACCTGTGCTCCTTTATATATGAATGAGAGGATTGGGACATAGGCATTATGAAAAGACTGTTTTGAATCACTTTGAACTAAACCAAGCTAAACAGATTAGGAGTTGCAGGACTTTTCAGAGCCTTTAATGAACACTATCAAGTTCCAAGAGGGAAATACAGTCACAGGTGTATTTGTGCACGTGGCCTGGATTTCTTGGGCGGGAGAGGACATCTCATAGAACTTGTGCTCCTCAGGACACCCTCAGGGAACTGGTCTGTGAAATGAGCCCAAGGCTCTAAGACAATGGAGAGGAAAGGAAACCTCCATTCATGTCCTTGCCCTGCCTTGTTCAACAGGGGCACAGAGCAACAGGTTGTCCCATGTCTAGATGGTGTGTGCTCCCTCCCCCACTACACTTTCACCAGCTCTCTGTTGCCCCCCGCAGTGACTCACAAAGGCTCTCCTCTGAAGGAGCATGACTGCAGAAACAGCTTCTCTCCCTCAGGGCCCGCTGTGGGCCGTTTGTGTGCTCCAAACTCTAAGGCTACATCCCCTGCCTGGTGCCCTCAGTGGCCACGTCTCTGTAGGATAGCGATATCCTCCCTTGGTAGACAGACTGTAGGTCCAGTGGTCTCTCTTTCTCCATGGGGCTTTCTCTGGAACTTACCCTAGGAGTTTTTCACTTCTTACATTTTTATCTTACTGTTTGTGTATCAGCCT
Organism: Camelus dromedarius; assembly: GCF_036321535.1. Classification (NCBI taxonomy): domain Eukaryota; kingdom Metazoa; phylum Chordata; class Mammalia; order Artiodactyla; family Camelidae; genus Camelus; species Camelus dromedarius. The sequence continues at coordinate 29,147,343 of NC_087452.1, forward strand.
TTTCTGCTCATTGACAACCACACAACGTGTCCTAGGAGGCAACAGCCTGTGCGATGCATCTCTAACAGCTCCCACATAACTGTCATCCTCATCCTAAAACCCACTATTTATTGAGTACTTCCCATGCTCCAGGCAGTGTGTAAAGAGCTTTACCTGCACTAACTTAACAGTGTCCTGGCAGCAGCCCTATGATGTATGGGCACCATTATTCCTAGTGTATAGCTGAAGACACTGAAAACTGGTCAGGTAACTCCTCAAAAGTCTTACAAGCTAGTGCGTATTGGGGCTGGAGTCCCACCCAAGTCTATCCCCAGTATCTTTGTGTTGGCTCACTGTACTGGATTGCTCTATTCATATTTGGATGAGTAGAAAGTGAATGAATGAATGAGCCAATGAATGAACATGTGAGGGAAGGATACCCCCCACCATCTCACCCCCAGCTTAAGGAAACTAACCTGGCCACAGGAGAAAGCAGCTGTGCCCCTTTTGAACCACCAGTCTCTTAAGGCCACACTGTCCCTGTCTTGCCATCCCCTCCTGCCAGGATATAAGTGGGCGCAACCTTGTTGTGTGGCATGGCGGCTGCCTGCCAGCAGCCGCTGGGCGTGTCCCACCAGCAGCCCATGTCAACCCCACCTACCAGTGAGCACACACAGCCAAGGTGAGGCAGCCTCAGCTGGATCTCAGCTGCTGGGGTTTCATCCTGTTGGGTTTTATGCTGCCACTGCTGAGTTTCTCACCAAGAGGAGGGCAGCTGTTCTGGGATTGAAACATGAAGAAAGATGGGCTGAGATCAGATAAGCATCCCTTCCCAAGCAGACGTACCTCCCAATTTGCAGGCCTTTGTTATATTACTAGCAGTTAAGGAATGTTGAAATGGAGCTCTAGCCTTGATCTGAATTATAATCTCTGAAGCTATATTTAAGTCCACCTAAAGATATTTCAATTTGCTCTCTCTCTCTTTTCCCCCCCTTTCCTTGGCTCAGAACACAGTTGTATCCCTGCAGAACACAGAAAAGCTGGGACGTATTTCTTAATGTTTTACATTACAGTTGTAAGTCCTGCTTATCCTTTGATAATCATATTTTAACTTTTAGTCAACGTACTTGTGGGTGTGCCTGTGTCTGTGTTGTATATAAGTTCACATTTATACGAATAGCCTTAGCTCCTTTTATCTTTTTTTTCCCCTCAAAGCCATACTTGTAAGACTACATTCAGCAGCGGATTAATCTCCAAATAACTTAGTTCAGCTTTCACAGCTGCTGCCAAACAGCCTCTCTCCTGGACGGGTGTAGACTCTGTGGTGGTTATAATTAACAAGTCTTTAGGGGGTGGGGGGGATGTAGCACAGGGAATGAGAACTGGGCTGGAAGGTCACCAAATACTAGTGAAAACTGCCAGCAGAAGAACCCATGGAGGACTTTTGTTGGAGGAAGACAGTTTGGGGTGGGGGTGGGGGCAGCGCGGCAGCTTGTCGTTCAGCAGTTGGCCAGTGGTGAGCTAAGGAAGCGGATGAGCTGGGTGGCTTCTGTGTGCGTGTCTGTGTGTGGGTGGGTTTGAGTGTGTGTTGCCGTGTGTGAGTGGGTGGGTGTATGTGTGTGTATTGGATGGGAGAGGGGGCATATCTTTTAAGACCATAGGTTTGGGAATTAAAGTTTGTTCGAAATACATTTATCACTTATCACCTCTGTGACCTTAGGCAAGTTGCTTATAATTGACGTCTCTGTGCCTCAGTTTCTCTGTGTAAATAGGGATTCATTCATTATTCAACAAGTATTTGTTGGATACTCTATTCCAGGCACCAGGGATATATAAACAAAATGATAAAAAATCCCTGCTGTTACGGAACTTCCAATCTACTGGGGGAAAAACCTTTCAGGGAAGGATATTACAAGGATCAAGACAGATTGTGCATATAAAATGGCTGGCAATGTGTCTGGCACATAATAAAGATTTGGTAAAAAGGAGAAAATATTAATATTATTATTCTTTAGGTTGCATTTACAAAGTAACACCCACCCACACACACACAAGCGTCATGAATCTAAATTCCACAATTTTATTTTACAAACTCACTTTCCTTTGGGAAGTAACCCATGCGTACTTTGGGAAAAGATGTTCTGTATACGTTTTGTTAGCTCAGTCAAAACAGTCTATCTGTGCACTTGACATCTTTAGGATAAAGATACTTCTTGAATGGACTTTAGCAAAGGAAGATCAGCTCTCAGGTGACAGTTCAGACATGACAAACTGGAACAATGCAGAAAGGAATGCGTGAAGGAGTTGGATTAAGAATTGCAGGGCAATTACTTACTGCAAACTGATATGCAAGAAAGAAACACAGGCACACCTTGTTATCAAGAAACACAATAAGCAAAAATTCACTATTACAGAGTTATAGAATAGGCAACCGCTATGTAAAAATGAGTTGTTATTAAAAAGGAGGGGGGGGTTGTGAAACTGGTTTGGAATGTGGGCCTCATTTTCCACTAGATCAGAGTTCATGGACTGATCCTCAAGGGCTTACTTAAGATGCACTTGCCTGAAATGTATTCTTTCCCTCTCTCCAGCCACTATGCGCAGCACGGCTTTTATGGGAGGGTGCACTTGAAAGGGCGCTCTTGTCCCTGCACCAACCTGGTACTAGTTCGCATTAACTATACAGGGGTCCCCTTATCCAAAAATTTGCTAGCTGAGGGTGGTGGTTCAAAGGTTGCAGGAAAACCAATGTTGTCATAACATTAAAACTTTGATGAATTAATTGACCGCTTATCAAATTAGCTTCACTTAGACATCTTCCCCATTTCATGTTGGGCCTCCCACTTTGTTGACAGTCAGCTCTTTGTACATCTATCTTTTCTGGATTATCCAGCATCCAGAAATGCTGTGAAAATAGATCATACATTTCTTGAAAAATGAAGTAGCAAATTTTTCAAGAGATGTAAGTTTTTAATCAAGTAGATGAAAGTGATGTTGAAAACTGAGCTCGTATTACATGCAAATTCATTAACAAATGAAGATAACTTGCTCTCAATTAAAAGGACAAAAGTCAGTAAGCATGATGACAGGGCAGGGGCTTCAAAGTGAGTGACTGGGTGTTAGAGGCTTATGACATATCCTTAGGGAAATGGTAAAAGTCTCAAATATTTTTGCTAATGTCACCTTCTTAATGACTGTGCTAATGGGAGTGAAAGCTGTCACATCATACACTCATACAACCAGGTTAGGGAAAAAAGTGGTTCAAATAAACCAACATATTTTGTTCTTTGTTTTTTTTATAGGAAATAGTGAGTTATTGAAATTGTAATCTAAATTTTATTAAAAATAAGATACATATACTCATTTCCAAAAACTCTCTTTTCCACTGTTACTGTTACTATTTTGAAATTTTGGTCCCTGTCAAAGGGGGTGTTCTTGCCCAGATTCCAGTCTTCCTCCAATAGCACTTTTTTATTGGAGAAGTCCTTGCTCTAGAGGACCACTGTTTACTACAATGAATTGGGGGCAGTGGGCGACATGGGAGCAAAATACCCATCAGTCTGTGTTTCTCTGTTTACACTGATGATGCTTAATCTTTTAAAAGTCATAGACCCTTTGGACGGAGAATGTGATAACAGGATTCTCATTCTAGAAAAGGCAGATGCACAGAATAAATTTCAAGGGATTCATCTACCCTCTTGATGCCTATCCATGAGTCATAGATAGAAGTAACCTTTGATCTACTCCCTTGGGTTACAATCAAATATTATTTATTTATCACACATACACGTATACTTAAGTATCTGCTAAGTGCCACATCACTTTATGTATATTTATCTTTTTTGTTGCTGACAATGTGATATTATCCTAATTTCAACGTATGGAAAAACCTTGAGAAAAGCAAGATGACTCACTCAAAGTCATAGTTAGGTGTCTGGTATTGAATTTTAAACACCAAGGTTTTCTAAGCCCTAAAGACCCACTTTTCTGTAACATTAGGTCAACTCTATGTGTTTGCTTGCTACACTGATTCTTTTCTCCTTAATAAGTAACTTTTAAATGTCTTTCCTTATTACACAAGAAATGCATGTTTGTTGTAGAACAATTACACTTTTTAACTTTTAACTTTTGAAGTGCTTCCCGTTCTCTTTTTCTTCATTTTAAATTAAAGAAAGGGGTTATTATTATTATTATTATTATTCTCATTTTACAGATGGTAAAATGGAGGTGCTGGGACTTGAATGACTTGCCTTATCAATCAACCTGTTGACAGCTCACTGATGCTCTAAGTCAGATCGCCTGGCCTGGCCTTGAGCCTGAGCATGGGGTTGTGCTGCCCTCTCACACACACACACACACACCCTACTTTTGGCATCTCTTTCACCCCCTTCATCCTGTCCACAGAGGCCCCTTATCACTATATGATACGTCCATATGCAGTGTAGACATACCCACAGTCCAAAGTCACTTTTTAAGCCCACCCTGGCATCCCAAAGTCTGCAGGGCATTAGTGAGTTTGGCTCTCATTATTTTTTCCACACATTTTGAAACCCAGAGTCCTAATATTTGTAGTGAAAACTGCTTTGCATTAATAATTCAGAGTCTCAATTTTATTTAAAATTTAACACTTACTTTTCTCTAAATATTTTATCTTCAACTTTAGATGCTGACTGAAGTCTGATTTTTCTACAAATGGGAGCCACACATTTTAAGGCGATATACCTGTGCAGTAATATGTTGAAAATGAGAAATATAATAGCAAAAAAATGTTGACCCTGTACCAGATAGCCTATTACGTGTTTTCTATGTATTAACTTGTTTAATCTTGACAACAACATTGTGATTTAGGTATTGTTGTTATCTTCATTTTGCAAACGAAGGAACTATAGCACAGAGAGATTGGGTCACTAGTCCAAGATTGTAGTGATAATGAGGAATTTGCATGCAAATTCCTAATTCCTTCAAGTTTGGTACAATTCAACTCAGTGACATAATAGCAAATCCCTTGAAAATAGGGCCACACTCTAAAGGAGGCATTAGAGACTCTTTTATCTAACAGTGTATTTCCCAGAATTTTTTATCCACAGAATAATAATTGATGCTTATAGTGATTACCTCAAGGCAGAATAAGATTTTGAAATATCTTCTCAATTATCAAGGAAATATCAGTATCAAGGAAGTATTCAAGGAAATGGTACTTCAACTTTTTATTTTAAAAAAACTAGCGTTCTAAGTCTACAATGATTATGAATCCCATTTTTAAACCTGATAATGCTTTCTCTGGGTATCTCTTTGATAATACTCCTATAAACAAAACACCTTCATCTATTGAAAAATAGTTTATTGTATAAATATGCACATAATTTTGATCTCTGTGTTGACCTAACAAAAATTTAAGGAGAAATTAACATTTTAACTTCACAAGAAAACAATCTTAAAATAAGGAAAAACTACTTTGGAAAAAATACATTATATACATTTCATTTTGGAAAAAATACATTATTACTAAATAAAAAGAAAAGGTTTAAAGGCTTAATTTGGACTGAAAAAAAAAAAAAAAACCCACCACCAGATGGGGAAGGGGGTAAGCCAAAAAACTTTGTCAGACCTGACTTGTTCCTGTGACAGAAACAACCTCTTACTTAACATGTGCATTTGCTGACCAGCCATGATAGTGTCGGGAAGAGGTGCTCACAGAGCCCCAGCCGCCCGCACGGGGAGACCAGCACTGCAAAAACATTTCTTAAAGCCAAGCAGCCACTCCCTTCTAAAATTTTCAAGAGTAAATTTCTAGGCCATATATTTGCTTATGAAAATGTAAACCAAGGGAGATAAAGCAGTAGCAAGATTTTGTAATTATTTCCTCTTTAGGCAACATACATACACCTGAATGTATGTGACTCAGTGTAAAAATACCATTTTTTTCCAGTCAAGGAAAATATTCACCCTCATCTATTTCTGAAATGTTGAGTCCTGAGAGTAAAACACTTCTAAATTCATATGCAATATGAATTTAACAAAAAACTTCTCTTTTTTTCCCTTCTTTACCACCCCCACCTCCTCGCCATAGGACATGTGACACATTTTGGAACAGTGTAGGAATGGTACAGTATAATTATGTGGGGAGCACATATCAGGGTAGAAAGCAAAATTAATTAATTAAGCTTCTGTTCTGTAGAAAGAATAAGAGACAAAGAGAAAATTTGGAGTGAATGTGTAGAGAGATGGAACTTACTTAAGCAGGCTCCTCCCTGGAGAAAGTGCTCACCCATGGATAACAACGGGACATGGCTTTTCAGGTTCCATGTGTTTTTCTCTTTACGTGATAGCATAAAGAGGAATCTCTGAGTCACTCACAAACCCAACTCCACATATTCCTCATTGTTTATTCCTTTAACAAACACTGTGTGCCTACTATAGGCCAGTAATATTTCCATGCAAAGAAAGCATCTACTCACCAGTGCTGTTTCTCTTTCCTGGGTATAATAGACTACATTTCTCCACCATGCAACTGGGGTTTTGGCTATGGCATTTGGGTGGAAGTGATGGGCAGCACTTCTTCAGCATAAGCTATCCCTCATGACCCTCTTATGCTCTCAGAACACATTTAAGACTACTTGAATCAAACTGAGAAACTTAGTGGGATAGCAGGATGGGTGGGAAAGATGGCCAGATGGTGAGTATGCAGTTTACAAAGGCACCAAGGTAGCTGAAGGTAGAATTTCCTACTCTTCTTTTAACACCTTGCTCATGACAATGTAAGTAGTAGAAGGAAAAGGAGGACAGGATTGGGAGGGAAGGTTTCTATGCTTCAAGGAATAGTGACCTATCCAGCCTATCTGAACTCAAAAGAGATATGTAGTAGTTAGTACAATTCAAACTTAAAAAAAAAATAGAAGAAGAACATTTGATTCTTACATCTTAAAATTCAAGGTGTAATGCCTTCAGATATGGCTGGATCTAGGGTCTAGAAAAATACTATTAGGCTCTGTCTCTCACCATCTCTTGGCTTTACTCTCCCCTAAAGAGATCTCATTCTTTAGCTGAATGCTACCAAAATATTTACCATGAGATAGAAAAACAGTTGCTGTTATCCCCAGATGCTTATAACAGTATAGATATCTGAGAAGCATGAAAGTCTTGCTCTGCCAATAGTTCCAGCAAAAGCCCCCATATGGAATCTTATCGCACCAACTTTTATCACATTCCCATCCATGAACCAATCACTGTGTAGCTAAGAAATAGGATATTTTGATTAGTTAGGCCTGTGTCATGTTCCCTCCCCAGGGTCTGATAATAGGGGAACTGTGGTCCCCAAAGGGAGAAATCAAGGTACTGATACAAAAAGAAGCTATACTTAATGATGTGCAGGCAGAAAGAGCACCTGCTGCAAGGGATTTGTTGAAAATCTGCAGGGGACTGTCACAGAGTTGAAGGTGCCAAGCTGTACAGGACTGGATCTGGAGAGTGGAAAATCAAGATGTTTATCTTCTGTTTTCTTATCTGTTTTTCTGTCCCCTCTCATCCAACTTCCTCTACCTTCATTATATTCTTGCGATAGCCTGCATGTCCCCACAACATTTTCATGGACTGATTCAGTCTCTTGGAATCTCTTTCTCAATCTCTAGGGGAGGAAACTCATTGGTAAATCTGAGAACCAGGCCACAAGCTACAGGTCACTGGCCAGACTTACAGATGTATTTGCCTGAAGCATGAGTCCTCTCTTGGTATAATCAACTCAAGCAAGTTAGAGCAAATCAAGATGTTTGTGGGGTTTCTCCTTCCAGGCCTGTGGATAAGGTGGGACCTGTAGAAAGATATGGCAGAGAAAGCAATAATATGTGTCAAGAACAGACAGAAGCTTGTTCAGAATCAGGCCTTAAGGCCATTCTTGGAATGGGAGCCTTGCTGAAAGACCTGGAATGTCATTTATTGACAAAGATGGATGAACAGGAAGGGAGTATCAAGGAGGCAGGAAGGCCATGTTAACCACCAAGGAGGCAGACAAAGAATCAAGGCCAGGGCTTGGCTGCTCCAACACAGCCATGGCCTTCTCCTCCTGGGGAGATAAAATGTAGCCACAGGACCTGTGAATTTTGGCTTCCTTTATATCAGGCAACACAGGATTTCCCAGGCAGCACTCTTAAAGTTGCTTCCTCCAGTTTGACATGACTCTTTTGGGGACTGCAGCCCTGTGTGGGTCTGCCTCCTCATCACAGTGATGTGGCACCTCTTCCCTCTCATCCTGGGTTCAAGTGTGAAAACAGCTGCTTCCTCCCCTTCATAAACTCATAAGCAGCCCAAGGGGTTAAGTAAGTAATTTTTTTAGAAACAAAAATTCAACATACACATACCCCAGAGGAACCAAAATACCATAAATTCATGCAAGTGGATCGGCATGGCTTTGGATGGGTTAAAAGCAGGGGAGAGTTTTCTGGAATATAAGTGTCGAAATGAGCCTAGGTATTGCACACAGATAATCTTTCTCGGCTGATGCAGATTTAAGTTGATAGAGCTTTCAGGCCAAGCAGGATATTAGGTCTCTCTCCATCATCCATCCATTTGTTCATTCATCTAACAAATACGATTTATGTCTGTTATGGGCCAGATACTGTGTCCCAGCAGCTTGTTCCTCTTTGGCCCCAGCTTGTGCTTTCTTTTTCTTTTGTGGGCACCCTAGCTTCCCTGGCCCCCTAGGTATGAATTCACTGTCCATCCTGGCCTAAAACAACCCTCCCCTGAAGCTCTGGATATGCGAGATTCATTTCCATACCCTTGAGATAGTTTTCTTCTCTGTCCATTTGGTTTAGAGACATTCCAACACTACTTCTGAAGATGAAGGTAGTGTTCCTGTTCTAGCACTTGGATGTGGTCTCCCAGAGGTGGGTGGCATAATTCTATGGTGTCTGAGCATCAGATTCTGGGCACAGTCTAAGCCCTCTTTTGATTTAACCTCCACATTTCTGTTTTTCCCATTGAGAACTACCTCCAGCTCTGGGCTCATTTGTAGAGTCAGATAGCTCACTGACCCTGTATCCAGTGAGCCATTCACCTGGCTTTGAAGGCATTTCTCCAGAGTGTTCTCAACCCTCAAGTATGGTCAGGGGAGATGTAATAGGTAGTGATTTTACCAGGATCCATTCATCATATTGTCTTTGAAACCAACCCCTGTGCTGCCTAGTCTCCAGCAAGATAAAAGGTGGACCATTTTGTGAAGGCTGCAGCTGCACTGTTATTACTATTCTAATGTAGCTTGGTGAGTAAAAATGAAAAAAAAATTAAAGTTTTCCTGATTTCCTTTTCATTTTTAAAACAAAGTAGTAGTGATTAGCCAGCCCTGTCCACCTCTAAGGAAGTCAATTTAAAACCTGGTAACCAGCCAAAAACATAAAATATTTGAATGCTGTGTATTTATTAATTAATGTATTTACTTGGGGGATGGGGAGAACTCTAGTTTCTTTTCTTATGATGCCCTTTGGCGAAAAGACAGCAAACTCCAACAAGATTCTTGGGGAATCTCTCTGAAGTAGTAAGTCATTCATGGCAAACTTTTTAATTGAAGGTAATAATAATTCCAATAATATTATTAAGAGCTACCATTAGCGCGAGAAGGACTGAATTCACTGACATCATGTCAAAGCTATGCCCAGCGATGACTGCCGAGCCCCTGGGGGAATAACTTTCATAATCCATTGAAAAATTATGAGCTCCTTGTATTTGTACCAAGAAAGAAATCAGCATTAACCATTTGGGAAGCCATGGAAAAATGGAGAAAAAGCTACTTGTACTTTTAACAGCTTAATTAATAGCTGCAAATGGAGTTAATTCTCACAAAAGCCCCATGGAGGAGGTTGGGATGTATGCTGACAATGGAAAATTATCCCGATTTTATAGGTGAGGGCAATTTCCAGACACTCGGAACAAACGTGGTCAGGGAGAAAGAGAAAAGATGACTTTTTGTTGTGAAAGGAACAGGGCCCTGGGCCAGTGGGCTCACTGTCTGGGTTGGGACAAGGGCAATCATTGTGTGGTGGTAACTGAATGGAGTAAGAGGAATCTGGGTTAAGAGACCAACAGAATTGGGTTCAATTATTGTTTCTTCCATTTGTTAGCTTTCTGACCTTGAGATAGAAGGGTTAACCTTTTAGAACCTTAGTTTTATCATCAATAAAATGGGAAAAATGACAGTAACTAACTTGTGGAATTGGAGGCATTGTGGAGCTAATGAGTATCAAATTCTTGGCCTAGTGCTTAGCTTATAAATAGTATTACTATCTAATATCCTCATTATTATTCTTTCTTAACTAATTCTACAAATTCATAATAAACACCTTCAATGTGCCAGGGTCTATGTTGAGCATACAGATCAGTTCAGTTTCTTTTGAGTTTATAGTCTAATGAGGAAGATGGCAAAAAACAAGTGAACATGTCAATAAGAAAAATGCTGGCAAACTGTCCTAAATTTGAATGCCTGACTCCAGTGAGTACTCAGTAGGTTAGAGCTGCCATGTGTACCCAGGGACAGAATGGTTTTTTCCTAACGGGCTTTTAAGTCTGTCAGACCTGGGTCCGAGCAGCTTGGGTGCCAGTCCTTGCTCCCAGGCTGTGTCATTGGGCAAGTCCTCTGGGCTTTCTGAGCTCTGCTTCTCTCTCTGTACACTGGAGAGTAGGGGTGAAGTATGGGAGTGGGCTTTTGGCAATGCCGGGAACACAATAGGCACTCAGCAACTAGAAATGCTACCTCAGCAGAGCCCCAACCCATCATTTTAGCAGCTCTGGCTCATGCCTTTCCATCTTCCTGAGATTAAAAGAAGTGTGAGAAGGAATAGTATTTCCATTTCTTTGCCTGGACATCAACGAGTAGGTTCCTATCTCCATCTCTGAGGATTTTGGACAAAAGAGAGTTGTCACTGGTTTGAGTAGGAAAAGAAGAGATGCAGTCCAGGAGGGCCTTTGGCCTGCCACAGCCTCACTCATGCCTGATCCCAGCAAGGAATTGGGTGCAGGCTGGTTTGTAGGAGAATGAGTCCTCGGGAGAGGGACTGGGGGACAGGAGGACCCTAGCATACCTGTGAGACCACAATGGGTCATGACAATGATGGAGGAGAGTGTGACAGGGCACAGGAAATAGGTGGAGTGAAGCTGGAAGGGACTGACCTCTTATCACCTCCAAGTTCCTTTTTGAACACTTTGATCTGACACTGTGCTTATAAGTCATGACTGAGCATTTACTTTGAGAGTCAGTCTGGTTTATCTTTAGAACATGGATCTGCCTGCTGGGGCCTGTGGGCCAAATCCAGTCCCCTGCCTGTCTTTACAAATAAAGTTTTATTGGAGCACAGCCACACCCATTCTTTTATTGTCAGTGGCTGGTTTCTGCTTCAAAGCAGAGTTGAAGTCGTAACAGAGACCATATGGCCTACAAAACCTAAAACATTTATTTTCTGGCCCCTCATAGGAAAAGTTTGCCAGCTAACCCCTGATTTAGAACATTACAGTTTTGAAGGGAATAGATTCTTTCATTGATCCATTCATTCATTCATTGAATAAATAATCACCCATCATCAAGGTGCTTTATATACTGTGCTCAGTCCCAGGCACTGAGCTCAATCCTTGTAACAACTGTGTGAGTCGAGGATGTTATCAACCCATTTTGAAGATGGTGAAATAGAGACTGAGGGAGGCCGAGTAACTTTCCCAAGGTCATTCAGCCAGCAAGTCACAGAATCAGGGCTGGAACAAGGCCCGTTAGTCTCCAAATCCTGTGCTGTCAACTTTATTCTCTGATGACATGGCTCATGTTTGCCCTTAATCTCCCCCGTTAGTGTGGATTACTGTGAGAAGGGAAGAAAGATAAAAAGGTTGAAAACATATATTTTTTAACTCTCTGATGGAAACTTGTGCTATTTAAAGTGATAGGTGAGTGATGTTGCTACTTATTTGGCAAAGCCTGTGTTTGAGATGGTTCTTCATTGTGCGTCATCCTGAACTCACACAGAGACTGCTTTAGACGATATCAAAAAATCATCTGAAAATGTTTTCCCTCATAATGATATGATTTCACCACTAATGTTGATAAACATTAAAATGACATAAAGCATTTCCTGTTCCAACCTGAGAGAGATCTTGGAGGATTTGTCTAAATATTAGCATACCTTTAAAATAATCAGTGGGTGATTATCTGGATAAGAGTTCAAAAAAGGGATGTTTAGGAAAAAGAAATAATAAAGTGAAGCAGGTTTTCCTTTTCAGAACTGTCTGAACTGCTGTGGGAAAGGGAAGAGCTGCTATCCTGCTTTAACAGGTTAAAAATGAACCACTATTAGTGAGCAAAAGTGAGACTTCATTATCCTTTTGATGCTCATTCTAGACGTGGCTTTTGCCAGCTTCTCTAGCCGAGAAATGCAAACCAGAATCTCTAACTGGAAATAGGAGAAGAGTTGAATGGACCATGCCTCCTTCTAATGACAATTTATGAAGACGGTTTAATCTTACAGTCCAAGTAGAGGTTCTACTGACAAGTTCTCATATGAACTGATTAGGCTTCCCCTGTAGACATTTTTATCAGACTGATTCATTCCCCTGGAAGAAAGCTGGCTTTTACATTTTTTTAGAAGAGATTCCAAATGGCTTGTCAAGATTACATCTTGCATGTGAATCTCAGCCAGGATTATGTTACAGCCAAGACTGACAATATTTAATAGGTAGAATCATGCAAGAAGGTAGAAATGGAGTAAGCTGGTCCCAATAAATAGTAGGAGCATAGTTGTATGGTGTATGTACATCCCAAGTAGCTTCAAGGCAGTCTGTGGATTGGATATTGTGAGAGAATGCATGGATGCATAAAATGTAATATTCAAATGAAATAAATTACTTCAACTTTTGTCTGTTACTTATGGCATGGGCAGATTCTTATAAATGGCCTTCATGTCTGGGGCATTCCATGACCTGAATTCCTAACCACCCCTACAGATCCCCTGTAAAAACCACAGACTTGAGAAGAGAAGGGAACCAGACCCTTTTGTACTAAGCTGGCTTAATGCAGAGGTCTCTGCTGCATTTGATAAGTGTGACAAACTCACCACATCTGAAGGGGCCCCTTTGGAGTGGCAGGTCTCCTGCTCTTGGAACACAAATGAAGCCACTAGTAGACCGTATGGAAGTGGGGCACAGCAAGGCGCCTTTCCCATCTGAGACCCTTCATTCTTAGGTGTGGTATATTTTCTAATGAGGCCCATAGCCAGAAAGGAAAGGGGACTGGACTGGAAAGATATGCATCTGAAACATTTTTGTATTGATTGGAAAGAATCAAGGACAAAACTTCTTCAAGGTTTAAATTTGCTTTTGTATGAAGGGTCGAAGAAGAAATCTGTTAATTTCAGTAGAATGTAAGCTCCATAAAGGCAGATGCTTCATTCCAGTGTGCACCTCCACCCCGTACCCCACTTTTTTTTTTTTTTTTACTTCTTTGTACGTCCCTTCATGTCTGTGAAAATTAGTTCTGGCCGAGGTAAAGTTTGACCTCATTAGGTAGCTGGCTAATGATTTGCTCTGATAAACATGAATGGGAAAAAGTGATATCTATTTTCCTTTAAAATCCTTAATCATAGAAATTCACACTTGAACTTCATTGTCTTTTGTTCTCAGAATCACTTATTTACCAAACTGTACATCTCGGTTTACTTCTGCAGATTTTCTACACATGTGCTGCTCTGGGCCAGTCATCCAGGATGGCTGGCTGGACTTTCAGTCTCTAGAGAATAGGTGCAGGCACAAGTGGTGAATTTGAGGAAGGCTGAATTGGTAATTAGTCAGCCTGGATGGTTCAACTGCCAGGAAATGGGGAAGCAGAACGACATCTAAGAGTTGTTTCTTGGTGATGGCACCATGATCAGTGTCCCCTAAGGTTGCCAGGAGTCACTAAACTTTCATGTCAAAGGGAGTCAGGAATGGTGTTCTTGCAAACTGTTCAGCAGTCAAGAGTATGGGTGGAAGGTCAGCCCAAAGTTCTCTCCAACCTGGAGGAAGAGAAATGATTCTCAGAGGCTTATGGTATCTTCTGATCATTTTTTGTACTTTCATTTAAGTCTTAAAATTTTCATTACATGTGCAAAATAAAATACTCAGAAGGTATAAATAGGTATATAATGAAAGGTCAGTATCACCCCAAGCCTTCAGTTCCCTTCCCCAAAAGAAATTACTGTGCTAGCAGTTTGTATATCCTCCTTCCAGAGACAGTCTATGTATCATGAGGGCACATGCCTGTGTATAAAGACAATTTTAAGATATACAAATTCTATCAAGCTGGTTTGCTCTTTCTTTTTCATTTAACAACATATTTTAGAGGTCACTCCTTATCAGTACATAAAGAGGTTATTTATTCTTTTTAATGGCTTCTGCTGTATTTTAATTCTGTTCATTGAGGCTAGCAGCTTAACTTTATTTCATCTAACTGATTTCACTTAAAGAATCTTTGCCTTAAATTTAAATTAAATCCTATGCATTTAACAAACAAACAAATCCTATGCATTAAGCATCTAAAAAAAAAATCTGGCATGGAGCAAAGTTTTCCACTTCTATTTGTGTGATATTAAGGAAGTTAATGTCTCTAAGCCTAAATTTCCTCATCTATATAAAGGGTACTATCCACCTGCCTGATATGGCCAATTTGACTAGCTATCAAGTGTGTGATTCAAAGTTCAGAATCATTTCTGTGAAGAAACTGTTTCCCAGCTTTCCTTTCTATCTAATGTTACCATGGAACTAAGTTTTGCTAGTGGAAGATGAGAAGTAGTAATATGTGTCAATTCAAGGCCAAGGCAATTAAAACTACAACCATACAATAAGGCAAATTATTGGGATAAAGAGTAAATTCAATAAGATAACATAAGGAAAGCATTAAAGCATAGTAATGCTAAGTAGTATCTATTATTATTAATACTGTAATCTTTATACAGCCCTCCATGTGAATAACCTCCAGTTTTTCCTGTACCAGCTTTAATAAGGACTCAGTACTTGGTCGTGTGCTCCAAAAACAAGTGCACTTCACAGAAGCATTAAGGAGTAATGTAGATTTTAATGGAAGAAGTAAAGGAGTGAATTTATATTGCACACTTCATAGCTAACGGCTTAATGATAATCTTTATTAGACTTTTTTCTCCAAGAGTGATTCTTTAGCTACCAGCCAATAGGTATACCAGCCAATAGTCTTTTTTCTTGATGTTTTCCCCATGAATCTCTAAATTATTCTCTATTGTTTGAAAAAATTCAGATTCTACTCAAAACTTACATGACCTCACTTAAAGAACTACTCAAGATGACTGTACCCATCCTCCTTCAAAGGCAATTTATCAAAAATCCGTTGTTATTCAACTTGCCTTTTGACAGTCTCAGCTCTTCTTCAGTCATATTAAAATATTCACCCAACAAAAGTGAATCTTTACCTAGAAGGGGATTTTTCTGCTAGGAAAATTCCCAGGAAATGGCAATCCCAATTTCATTGGAATTATAAAAGGATTTCTCATTTGACTCCTTGTTGCATTCAGAAGATAGAATCTATTAGGAAGTACCCTCCTCTGTGATTAGAATAGACAGTCCCAGAGAAGGCTCTCAAAAGGAAGCCTTAGAGGCAGCATCTGCCAGTCAGCCCACCATCTATGCCACAACTGGCCTTTTGAGATTCACTATGGCCTTTGCTTCTGACCCTGTGTTGGCCATCCCTCCCACTCTTCTCCTGAATATAGCTTATGAACTCTGTCCCTGCATATGCTGAATTTGGTCCCAACAACATAGCTCCTTCTCTCTTTCCTGCCTTGGGAAATTCTACTTTTGTATTCTTGCTTTCATTCACCTCTCTAGGCGTCTGCTTTAGAACTCAACTTCAGAGCCTCCCCAGTTCACTAAACCTCTGGAATACTTCATTTCAATCCCCGTCCCCTAAACACCACCAGCCCTCTTTATGTGTAGTTAATAAATCTTGGTTCTTCCAGATTATTTACCACCCAACTAATGGCCAATGTACCTTAGTCTACCAGTATATTGTAGAACACAAAAGGCAAACAGAAAGATACACACATTGTCTGTGACTAACCAGGGTGCAAGTGCCGAAAAAACTCCTTGAAAGTGTTTCATAAGAATCAAAACTTGTTTAGTAACTATCTTCCCCCAGTATACTATAAATTCTATAGTAAATGAACTGTGTCTGAATGATTTCCTGAAGTATCCTCAGAATCTAGCCCATGGGTATATTAGGGCCTCAATAATGTTTGCTATATAAATAAATGATATAGATAACCTAGAAATAAAAGATGAAATGGTCAAAATATACGTATTTTACAGGATAAAATCCATATTTCATATTTAAGAAACTATAACTAAGAAGTATTTAAAATTACTAACTTTGTAAATTTAGATAAGATACTCTTTAGGCCTCACCTTCCTTGTCTTTAAAATGATGTAACAATAGAGTGAAAGAAATTAGATCATAGAAGTTGCTGTCTCAGTGTTAAGAGATTATTGTTTTTACTCATATTGGCAATATGAAGTTGATAATCTAGTTTTTAGAGTCTGAGGGTATTAATCACCTGGAAGCCTGTAAGAAAAGTAATATGTCTCAGTGACAATTTTATAAGAACTCATCTCCTGGCTTGCTGCTCCTAACTTTGTTGGGCATAAGAGGCAAGTCACTCATTTCCTTCATTTCCCTTTAAAATGAGAATAATGCGTATCTGCCTCCCAGTTCAGTTGTATATATTAATTCAAGTGCTTATAACTTACTGTGTATCAGTTCACCTATTTCATCTATTTCCATTTTTTCACTGCCACAGTCCCAGTTTCTAGACCAGTGCCTGGCATATAGTAGGCATTCAATAAATACTTGTTGCATGAATGAAAGGCCACTGAGTGCTCATGCATGTATCTGCTCCATCAGCACATGTTAAATTAAACACCTATTATATGCTAAGCACTAAAGTAAGGGGCAGCCCCTAAGGAACTCACCGCCCAGTAGAGGGAGACACATATGCCAGCCAATGGTTCCTGCAATTTCAGAAACTTTGTGGGCAAAGAACATAGAATCATTTCATAAAATCCCCAGATGTGCCAGTCTGTTCACTGGATTGATAAATAATATAGTATAGTATAGACTATTTTTCAAATATATGTATATTTGGTGTAGTTGGTAAGATATAAAATAATTTAAAAGGGTTAATGTATCTTGATAAGTATTTTGTCATTGTGTAATATCTCATCGATAGTAAAATTATCGTCATGAGAGGGTCATGGAGCTTTGTGCCCTAAAGGGCAGGCAGAATGGAGTAGTGGAAAGAGTGACATGGGTGTGTGCCTACTCTCAGCAAGGCCAACTGGCTAACCATGGTCAAAGCAGGGAAGAGCCCAGCCCGTGAAGGTCTCATGAGCCTTCTTACCGTCAGGGCTATGTACATGTTCTTCCTGTTTCCCAGATCATTCCAAGCAAAGCCATCCCCATTCCAAGACCCCCACCCACCTTGGCCCACTTAACTGAACTCATGGCCACCCTCTGCTTCCCCAGGGAAGTTTTCCCTGGACCCATCCTGGGCAAATCCCCTCACTCTGTGCTCTCCTCGCACCATGACCTTTCCTTCTTGCTCCTTTTATCCTTTGTCACGTTACCACTATTTGTGGAATTTAGTTGATTAACCTCTGTGAAAGCAGGTACAGTGTTGGTTTTGTAAGTGTTCGTAGCCCCAGTGCCTGTCATAGGTCTGGCATGTCATAGGGCTGACAGATTAATAAAGAAATAAAGGAAACTCTGCACTCCAGTTTTAAAATGTGGACAGCAACACCTAACGCATGGGATTATTACAAGGTTATATTAGATAACATATATGAAACTTCTGGCTCATGGTGCTAAAGATTAAAAACTATTATTTTTATTATTTCTATAAATATGACGGTGATGATGGAGAATTAGAGTCTATAGGGCAGAAGATGACCCAGCAAGCAGTGGCTGAATCTTCCAAGGCAAGAAATACCACCAGAGTTGTCTATATATCTTGTGCTTTCCCTGGCATCAAACTGAGGTTCCAGACCAACCCAGCTGTGTCCTGGGTGGAGAAGCCACATTGTCACAACTTGATGGTGCTGTAGGAGCTGTGGGTGGTGAGAGTCTAGTCACCGGTGTCCTGGTGCTGTTTGCTTCAGTGAACCATGTCACTCCTCCAGTAAGTGGGTTCAGAGCTATAACTATGCCTTTCCAGGCTGACATGACCATTTTGATTATCACATTAATTTGTTTTAAGTATTAGGCATTAGTCTTGTGAAAATTATTGTCCCCAAGTTTTGAACCATGTGGGAATCGTGGCGAAAAGACCATTTAAGTTTTCAGGGAACAGGAAGTGAGCCTGTTTTCACTATTGGCAAGCAGCAGAGCACAGTGACCAAGTGCACAGACTCGGAGACTAGGCTGTCTGCACCGGAACCCTGCCTTGGTCACTTTCTAGCTATGTGACTTTGGGAATTCACTTAACCTCTTTGCTCCTTATTTTCCTTGTTTGTAAAATAGAAGATAAAAGTATCTGACTCATAGGGTAGTTATGAAAATTGAACGTGTCAGTGCTTCTAGAGTGCTAAGATAATGCCTGGCAAATAAGGAAGTATAAATATATAAATAAATGGCAATGGATGGATGGATAAAATAGAGAAGCTTTTAGTTCAGTTTGAAGGAATTCCTGTAGGAATTACTTATATTTCTTGATCTTGTGTTTCTTTACTGATAAAGTAAAAGTTTTAATCTTTCCAGCAGCCTAACGAGACAGGTTCTATGATTTTGCCCTCTTACTGAGCAAGAATCAGAGAGGACAAAGTATTGACTTGGCAAGGAAATATGGTGAGTAGGCGGCAGTGCAGGAATCCAATGTTGGTCTTTCTGATTCTGGAGTCCTGAGATCTTAGCTACTGAACTAGCACAAGACCCCCTCAGGAAGGTCATGTAAGGGAGTAATTCCTACAGACTGTATTGCCTAGTGTTCTCAAAACCCAGCAGAGTGGATTATACTGGACTCATTTTTGTTTGTTTATTCACTCATTCATTCAGTAAGTAGTTTGCAGTGCCTTCTCTGCAGCAGGTGCTCTTCTAGTTGTATTGAAACCAAGAGTATTTCTAGCTCCTTTTAGTCTTCCCTGAATTATGTTATCCCTCTCCCCTCCCCTCTCATCACTCATGGGGATGCTTTCATGCATCTTTTTAGCAAACTTTCACTGAGTGCTTCAGAGGGCAGACACAGTACTAGTCATTGGTTCCTTGTCTCAGAGCCCACAAAAGAGGGGACTGACTCATTTTCGCACTTTCTAACACCTAGCAGATAGTAGGCCATAAGGATTCTCTCAGTTGAATAGACTGATGGACAGATGGACAACTAGTGGATACTCAGGAAAAAATAGTGACAGAATGATATAATGGGAAGACCACATACTAGGATTTTGGATGCTTGCCTTTTCTGCCCTGGTTTTGCTACTAACCTGGTGACCCCTCATAAGTCACTTAACCTCTTAGAAAGTTACTTGGCTAAATAAATTCCTTTCTTCTCTGCTTTAAATTTTATAATATAAAGATAGTTTAGATGAGTTCCATCTCCTGAGTAGTCTTAAATTTGTAGGTTAGGACCAAAATCATCTCAGGCTGCTAAAGGTCCTATAGGATAGAGTGAAGGTGGAGGGTAATTAACCCATGTTCAAGCCAGATGTCTTTGGGCTTCCACTGAAACCAAAGTTAAGAGAATGGAGAGATGGGAATTTTGGCCAATAATCATTGCCTCCTTACTTCCATCACACCCTGTCTCCCAGAGCCTGACAGCCTTCCAGCAGTGGATATTAAGAGTGAGCAGGACCAGATTCCAAAAAAAAAAAAAATGGCTTGAGCCTCACACTTATTCATGCCCTGGGCCTCCTTACCTCTCTTCTCCAACCAGTTAGTTCTCTGATCCAGCTTGTTGTTCTGTGGATCCACTGGTAGCTCTGCAAGTTGGGTATGTACGTGGGCACACAGCACACATTCGCCCTCTGGTTAAAATGTCGGGCCTTCCTCTGCTGGTGTGCATAGAGAGAGCCAGCTGTTTGGCAATCCCTCCAGCTCATCCACCCTGTGGGAGTTCACCTGGAGAGTAACTCAGCACAGGATCAGGCGTGAGCAAGAGTTAGTGCAGGCTCCAGGGTCAAGCACCCTTGGTTCCAATCCCAGTTCCTCCACTGACTAGTGATGAGATCTTGGGCGAAGGACTTACTATCTCAAAACCTCAGCTTCTGCCTGTGTTTCACAGCTCATGGTAAGAACACTGACCAGTGTTGTGAAAGTTAAATGAGATCATCTACGGGGAACACCACACATAGGGCTGACACACAGTAGATACACAGTAAACAGAAGCACTTTTTATTGTTGTTATTGTTGTTCTTTATGGAATTCCCTCAGGAGCTAATAGTGTGGATTCTGTAATGATAAAAATCCTCATGTCTTTGTCCAGCGCCTGTCAGGTGATGTTTGGTGGCCAGCCAAAAGCAGTCCGTTTAGTCACAGTATTCCAACCACTCTTCCTACCTCCTAAATTTTCTCAAACCTTCTTTTCACTGCTGAGAGCTCCTGACTCAAAATTAGGAAGGAACCAAGTGAGAATTTAGTTGAGCATGCCTTGTAAAGATGGTCCATTTAGTTGGCAGAGCAAGGGTTTTGGAGAGGGTGTTTGAAAGACTAGCTTGTAACTTTCAGTGCCAACCCAGGGCGTGAGGCAGTATTTTTTCTTTCCTCCTGGAAGGTCCACAGCCACCTCTGAGGGCAATCTCTTGGGTTTCACTCAGTTGGCTGCTAAGTTTGGAAACCAATGTGTGCATCTGAGCATTTGGGGGAAAGCTGTTGACTAACCCTTGCTCTCTTTTAGCCTGTCTTCCTTTTTCCAATATTTAGGAGCCTTAGCCAAAACAAAGAGTCCATTGTGTCCCTAGTACAAGCACCAGAACTAAATTAAACATTCATTGAGTCTTAATTAATTGTATTAAGGTTAGGCAATTCCCATCGCTTGGAAAAAAACCCAAATACTTAATTTACTCGCAATGTGGTGTGCGTCCCTTACTATTGAACTAAACCACCACGAGACAATCACTCACTTAACAGAAACCGGGGCCTCGGCCCAGGAACTAATTAGCCCCTCTTTCTCTATATATAGCTATCTTCACCACCAAGACCATCTGGAAGTTGTTACCTTCCAAATTCTTTCCATCTATTTTTTTTCAAAACCAATCATTACTGCCATGATTCTTTCTTTCTTTTTTACGCTTATGTTACGTGACTTCCACTCTTAGATTCGCCAGTGTTATCTAGATCTCAGCCCAGCTGCCCTGGATATTTACTCTCTGTTTGATTTTCAAGGGGCACACCTATTTTTATGTACTTTTTCCAGTGGCAGAGGAAAAAAAAATCTTTGTATAAAACCCAGAGGCGGAAACAGGAATGATTGCCAAGGGGTTTGGGCCTACCCAAGTTGACTGTGTGCCCACCAGGGAGGCCCCTGAGCTCTGTGAAGCCCCTACAGTAGTGTCTTTGATGGTCAGAGACACATGGGGAGTTCTTGGAAGGACTTGGTTTCCTGCCCAACTCACTGAGCAAAAAGCACCAGTGTAATCTGCCCTTTCTTTGAGGAAAACTGGCTTAGATCAGGGTCTACTATTCTTTGAGAGTCTGTAAGGAAGTATAAAATCTGTCTTAGCTGACAATATACTTTAGGAGAGTGGCCTCAAATATTTCATGAACCCTTAATCCAAAACCCTTACTCTGACTCACAAGAGCTAGGGTTTTGGAGATGGTGTTTGAAAGACTAGTTTGCAACTTTTAGTGGTCTGGTCTGCCCCTATATCCCTCTCTCACCTCCTCTCTTACCACCATGCCCTGGTTCACTGCAGGCCCGGAACCCTGGCTTGCTTTCTGCCCTACAACAAGCCAAGCTTATCCCCACCTCAGGACCTCTGAAACTACTGTCTCCTGTGCCTGGAACCTGTTCCCCTCCGTCTTTGTTTCTCATCACATAGGTCTCAGCCTGTTACTGCTGGAAGTGCCCCTCTATCATACCATCCAAAGTGCCTCCCCTGTCCTCCGGGCCCTCTCTATCACATTCCCCTGTTTTGTGCACTTGATAGCACTTGTCACCACGTGAATTATGTTGTTCATTTGTGAACGTGTCTGCCTGTGTTCAGTGGAATCTCCATCCGTGAGAAGTACCTTTACTAAACTGTTTACCATTGTGAGCCCTGCCCCTGGCATAGTGCCTGGCACTGTAATTGGTTGTTTAATGTGATAAATTTTCAGGGAACAGCTAATACCTGAGTCCATAACTTTCTGGGTATAATTACATAATATAAGTGTTTAGGATTCTTTGGTCATTTAGAGTATAATCCAAAAGTAGCAAGAGGCAAAGAATATTATGACACCTTGAATTACTCTAGTAAAATCACCAGGAAAGCTCAAAATCATAGGCTAACTGTACCTGAAGTGCTCCCCAAGTCATCATAAGTTTCAGTGTGTTTTAAGTTCACTCTCTTTATTTCTGGTATTTTAGAGTCCCTTTGGGGTAAGCCTTGCCCTTCCCCCTCCAACCCTAGCCATCATAGCAGAAATAGCCTAAGCCTCCAGAGTTCATTGTTCAGTAACTTCTGATCATGTCTAGGAGCTGCGGCCTCCCCACCACCCCACTGCCCTGACATCCCTTGTGATGTCAAGCTTCACAGTATGTATTGCATTATGGCTCAAAGTGTAGAAAGGCCTGGAGGACTGGAAGTGTAATGAGTTCTTGTTTTATGGAGGGTGGTTCTCATCTTCAAGCCTAGAGACTGACTCCCTCTAGTCAAAAAAAGATTTCTTCTCATCCATTGAGAGTAGTTCTTCTGCTTTTTCCCCACTGTTTCTTCTATCCCTACTTAGTCCCAAATGGCAGAAATCCCTGGATAGCTAAGCTCCTGGTTCTCAACTCTATTTATATTAAAAATTCCCCTTATAAAAAGGCCCATGGTGTCCAAATTTCAGCAAGGCTAGCAGGACCCTCTCCACAAGGTATCATGTGTCACAGCCTTCAGTCCCAAGGAGGAATCCAGTTACATGGGAGTTCAAGTCTACAACCTGCTCTTCGAGCATTTTGACTTTCCTTTCAGTGTCACATTGGATTCAACTAATTCATTTTTCAGAGGAGAGAAAATATTCTTAACAGCAAGGTTTCTGGCTTGGTTTTCATCTGGGAGGCCTTCAGCTTTTCATCTTCTGTCTTCAATCACCTTTTTCATAGACCTTTCCTACTAAGCCTTTGGGACTTGAATCCAAGGAAGAAGGAATTCAGGCCTCAATAGAATGCTGCATAGGTCTGTTTCTTGGCTGATGACTAGTCTTCATATAAACAGTCAGTGAACATAAAGAAGTAAAATGAAGGAATTTTTTAAAGAGTTCAGGCCGTAAATAAATAAACTAGAAAACATCAGCACAAGAAATGATCCAGAGAAAGATAAATCTTTGGAAAGATTTTATATCTACCTGTGTTGTCCAATATGGTAACCACAAATCGTATGTGACTATTTAAATTTAAATTAATTAAAATTATATAAAATTTTTAATTCAGTTTCTTAATCATATTTCAAGGGTTCCATAGCCACATTGAGCTAGTGGCCTCTGCTGCAGTGTTGGACAGTACAGGTCTATCCATATTGTATAAGCAGATAATGAAAGATTTCCATGGTGGCAGAAAGTCCTGTTGGACATCTCTTGTATAGCCTAACCTTTGTCCAGGCTAAACGAGATAGAGCAAGGAGAGAAGCTACAAAATACTTCGTAAGGAAGAAAGATAGGGACATAACTGCAGATATAATAGGGACTTTTTATTGTACAAGGTGATATGACTAACTTTGTGCCAATACATTTTAAAAACAGATACAATGAATACCTTCCTGAAAAAAATAAACGTTTCCAAAATTGACTCAAAATAAAATAGAAAGTAAGCCTAAACATATCAGTAACCATTGAAAGAACTGAATCAGTAGTAAAATATAACCCCACATCCTTCCTCCCCATCAAAAAATGGCACCAAGTTAAGACGATTTTACAGTCAAGCTCTACTGAAGCTCCAGAGAGCAGCTAATCTCTTGAATTAAAAATGGCAGCGGCCAGAAAGTCCTGGATTGAGGATTTTAGTTCTTCCTCTGCCCCATTCCTGACCTGTGACCCAAGGCAGGATTCTTTCCCCCTTGTCTATACCATGAAGCAGTTAAACTAAAAGTCTTTCAAGATCCTAGGCAGCTCCATGGTTCCATGACTTGTTCTCCCACTACTCTTGTCTACACATTTAAA
This sequence comes from Camelus dromedarius, assembly GCF_036321535.1. Lineage (NCBI taxonomy): Eukaryota > Metazoa > Chordata > Mammalia > Artiodactyla > Camelidae > Camelus > Camelus dromedarius. The sequence continues at coordinate 29,171,674 of NC_087452.1, forward strand.
GCTTCCAAGTATTACAGTGACAATACTGGATCACCCCTATGTCTTAATCTGATTTGTTGTGCTAAGGGTGATTGTTAAAGTGGACTGAGAGAAAAGGAAACTTTGTAGAGAAACAGCTGACCCAACAGTATTATGAAGCTGAAGCCAATTTTAATTTGTTTCTGTCTCATTCAGGGAGGATTTCTCCACTGAAAAGAATTTACACGTAGCTCTGAATAATAATACTGTGCAGTGGGGTAGAGGTGAAGCTTTTCTTGATTTTACATTAATAGCAATAGATAGTATTTATAGAATGATTCTTACATGCTAGGCGTAATCTAAGTGCTTTATATGCAGTAGTCCATTTGACCTGTATGATGTCCTGTGAGATAGGTAGGTATTGACCCCATTTAAAGGCTAGGAACTGAGACTCAGATGTAGTTGCTTGGCCAAGGTTACATGGCTTTTATGTGTTGAACAGAACTCCAGATCTGAGAGACCTACAACCTGTGTTCTTATGCACAGATGACAAGTGAAAAGTGCTTGTGGAGCTTCTGCAGTAGGTAAAGGTATTTCTCTTTAGGTTTTATATCTTTGGTGGTCAGTAGCAATTTTTCTGTGCCATGGATCTGTTAGAGGCTACTTTTCTAATGCTACCTTTTCTGAAGGACCTTGAGAAGCCATTTATTTCCTTCTGTAATCAAAAGAATCACTGTCTTGGGCAATATTCAGTAAGGAAGCAGGGCTGGCTAGTAAAAACTTATGTATGTCATAATATTAGCCTGTGTAAAGGATGGAAAAATTTATCATTGCTCAGGCATACCATGGTCCAGGAAAGTTTATGGACTGGAGGGCCCATCCTTCAGCAAATATGCGTTAGCAGACATGGGGAAGTTACTCCATTATTTCTCTCCTGCTAGTTTCTTGAAGGGTCTGAAGTCCTTAGATTGGTGACCATCAGAGCTGATTACCAGCACTGATCAGCAGCAGGTCATTTTACCTGATCTCCTTTGATTCTGTGGCTTTTCTCAAAACTTTGCTTCCAGATACCTCACAGCTTAACAGGCAGGCAAATGTTCGCATGGTAGGGCCATAAAGGACAGTTCTGCAGGGGTCAAAAAGGCATGCTGATGAAGAGTTTCCCAGGGTTGCCCACTTCCTTAGCTTTTCATTCCAGACTTACTAGGTCAGCATGACTTACCTCTGCAATTTTGCATTGTGCAAGATGGATTTTGGGAAACTTAGGTAGATGAGAAACATTTTCCAGGAACTAAAACAGAAGTACATTCAATTTAGATTCTTCAGAACACACCTACCTAAGATGATAGGGCACTTCTTTCAAAGTTTTCTGAACCTACCACGAACCTCCTGTAGAAATGCAGAAGTGCCTTTCAGTCCCCTTGAGTTAGCACAGGGGCTTAAAGGGATAATGCACCCTGGATTTAGCTTCAGTTTAAGTCTTTGTGTTGATGACAGGGCTTAAAATGGGCAGGTAATCACTGGTACAATGTGTCATCTTTTTCCTCCCTCTTATGAAAGGAAGTACAAAGTACTTACCTTTTTTAAAAATCTTAAGCTATTTCTTTTTAATGAACAAAGTTACCACCATTTTCCTTTGGTCCAATATTTTTGGAAAGGCTTGGTTTCAATGGTGAGATGGAAGTGAGTTAGGTATGTAATAAAGGGGATACAAAAAAGTGAGTCACCATTCATACTGACACTCTGTCTATGAGACATTAAATGGCTGATATTAAATGTTAATAGGGTCTCCTGAAGAGGGATCCAGGGAGTAGCCAGTACTGTGTCTCTCAGTGGTTTAGGGACCAGGTGTAGAACCTCTATTTTCTTGCCCCTCATTTTTTTCTTTCTTCTTTCTCATAGAAATGGTTACTATTTTTTGACCACTTTGGGATGAACCAGGTGTTGTGCTAAATAAAGCCTTTTTGTCCATATGAAGTCGGTACTCTTGCTTCCATTTTGCAAAGGAAGAAGCTGAGCTTAAACTGTGTCAGTGCCCCAAGTTCAGGGCTGCTGAGTGGCAGAGCTGGGCCTCAAACTCAAAATATGGGACTCTAGATTCTGTGCATTTCGATTTCATGTCTAGATGTCTAGACACTGACCAAGGCCCGCCAGTTCTTCCCACAGAGCACCTCTCTCATCCACCACTTCCTGCCTGTCCTTTCAGCACAAGTCTGGTTCCCACAGCACCTCACCCCTCCGGCAACATCCTGGTGGTTTCCCTGACTCAGAACTTTCTCAGTCCATCGAACCTGTGTGCTTCAGCCAGGTTCACCTTCCTGAAACACCACTTTCTCTTTGTACCTCCCCTGATGACAGATTGCCAGTTCCTCCTTTTCCGACCACAATACATTCAATTACCTCTCCCTAATCCTCATATTCCTCCCAAATGGGTCCCCCAGGCAGTTTTATAAATTTTCCACCACTCCAAGATAATGAGCTATTTTTTCCTCTTCTAAAAATATATGGTTTTCATTCTTCTTTCCATGTCTTTATGAGTATTATTTGCCATTATATGAAATGCCCTATTATCTGTCTAAATCCTACCTATTAGATTCAGCCTAGGTATGTTCCTTTAGGAAGGCTACTCTAAAATTTTGGGAATGTTATTATCTCCCTCTCCTGACCTTCTGAGACTCTTAAGAGTTCTCACTCAACTTTCCCCAGAATTCCCTTTCCCTGATCACTGTGTTTTCTGCTATGGATCTGGTCTCCAGCTAGACAGTAAGTCCCTTATGACAAAGCAACGGTCTATTTCTGTTGTTCTCTCTGTGCTTACCAGAGGACTAGAAAATAATTATAACTAACATGTATTGGGCACTTAATATATACCAGACACTGTTTACATGTATTGATTCTTATAATCTTCACAATAATCCTCTGAGATGAAGACTACTATTAGCTACTCTTCCAGATGAAGAAACTGAAGGACTGAAAGGTTAGGTGACTTGCTCGAGTGGTGAAACTTAAATGCAAACCAGGCAGTGGAGCCAGTGCCTCCACACTGCACTGTGCCACCTTGCACTGTCCTAGGGGTCAGATACATGTAAATACACATCTGGGTATAGAGACCAATGAGAGGATGTGGATTCTTTGTCTGAGATTTTTATGCGGCTGATAAAGCTCATGGTTCCCAGACTTCCTGTAGAAATGGGTTCGCAGCTCCTGCCTTGTCACCCAGCAGCTGGAGAATTGTGTATTCAATTGGACTAGTCTGTTTCAGAAAAGCTTTCTGAGTTTCATCAGCACTGTCTAAGTCCCACTTGGAACCAACTTGACCTTTGCATGGCAGATGTAATTCAAGCCCCCCACTCCTCCCTTCTCCAGTAATATGAGCCTCTTCTATTTGGTTTTAGGTGTTTTAATCCTTTTTGGAACAAGGTAGGCTCTAAACAAACAAACAAAGCCAAGCATTTAAAAATTTTAAGAGCAGCAAAAACTTCCATAAGACTCTTGAAAATGAACTAAATTTGATCATTTTGAGAAACTCGTGACTGCCTGGATCAACACTGTCGCTTTCTGACCCTGGATGTCTGTAGTACATTTAAGCAGCTCATCTGGGGAAATTGCCAGTAGCTTGCTTTTTCCCAGACTGCACGCTCACAGGTGCTGTTGCTGTAGCATATTTTCCACACTAGTGATCTCCTTCCACCTAGTATGTATTGTGCTTTTTTTTTTTTTCTCTTTTGGCCCAAATCAACCAAATTATCATCAGAATTGCAAGAATAAAATAAAATTGACAAAAGACCTTTAAATTATAAGATCCTGAGTGTGTCACTGTGTACCTCAAAGTCACACTGCATGCTGAGGTCATAGCTCCTCCACCACATTTCTGACTCATCCCCTAGACAGTGCCTGGTGTGGAATCAGAACTTAGTATATGTTTACCAGGTAGAATTTTGGATGGTTTACCTGCCTTCTACAAATAGCATTGGCTTGCTAGTCAAAAGCAGAGTGTTCTCTACCAAGGGAGATGTGACCAGAGTTTTAAACAGTTCTGTTGCCATGTTAGGCTGGGGGATTTTACAATGCCAGCTGTTTAGTGAAGCATGGAGCAAAACAGATTTGAGTGAGAAAAAAAAATTTTTTGTATTCAACTACATCCAGTTGGTTTTGTGGAAAGGGTGCCATTATACCAGGTCTCCTTTGAAAAAGAAAGGTAATAGCTTATGGTACATGAATGCAAAACCCTCCAGGAGCTTGTCCTGACTTCCTTTCCAGCCTCAGCTCTCACCACTGCCCGTCAGGTACGCCATGCTCCAGAAAACCGACCTGCTTTGCATTCCCCACACCTCCTGTGCCCTCCTCTCGAGCCTTGTTCCTGTTCTCCTTACTGGCATTGCTCTTCTCCCCCAGTAGGCTTGGCTATCTCCTTGCATTTCTCAAGCCCCCGACTAGGAATTCCTTTTTCCAAGGAACCTTTCCTGATGAACTCCCTCCCCTCCAAAAGTGGAAATGCCACTTCTCAGGGCTTCCAGAATTTGCTGTGCAAGACTCTCTTGTTGCCTGTTAACACTTTGTATTATAATTATCAGTGTGTCTGTGTCTCCAGCCAACCTAGGATTTCCTTGATCTCTGTATCCCCATCCCCCCCCAGCACAGTGTCTGGAATATAGAGGGGTTAGGGTTCTTGTTGAAAGAGGAAACAGCAGGAGAGATACAGTGCAAAATAAGTGATACTTAACAAGGGAAAAGGAGAAGCTGTATAACCTGGCTGCTTGAAATCCCCCAATATATTCTATTCTTTCTTTGTTGTCACCCTATTCTACCTTTAATGAGGGAGCAGTTTGCCCCATGTGAAAAGTAAAACCTACTTGTGCTCAGGGACATGTTACACATGTGAAAATGTCTGGTATTTCCCAGCTGGAAATGGTCCCATCCCACCACTTGGGAGTTTTATCAGAGGGTGTCTCAGGTGTTATCTCCCCTCTTAGATCTTTGGAGGAGAAAAGGTGATTAAAGAAACCAACAATGGCTTTTATGGATAAGGAAGAGGTCAGAGCTTCAAGAGAGAGTGGAAATGGGTGTGGATAATCATAATATGGGGAAAATGTTTCAAGAGCCCCCTGACCATTTTCACATGCAGTCATCTTTCATATCCTCTATAAGATAAAATCACCCTCAGGGTCATAAACCACTGCCAGAGTATTGGACAAGCCCCATAGGTAGTTGTTCCGCGCCAGTAAAAGCATCTTAATTGACCTAAATGACAACAGTTATGTTATAAATATCTAGAATTTATGACCTGAGAAGGCATAATCACATCTTCCATCAGTTAAGTTTGCATAGGAGAAGCTTGGGGATTTAAGATAGGGCTGCAGGTTGGGAGAAATCTGATTAGCCTTAACTTTATGACAAACACAGAGCTAAGTGAATCGGAGTGCTTTCAAGTTCCTGATCCCTGGGAGTTAAAGGCAGTGGTGTTTCAGAGTCGGTAAAAGCCACCCCGTCCCCTCTGTGCAGCTGTCATTTTATTAGCCTTGTAAAGTCTCGCGTTCACCGTGACAAATCCAAGACCATATACCTGTGAAGAGGAGATGTTTTAGATTATGGGGTGCACAGGAAGCAGACGGTGGGGTTAGAGGGTGAGAGCTGAAGGCTGGTGTATGTGTTTATGCCGTGCTCTCTTTGGAATGTGCGGAGTCATTGTGAGAAGCAAGTAAATGTTGCTCCAAAGAGCACACCAGAATCTGATGAAGTGCCTCAGCCTCTCGGCATTTGAGTAGGTGAAATTTAAGGCAGAATTTAAAAATGAGTTTATGTATCTGAAAATACCACCTACCTTTCAAGTCAGTTGAAAAATTAAAATTTAGGTTTTTAAAACATGATATATGTCCTAAAGTTTTTTTTTTAATCAAGAGAGAACATTAATATCAAGCAGTGCTACTACATCTAAAGCAAAAATACTAACAAAGGCAACCCATGAAAGGATGTGAGTTTTAAAAGGGACACATTAAAGAGATAAATTTGATATCATTGATCAACCAGGTGATGGCCCCAGGACTCAGTGATCAATGGAGGGGAGTCATCTTGGGGGTAAAAGGCAAACAGCCAACTTAATCCCAATTTGCAGAGCTTCAAAGGTGAACAGTCGTTTTGCAGGGCAATGAAGAGCTCAGGTTATCTACTTAATGCCAAAGTCTGTGAAGTCAGTGAAATTTCTTTAATGAATTTGAGAACAATCCTTCAAAGAACCTCCAGTTGAAACCCCTTGAGAGGCTAGTTGTCTTTGAACTCTAGAGATGAAGTTTATCCTAGATTAACCTGATCTTTCAGTTTACTCTGTTTTATAATCTAGGGACAGAGTTCCGAATTCTGAGAGTAGCACAGTAGTACTTTGGCAGACGTACCCATCATTGACGTACAGACCCTTTTCGCTTCCCATAGCTCCATCCGTTGGTACGGAGATGTCCCAATCAAAGGGTCTGTTTTACACATTAAATTCTTATACACATGTCCATGTGCTAATAGTTTCTGAGGGTCAGATGGGTCCTGAGGCATGTACTCAATTTGTTACTCCTCAGTGAGTATGAAACAAAACTTCAATTTTGATTTTATTTTTATCATACTTTCCACTGTACTTCTATACTCTTAAATCTTATATATCCCAAATCCAGAATTCTCTGCCTTACAATGTGAAAGAAATAGGAAATCTGGAACTGATTATGAAATTATGAAGCAGAGAGATGAAGAAATGTGTGGGGATAAGTGTAGAAGTGAATAAACCCTGATAAACACGAAGCCTGGTGTGAAGGACACATCATTTTGGTTTTGAACCCCTGCTTTTACATTTCAGCGTAATGCATTCTAGCATTTGCTTTGTGTAGTACTTGGGGAGCTTTTGGTGTTAACAGAATTCTTTTCTAAAGAAATTCCTTTGGATTCCTTCAGAATTTGTCCAGTTTCCAGGTTCCAATAGGAAAAACATGGAGGAGATTTTAATAGAAAAATAATGTTTCAGATTTTTCATTTGGCAAGCACCCTACTCGAGGGCTGCTGTTGTTTTATTAAGTGGAACAGGTCAGCTTAATAGAGGAGCTCTCAGTTTGTACCCTGTTTTAAGGGAAGAGAGAAGCATGGGCCACCTGGGAAGTAACACCCCTTGGGATTTTTAAGTCCATTTGTAGTTTTACTGTTCATTCTCATCTCATTGGAGAATACTCTGGAACAACAATTATATGTGCTGATAAATCAAGACCAAATCCTTTAATGTTCTTTACTTGTGTCTCCTGGAGAAAGGAAAACTGGATCTTTCCATAAAGTTATTTCAGATGGGATTCTCTTCCTGTTGATCAAGAAAGTGGTCATGGTGGTCAGATGTTTTATTTTTAGTTTTAGTGTTTTAACTGATTTTAAAGGCAATGCATTTTCATTATTAAAAATTTCAGATAATTCAAAAGTCTTTGCAAAAGAATTTCACCATACAGAAATACTAACACTTGGTGAACTGTGTGTCTTCCTTTTTCTCTGTCTAGCCTCTGGTGGGTGGGGGGAGAATGAAATCAAATAATAAATGTTTTTATAACTTGCTTTTTGAACTTAATGTCTTAGGTTGGCCATCTTTTCACATTAATAGGTATATACCTACAGCATCCTTTTGATAGCCGCAGAGTATAGAATTTTTCATTATTTAACCAGTCCTTAATGATTAGTTCTTTTTAATGCTTCCTATCAGAATGCTGTAGCTCCTTGTGCTTTATCTCAGTGCACTTTTCCAATCATTTCTTTAGAATAAATCCCTAAAAGAAAAGTTGCACAGTTATATTGATAAATATTGTGAAGTGGCCTCCCGGAGAGGTTATGCCCTTTCACCTTTTAGGGCCCCACCCCTTGCTGTACTTCCCCTAGTCTTTTGGTTTTACTTTGCTTTTTCAATTTAACTCCAATTTGTACAGAGTCCTCAGAATTTCTCTTCTGGGTGGTAGGATAGAAACCCACAAAAACAACTAAAATGCTAAACTCCAAAGTCAGTTCAGGGAGGGAGAGATGGAATATGTCCTCGTAGAAGTGACCACAGTGGTGATGAACACAATCTATTCACCCACCACCAGGACCCACGTGGCTTCCCTCCTGTCGGTACCATTCCCAGACTTGAATTTTAGAGGTTTCTGGGTGAGTTGCCTTTCCCAGTTTCCTTGTGAGAACAGTTTTCTTTATTGTAGGTGAAGATTTGTAGGCCTTGGTCAATAAAAGGGAAATGGCTGGTGCTAGAAACAGGCAAGTGGCCCCATTCTCTTCATGCTAGACCTTACAGACATGTGAAACAAAATTTAGTTAACAGGTTGGTTTTTGCTGGGCATACGGTTTGAATCTGTGGCTTCTTGCCCATTGAGGGGTCTGAGGTTCGGGCCCCTTTTATCCTTTTATTGGTGAATTCACTGAAGTGTAGGCAGACAGAAAATGTTCAAGTGGCAGGCAGATAAACTTGTTAAATCCCTGGGAGTCTTTCCTTCCTTACTCTGGGAGTTTATCATCTTGGCGGAGTTAAAAGGCAATTAGGCCTGGAGGTCTTTGCTGGCTTGTTTATTGGCGTTTTACACATGGGTGTTGAAGAGACAGGGCCGTATTAAACATTCCGATCCTGCTGGCCGGAGGGGAATGAGACCTCAGCCCAACTCTAAGTCTCCTTGAGAGAGAGTTCTGCCAAAAAGCTGGAGGAAAATCGTTTAAATATAGTACCTGTGCCCCATGATGCTCATTGTTGGTGGAAAATTGCAGCCGGCTAGCTCCATGCTGTGTTACATTTCCTGGGAAATGGTTTTATGGAAGGGCGTTTGATGAAAAAGTTCATTCCTTTTGTAATTGTTAGCTGCCCCCGTGGTGTTAGTTAAGGTAGAGCCACACTGGAAATATTTCTTACTCCAAATCTCTAGGGTCAGCCTACTCATGAGAGGGGAAGGCTATCAGTTTAAGGTTGAATGGGGGACAGCTTTCCACTAAGCCGCCTGGTCCTCTGGTTCTCTGAGTCTCCCCAGGCAGTCTAATCCTGGGCAAAATTGTAAAGGAGGTAGGTCTTGGGTTTCTGCAACAATTTCTCCCTTTTCTCACACCTTCCCCTCCATCTGCCTGGTCTTTCACACTTGAGTGTTAGTGAAGAAATATGGCTTCTCATCCCCACCCTCAGGAAATGTGTATTTTTTTGAGAGTCAGCATGGGCACTCATCTCAATGGAACTGATGAGAATTTCCAGGGCTCAGTATACCTCAGTGGTTAAAAACACAGGCTCAGGAGTCAGGCACCCCTGGCTCTATGACTGATTCTGTGCCTCAGATCCCCTCTAAACTTAGGGTTTTTCATCTGTAAAATTGAAACAAAGAAAAATTTCTACTGTACTAGTTTGTTGAGAAAGAAAATAAAATAATACATGAAAAGTGCTTAGTATAGTGCCTGTCACAAAAGAGCACAATAAATGGTAGGTAGCATTATTGGTGGTGGTAAAATATGCTTTGTTTATTTAACATATATATGTGTGTAATATATGTGTATATATATATACACACACACAGTTGAGTGACAATTATATTTTTTGACAAAACCTGTTATACTTTAGCTATTTTTCTTTTACCAATCTAGGGTGCTTCTGAAATATAAAAATCTATCTGAATAAAATGAGAAAATCCTTGCTCATGTCCAGAATACCTGGAATGTGAACTTTCAGTTTCCATAACTGACTGCTCAGCAGTCAGTGGAAGTCCTTTCCTAAGTGGCTGCTACTTATCCAAATCTTAGTTTCTTAAGAGTTAGGCACCCTGCCTTAATTTTCTCAACTAAAGAAAACACAATAGATAACTGCAGCTTTTATTCCCAATCTGACCTTCCCTGTTCTGAAACTAATTTGCCATAGTGTGCCAGCGTCCGTGCAAGGACTTCCTCTCACTGAGTAATGTGGTTCTGATTAAGGACATCCTATAAGACCCAGGAGGATCGCCTGAGAAGGAAACTGGTCTGAGATGCGAGTGAATTTCCATCCTCCAGTCAGATATATGATATTGAAGACCAGAAGGTATATGGTTTATCGTTAGGAAGACTCAGAAAGAGAATTAAAGCAAATGGCTGACAAATTGGCTGTCTTTTATGCAAAACTGACAAGCAAGCCAGGCTTTTACCGGAAAGAGGATATGCAGAGCCCTCAGGCCAAATGGCTCGGCAGTCAGCAGGCTTTTTGAAGTCTCTACTTGCATGCCACTACTTTTAACAAGGCCTCCACTGAATTGCCTCCTCGTAAAGATGTGAGAACTTAATTTTTACCTAAAATATCTGAGTTTCAACAACTGTGATAATTCATTCCTCTCCTTAATGCATGGGATGTTACGATGAAATGCCTGCATTGTATACAAACAATATTTTTTTGTCTTTCTACATTTTTTTGAATTGGGTAATAAATACTAAATCTTGCTTTATTCCATGATGATGCTAAGTCTTTCCCTAGAGCCCATTCGGCACCAGCTCACCCCTGTGAGAGCCAGGGGTGACCCTGAGGAACTCTAGAGGATCTTGTTTGCTCTCCCTGGATTCAGAAGCTGTGCATCTCTGGGAGGAAGGATGAAAGCTGTGCAGTGGGCAATGGAATTTCGAGAGATTGGAGTTTCTTTACCAAATATCTAAGAATCTACTGATAGTTGTAACTCTAATGTGATTTTCTTGTTAATCTCTGTCAAACCATGAAATCTGATACGTTAGCCATGACTAAGCCGTGAAATTCGTCAACTTTGCCTGTGATTTACACAAGCTCTGCTTAAAAAAGAAAAGTCTTAACACAAAGTGTGGAACATTACTTCCCAGCATGCCACTAGTATCTTGTGACAAGTAAGAACAGAGTGTATGCATTTAATGTGCTGTTTCAAAGACCAAGGGTGGATAAGATAAAACCCAAAACTAAATAATATATTTTCCTTTGAGATGATAAATATGCACATGGAAGATCTGCTTAGTAGATGTCAGTAAGTGTTAAATAAACATTCAAAATAGTTTTATGAACAACAAAGTCCTATTGTATAGCACAGGGAAATATACTCAATATCCTGTAATAAACCATAATGGAAAAGAATATAAAAAAGAATATATATATGCATATGTATATATATATAAATGAATCGCTTTGCTGTACACCAGAAACTAATACAACGTTGTAAATCAACTATGCTTCCAAGAATTTTTTTAAATAGTTTTATGGTTCATATTACTGGTGATATGCTTATTATGCATAGTACATGATAATAAGCTTCCTTAAAGTGATAGATTCTCTATTTTCAAGAGAAAATAAATGACTAAAACCTGTATTTTTTTAAGTCACAGAATTGACTGTATAATGAATTGTATAATGAATCTTTTCAATATAGTAAGTGGCTATGGGTGAAATCCCTTTTTGTCATAAGCTAGCTGGGTGAATTTGCATAAATCACGTAACTTTTTTGCCTTAGTTTTCTCTTCTGAAAACTAAGGATGATACTGAGACCTACTTTTTAGGTGGCTTGAAGGCACACGAGAACTATTATCTCTAAAGCACAGAGCTGGGCACACATATTCTTTATCCATTTGGGCTACTGCTATAGTTAGTATAACATTAGCTAATGATATAATAGATCATTGAGTATCTTTATTGCCCAAAGGAAATTTGATTAAGTTAAGTTCATGCAATTGGGAAAAGTATTTCTTATTTTACCAAAGGAAAACTGGGCAGTGTTTGAATTTTCCATATGAAGAAAGGGAACTACATTCAATATCTAGTAATAACCTATATTGAAAAAGAATTTGAAAAGGAATATATATATATATATCTGAATCACTATGCTGTATACCAGAATATATATATATATATCTGAATCACTATGCTGTACACCAGAAACTAACAAAACATTGTAAATCAACTTTACTTCAATAAATAGAAAAAAAAATTTTTAAGCTTGAAAAAGAGATTATGGGGAAATGGGCACCCTCCCACCCCATTGTGGGTGCATAAGGTGCTTTCAAACATTAAGGAAACCAATTTGGAAGTCTTTACTAAAATTTAAAGAGAGTACACTCTCTGACTCTGAAGTCATACTTTTAGGAGTTGATTCCACAGAAATAAAAGTACCAGAATATATAGCAAAACATAAAGGTTTATTTGCTGCAGCCTTTTTGATACCACCAAAAAAAAAAAAAAAAACCAAAAAAAACTGGAAACAACCTATTGCCCATCAAAAGGGTATAACTGAATAAATATCTTTTTTTCTTAATCTTTCAAGGCAAATGTAGCGTATAACCCTTTGAGTCCCAGGCTTTTGAAACAGCAGTTGGGTTGTGAGTTCTTCAGACTGTTTTGCATAAAATTTCTAGATCTAATGAAGCTCATCTTTAGATACCAACTCCTACCTTAACCTGGATTCCGCACACTGTTAAAATCCTTTTATGGACCCTGGCAAAATCGAGGAGTTGCTGCTCTTGGAAGTCTTATTCAGTCCCTGACTGTGAGGGTGACCTGCTGTGACACCTGTCACCCCAGTGAAGCTGCCTCTCCCCTACTGCATGCTGAGAAGGACATGGGGAGGGCAGTACTTATCTTAGGATGTAGGTAAAACCTTGGATTTTGTTTTTTTAGGAAACAGTGACACATGCCTGCTCAAGTGGACCCATGGTTCCCCCTTGAATAACTTTGGTGCAAACAAAATGTTCATGTGCCAGTGTGTGGACTCAGTCAGGAGGTACCTCCATCAAACACAGAAAACTCATCCTGGGGTTTTAGTGCCAGTGGAACTGAGAAGTGGGCTACTCTTCTTTCTTATCTCTGTTGACTTAGCCAGCTATTCTGAGAAACACAGGAAGACCAGGATGAATGATTTCAGTGGAGAGAAGATGGATTGGGGATGTTTATCCACAAAGCATCTGAAACATTCATTCTTTATGTATCAAGAGTTAAAGACCTGCTCCTTCAGATTTAATTACTAAATGCTACAAAGGACAGTTCTTTATGCTGCTCCTAGAAGTCCCTGTAGACCTCTGCGAGACCCTACAGACAAGTACTTCAAGTTTTCTATTATTGTTTGTTCTAAATGTTACCTCCACGAAAACCAAAAAAAAAAAAAAAAAAAAAAAAAGCCTAAAAGGACAATGGGAGGAGGGCCAAGGCCCCTCAGAGATGCCTTTATTCTCTTTCTCCATTTGAGACACCATCACACCCTAGCAGTGAGATTTCACTGGTTGCAAGAGAGAAGTGAGGGCAGTTGGAGAGTGAGGGGAAAGAAGAATGGGATGGCTGGAACCTGTTGATAGCTGGGGAGGAAGGCTGCATGGGAACTGAAGAAGCAGTGGTGTCACAGCTCCGATCACATGAGCTCCCTAATACACCTCTCCATGCGCGGAGACATTAGAACTTCTAGTGAGAGAAACTGCTAGAATCCAAATATTTTCACCCAACGAAGCCCCAGCAAAGGCCAATCTTTACACACAAACCAACCTGGTTCTTCTGACAGACTTGATGGGAAATCAATACTTTGAAGTGTGGAGAAGTTTGTGCCTTAAAGCCTTTTTGGAATCCCACTAATGTGGAATTCTTGGGCTGGCCTCAGCTAGCTGCCAGTGTGAAGATATACAGCCAGCGCTCCACATCCGTGGGTTCTGCATGTGCATATTCAACCAACTAGGAATCAAAATTACTTGAAAAAAAAATTCCAAGAAGTTCCAAAAAGGAACACTTGAATTTGCCATGCTCTAGCAAATATTTAGGGAACACTTACATTGTGTTTACAACTCTTAACATTTACTTTATATTACGTATAGAGATGATTTAAAAGTATACTGGAGGGTGTGCATAGGTTATATGCAAATACTGTGCCATTTTATATACAGGACTTGGGCATCCATGGATTCTAATATCTGCTAGGGGTCCTGAAACCAATTCCCCAGAAAACTGAGGGACTGTAACTAATTAGTTCATTGAGGACAAACCAATTCAAACCCCTTCTCTAAAAGTCTTAACAATGCACATGCTAATACAATGAATTCTATGTTATCTTCTCATTGAAATCAATCCTGAAGGAAGAACCTCTGCCAGCCCACTCTTAGTTACTGTTGGAATTTGAAAAAAAGTAAATGCCTTTCCTTAAAAATTTCTATAAATCTGTCAGCCTTACCTATTTTAAGTGTCTTTGCCCACATTTGTCCAAATAAGTGAGACTTTACCATTTTTGGCTTTTTTCTCTACAGAGTGAGTTTTAGACTTCTGCTGGAGGGACCATTTCTGTTTGAGCCCAGCCTACTCTAACATTTTGGGTGAACCTGAGTCCAGGAAACCCAGCAATAATCCTAAGGTTTCATTTTCTTTCCTGTGGAAATGAGAAGCCACATACTCACTTTGGAACTCACTGTCTGGATACCTGTTCTTCGTTTCTAATTTTCTCCTCCATATCCTTTTTTTCTTTCTGGTCTTTAGGTAAAATTATTTCTATTTGATACATCTTTTCCCCACTCTGGTCCTTAATGGGTCAGCGAGCCTTGTGTGGCCTCATTGCCCTGACAGAAGGCAGTATTGTGATCCTGGGTCTTTCTGTTTAGCCAGCTCTCCTCACTGAATCTTTTTATACGGCTCTTACAAAGTTCCAAGGAGCATGGTGGTTCCTTACTCCTTATTCTTTAAATAGAAGACACCAATAATAAGAAACCATATTTTCAAAAATGCTGCAAGGAAAAGCCAATAAATACCTCAAATGTTCTATTAAAGCCATGATTCTCAACCAGAGCTAGTGTTAACCCTGACGCCTAGACATCAGGCAATGCCTAGAGACGTCTCTGGTTGTCCCACTTGGGAAAAGGGGTGCTGCTGGCATCTAGTAGGTAGAGGCCAGAGGACTCTGCTACACACCCTTTAATGCATAGGGAGTTCCAGCAACAAAGAATCACCTGGGCCCAAACTTAACAAGAGCCAAGGTTGAAAAATCTGTGTTAGAAGTATTCTTGCTCTTTTTTTCCTTTTTCCTCAAGACATGTGATTTTAAAAAAGAGAGAAAATGCTCCATTTTGATGAGTGTGTGTCTTCAGTTCTTACATCCCACGGTGATCCAGGAATTGAAGAGCACAAGGGTACCACTGAGCTAGGCAAAGTACAAGGTCGAGGCAGGTCTTCTCTGCTCTGATAGCTGTCTCAGCTCCAAGGAGAGACAACTTTGACCAAAGCAGAGGACGAAACAGTTACAAGGATGTTTAGTTTGTGATAAAAATCATTTTGCAGATTAAAGTGCTTCCTTATGTCCATAAAATGGTATGTTCTTTAAATAACTCAAAAATAGGAGGCATTTAACTGTGTTGTGAGCAGGGGGTAGAGCTGCTGCTCACAGCCGTGGTCAATTAATTCCATCCTTGTAATCAAGCCTATACAAGCCGCAGGTGGTAGCGCTCTTCGTTTGTTCTCCAGTGTGCTATTGAATTACCCCATGTTCTAAATGCCCCTACTGTCAGCATGAAGGGATTTAGGGAGTTTCCTGGAACCAGTTTATCTCTCTACATCTCTTGGCGCCATTATCCCTCACTCCTGTGGTGGTAGCAAGAGGTCTGCTCAGCTCCCAGATTGTACCTCCTCTTACAGGAAAGTCCAGTTGGAAAGAGTGAGACTCTTTCCCAAGATTCTCAGTGTGTCTCCATTGGCTTTGACTGGGTCATGTGCTCACTCCTGAGCCAATGGTGTGGCTAGGGGAGTGCTAAAAGCTGATTGGCTGAGGAGTAGGTTACAGCACAGCCCTGAGTTGAAGTGGAGCCTGGCGTCCTGCACAGGAGCTGAAAATTGGGCGGATGTGTTACCTCAAAGGGAAATTGGGGTAAGTTCCCATGAAATGAGCGGAATGGATGCCTAGGAGAGTAAACCCGTGTGTGTGCATGCATGGGCACAGACACTACTCGTTATTAACAGGCTTTGGATTCGGTTGTGGAAGACTCAGCTTTTTGCCCTGGCTTTGGCATTAACAAGTGTAATTTGAGATAACGTAACTCTCCCAGCTTCCTTTCCTCTGAAGCATGGATGTAATAATACTATTAGGGTGGTTATGAAAAATCAAGCAAATATCTTGGGATGTTGGAAGGATTGTGCAAACAAGCGGTGGGGGTGGGGGTGTTAGATGCAAATGAATCTAGAGTCCCGAAGAATCTAGACCAGCTGTAACTCATCCAGCTGGTCCATGCTGGCCTTCGGAAGCCAGGGTCTAAATTTATCCCAATCCTCATTGTTGCAGGTCACTGTAGGAAATCTTCTGAGGTCAATGATTGAGGTAATTGACTTGCTGTGGATCTTGAAAAAGTCTCTCTGTTAAATGACATAATTGGTTTTAATTATATAATTATGGCACTTAAAGTGTGGGGGTGAAAGGTTACTATTATATTTAGAAGTGAGACCCCCAAATGAAGCAAGGGCGTGTACATCGGTGTTGCTTCAAATTTCTCTTCTTATTTTTTCAGAGGGAAATCAGAGTAGGCTGCTGTTGGCCCTCGCCATTTTGGGATGATTATCTTGAATGAGGTAGTGCTGGGGCTGCTCATGGCATCATAGGAACCTTTGTAAAGAGACGGGAAAGGGCTTCCGTAAAGACCTCATTGTGATCTGAAGCTAACGAGCAGTGGGAACTCAACTGTCAGCAATTGAATCTGATTGGGCAGGATAATTATATGATTGCCTCTGGTGTTTGCACATGCACCAGGATATTTTTATTGGACAAAACCTAATTGCTTACTTACTTAGTGGAGGGAAAACCTAAACAAATTTGTGTTGTCATAGGTTAAAAAGACATCCTTTCTTTGTCTCTAAAATAGCTGCCTGCTCTGCTTTTCTGAAGTGAGGGTTTTGTTTCTTTCTGTCTTCAATCAAGGATGTTGTTTGCAGGCTTTGAATTATATGATAATGTGAAAATATAAAAGAAAGCTACTTTGGACTGTAAGTTTTGGTGAAATGACCATGTGCTTATTGCCATGTCTTAAACCATCCCCTACAGTGGTCTCTTTCATAATGCAAAGGCTGCAAGAACCCTGGACAACATTCAAGCTGCTGGAACTTTCACAGAGTTTTTTGTTTTGTTTTCCTGCGTGGAGGACTCTGCAGGATTGTCTTCATAAACTATCTGGTTTTCCTTAGCTGCATAAAGCAAGTGGGAGGTATCATGTCTGTGGTTGTCTTTCAGACATCAGAAATGGCAAGGGTAAGAGGAGCGAAGCACCCACTCTGTGATTTTCTGGGGTCTTGGAGGCAAGGAAGGGCAAGTGAGAGAGCCAAAGGGAAGAAGCCTGGGGCTCCCACTTTGGGATTGCCAAGTCATACTCAGACACCTTGTCGTTGAGCATGGTGCCTCTCTTACCTGTAATGCTGGTGTACAGAAAACAAATTGTTGCAGTTGGGTCTATTAGCAGTTCAACTCTGCATTATTGTTTTTCTTTTTTCCTGTCTTCTTATAGAACAAACTATTTTCTAAGTTCCTTCCTTTTCTGAGATCCTACTGGAAAACTCAAAACACACCTGGACAGTAGGGATTGGAGGAACACTTGTGATGAGAGCTGCAGACTCCAGATCACGTGCCCTGGTTGTGTGTAGGATTATAGGCTGGAGAATAGCCGAGAACAGCAGGCATTCAGCCCCTCAGACCAGCCATGCTTTCTCATCACAGGATCTGGCACATGCTGACACATCCAGTCTTGTCTGGCTGACTCCATGGGTCCTCTAGGCTCAGCATTAAATGGCACTTCTTCCGAGAAGCCTTCCCTCACCACCCACCTCCAGTCTGGGTTGGCTGCTTTTGCTTTGTGCTCCATGAGCACCCTCTACGTCCTTTACCCACTGTCCTTTAACTGCTTGTCTCACTGTCCTGAATAGCCCGTAAACTCCATGAGGGCAGGGCTTATGTTTATATTTGTCACTACTTTATGCCCAGAGCTCAACACAGTGCCTGATGAGTGTGTTCAGAATGACTGAATGAGGAAAGGAACGGTTGCTGGGTGTCCTAGGGAATCGTGGTGTGTGCTGCCTGGGCTTCCCTACTCTTGCTGTTAATACCACTTTCTTGTTGCTTATAATTTTCATTGCCCCAGATGATCCAGCTCTGTCGGAGGCATGGAGGCACAGTCAAATCTCATGCTGTACATTGATCACCTGTCCAACCTTTGCCTAGAGTGGGAGCCCCCAATTCCTTCAAGAGATCCAACTTTACCTGTCTGTAAAGAAGAAGAGGAGGAGGGAGACAGCAGGGAGGATCCGGTGGCAGTTTAACACCAGAGCAGGTCCAATGTTTACTTTTACCCTTTTGGAGGTGGGTAACTGCAAATGCCACGGGGAGTTGGGTTTCAGAGATGCTGCGTAATGATCTTGAATTTGTGGGCACCATGTGTACTTTGTTTTCCTAGAGTGTAGGGGTTGCTATTTTTGTATTTAATTCATAGCCAGACTGTTCTGTGATTTCCACCAGCATAGAACAAGAATCCAGGTTCATTATTCGTATGATATAAATTGTCATGGGCCTCGCGTTGTTTGTGTCTTGCTACGTGGACAGAGAGTATAGTTCTTTCATTGGTTCCCGTTTCGTGACTATTACATTTATCATTTGCTTTCCAAGGCCTATGATTTTCAACAGTCTGTCTTGTTTTGAAACTCTGGCTTTTGATGTTTTGAATCCCTCCCTCCTTGGTCAGTCTCTTAGATCGTGAGATCCTCAATAACTACTGAAGAGATGAGATTTCATTTAGAACCACTGGTCAGTGTTTAAGACTAGCCCTACACAATCTTCGGGTAGGTCTTAGCACCTTTTTCCCTAAGCAGAAAGTAAATCTATGGCCTTGTAAGCCTCAGGCAAAAGGGAACCCCCGCAAAACCCCAGCGGCCTCTAAGTTTGTACTGCTGGGCAGATGGATGTATGCATGTAGAAACCGCCGTGTCACATAAGTAGGGCCAGAGTAAACCCTCAGAGACCCTGGGTGCCTCTCCCTTCTTGCATTGTGATCTGTGCCAGCTCTCCTAGGTCAGAAGCATATTATCCCTCTATTAGTTCTGAGTATTTATTTACTTTGCATTCTTCAGTTGCAAATCTGCTATATCATAATAAGCACCTAAATTGGAAACTTCAGGGGTTCCTTCAAGAAAGAGGTTTGAACAACCTCTTCTTATAGTAGGTATGTTCACCAATGCTGTGTGCTCTGAACCAAACAGAGATGGGCCATCGTGAGCTTTATTACCGAACCCAAGGAGAGTTTAATTTTCGGTTTTGGAATAGCATCAACGGATGCCTCACCACCTCATATCCTTTCTGGATTGAGGCAGGTAATTACTGCCTACACAAGTAAATCACATACTTCTGCAAAAAAAAAAAAAATTTGAATGACATTTGATTTATAATTAAACTTGGTGATGCGATCTCTGAAGTGTCTCATCCTGTCTGATCACAATGGTCTGTTTCCTTTGCGAGCACTTCTGTGTGTAGGGGGTAGTCCTCTTGCTATCATCACATAATATGGTGAAGGAAATAATTTAAGAAAAAGAAAAAAGAAAAATTAGGGTAAATGATTGCTATTTTAGGTCAAACTCGAACTGCTGATTGTTTCTATTTGTTTTGTTTGAAAAATATTTTTATGTCCCTCCGTTGACTGATATATTCAGCAAATAGATATAAACACTGGCTCTCTAAGTGCCCTCCCTGGGCCAGCAAGCTGCTTCCCAGCATTACCTGGGAACTCGTTAGAAATGCTCAGGCCCCACCCAGACCTTCTGGATTAGAGACTCTGCAGGTGAGGTCCAGCACACTGGGTAGGAATGAGCTGCCTAGTGATTCTGCTGCACACAGAAGTTTGAAAGCTCTTGGTTTAAAGCTTCTGTGAGTGCACTAGGCAATAATAGGAGTTCACCTCTAGCCCTGTCATCTAGGAGCTTATGATCCAACCATGGGCAAGAGGCATAAATTCATCAGACAGTTAAGCAGCCTGATCTTTATAAAATGTAAATTACATCATACACCCACTTCCTAAGTCCCTCCAGGCAGTTCCCTTTGTACTTGAAATAAATATAAATGCTTGGCTAAGGCCTACAAGGCCCGGCATGCTCCCTCCCCTGCCGACCTGCCCAGCTCATCTGGTGCTCTTCCCTCCATACCCCTGTGCTCGGCCACACCTCCCTGGCCTTCTTTCTGATCCTCAAACATGCCCACTGAATGAGGTGTCAGCAGGGACACAGAGGAAAGGGAAGGAAGACAAAATTGCAAAAGTTAAAAGATAGGCTTGGTCACTAAACTATTTTTAATGGTACAATATTTCTAAACCACCACGAATGCCCCATTGGTTAATATGTTAATGTGTTTATACTTAGATATATTGATTCAATAATGTGTTAATGTGATATAAATATTAGTGGCTCCATCCTGTAGCAGAGCAAAGTCTGAAAGGACTCTCTGAATCATGAAGGAAATATGCGGTGTAGTTTAGTTTAACCTTAACTTTCATACATTTGTATCGATTTCTCTTTCTGAGAGTTGGCCAAGCAGGCACAGTGCTCAGCTACACACCACATACCAGAAACTGGAAGTACAGGATGCTGAGTGTGAAATCATCTGTGTGGCACCGGGCATTGATGGAGCCGATGCATGATTCTTGCTGTCTTCACTTAGTTTTAGGAAAGATAGTGACCATGTTAGTTAGATTTTTGTCTTTGTAAAAAAACTATCTTTAAGTGACAGTTTTGATCTTTGGGATATTGAATGGACCATATGATTTGGGTACAAAGTAGCTGTTTGGATTTTTATTGAAGGTAAAAAAAAAAAATGGTATCTCAGTTTTCTCTCCATAAAGGAAAGAGGAAACACATATTTTAAGTATGATCTCTTGGGAAAAAACTCAAAATTTAAATTTGAGGAAAAGGGGTTCTTTAAAGATTTAGGACTACTAGAGCTAAGAACAGGGGCAATGATTTTTTGATTTGTCTTTTTTGTCTTGATTTTGTTTTGATTCTCCACGGCTTTGACAGTAACTGATTGTCTTATTTGGTAAGTGTAGCATCTCTGGTTTGGGGCATTATTTGCTTTGTGGGAAGCCCATCATTTAAGATCTTCAGCAGAGAAGGTGAAGGCCGGTGGTGGGAGAGCCATCAAAGGGAATGGGTGTGGAGGTGTGCTCGGGCCTAGCGGCCCTTCAGCTTCACCTTGCCTTATAAAGTGTAAAGTTCTCCCAGGAAATGGAGACAAGTCTCCTCATGGTGTCAGCAAGCTCCTTGCCTGGCCAGGAAGCCCTTCCGGCTGGAAGGCGAAGCTAGTGTGCTCCTGGTGGCTGGTGATGCTCAGTAAATGCCCTGACCCTACTCTCAGGGAGCCTATGGCCGTGAGGCCTGGAGACTTCAGCAGTTCTCTACACGAATAAAGGTGCATTTTCACACTTTGAAAGGTGCTTCAAAGGTTGAGAGAGCTATGAGGGCAGAGAGTAGAGAAGCAGGTTTCTGCTCCTCTTTGGACACGGGGTTGAATCTAAGAATTGAAGGATGACCAGGTATGCGTTCAGGAGTGTGTTGAGGTTGGTGGCACAGTGGGGAGTGAAGAGTGTCCCCTGGGAGCTGGCACCAACTCCCATACTAGCTGGGTCTCTGCCTAGAGAGGCTGCCATAGCAGAGAATCTTTTGAGCAACCACATGGGTGAAAACACCCAGAGCATCACTGCAGAGTGAACCCCAGGGGAGGGTCTGTTTCCCCAGAGAGACTGAGATTTCACAGGGTCCACTAACAGCACCAGTGCCACTGTGCCCAAGCCTGAGGCCAGCACCTTGATGTTCACTTCTCTTCCTTTTGTTGGTCCCTCTGACTCCTTCTGTGCCTCTCTGATATCCTTTCTTTCCAGGGTGGCCTCTGCTGGTCCCCTCCTTGAATGCAAAGCTGCCTGCGGGGAATGTTTCTCATACCCTGGAAGATTCTTACCTGGCTTTTAGGGAGGCATTTTAAGCATCTTTCAATAATCTTACTGAGTGTGGCCAATAGCTCTTAGGAGTGAGGAACTGTCTTCACCCACTGCCTTCTTGACTTGTGGTCATCACTACACATGTCCCATCTGTCCTAGCCAGGACATACTTTGAGAGCAGGTTCTCTGGTTTTGTTTGGTGCTTGACAAGCTAACTTTGCACAGATCTGATACTCAGAAATAGTTGACAAATGAAAGAAGAGGTTGTGCAAATCCAAATCCCCTTGCAAAGCTGAGATTTGATCTCAGGAGTGTGAAATAAAATTGATACCCGATTCATTCATTTCTCCATCCACCCATCCAAAAACAGTTATTAAGGACTTCCTGTTTAACCATGCAGCTGAAACACAATGTGCAGCACATGGTATGTTCACAATAGATGCTGGCTGTTATAGAGGAAATGCAAAACTAACTCTGGCTTCTGAATCCCTTTCTGTTCTTATCCCACTGAGTTTTGTGGAAGCCCCAGCTGTTCATCCTTCTCCTGTCATTTAGGACTGACAGGCCAGGGGCCCAGCCTCTGAGTGTCTGCTTCTCTTCAGTGAGGCAGAGCTCAGCCATAGTGGGTAACTCATGGCATGAGCTCTGACATTTTAGAGTGCCGAAGGACAGCTCACTGGTTGTCTTCACAAAGCCTGGGTGAACACAAAATGACAGGGGAGTGGTCCAACTTCAGGGCAGTCTGAGTGGCTCTTTAAAAAATTAGTCAATTAATAAAGATAGTCACTTAGAGCAGCTAGATTTCATTTAAAAATATTACTAAATTCCTAGCAGCTTTTTGTTATCAAAGATAAGAGAAATAAAATTACTTAGGTGGAGGGGTATGCAAAATTTTTTGATCTTTAAAAGGAGTCTCTGTCAAAATTATGCTTCTCCTGTCTGCTATGTTAAATTTGAAGTTTGATTGTGCCCTTCTTTAAGCAGCTCCCAGTCCGCGGGGAAAATCCTGATGGCTCTCACCAGTGGCTGCAGTGTTGGGATAGATCTGGCAAGCAGATGTTTATGGTGGAAACTTTCCATTCTAGAATAGTTCCTTCTGAGGCAGGAGGAGGGTTAGGTCACAGAAGAATGTGCCAGACAATATGCCCCTTTGTTAATCAATGCTGTCATCTTGGCTGCCCCTCCAGCAGCCTCATCTTCCTGAAATCTTCAGTAAAAAGGCCATTCAACGAATACATCTGGCATTGGCCTGGATTTTTCTAGCTCAGCTCTAACAATAGGGAATGGATTTAATCAGATTCAAAGAAGCCTTAAGACTCATTCTATCATTGTGTGTTACATCTCCAGAAGAGCTCCGGAAGGCGGAATATCAAAAACTAGTTTCTTGAGCAAAACTTGCAAACAGCTAATGGAAAGTAATCCAGTTGACTCTACAAGGGTCTGGAATCTTAGAGACATTTATCAGGCTCATTGGAACATAAACTATATTCAGTGCTTTGATGGATTAATCTGATTAGTCTTCATAGCAACCTATGAAGTAAGCACTGATGTTATGACCATTTCATAGATGGGGAAACTGAGGCTTAGGCCTAGTAGGCAACTCGTTCAGGGTCACACAGTGCTCCCTCCTACATTAAACATTGGGCTGATAATATGGCCACATTGTTGATTTTAAGTCATCAAACTGTTATTTTAAGCTTTACCCTTGTTTCTTTAATTGGAAAATGCTGTCCTTGCACAGATAGACATGCAGTTATTAAATGATCATTTGAGTCAATTTTAACAGACTTGGCAAAGATTAGCATCTATATAACTAATAGAAACCCTGTTTGATGAAAAAGATATTTCCAAGTTGTCTTCTGTCTTCATTTGCATCCTCCACACATGATAAGATGTGATTCAAAGGTCACTTAGAGGGGATCAGGGTGATGCTCACAGTGAGAAACCAGACACGTTATTAACAAGATGTGGCTTTAAGCAGATCATGTGACTTCTTGAGGTTTCAGACTTCTGGCACATGAGGTGATCATAGTGTTATTTGACAGCCGTTTATTTGGCCTCTGTTGCCTATGCAGATATGATGACAAGCTCACTATTGCTTACTGAGACTGTCACACAAATAATCATGACATAATGGGATCTCTTCCAAGGGAGAGATCTGTGCATCTATGAGGGGCCATAGCACTGCAGGCTGCCAAGTCAGGCTGACATCAGCAAATGTTCCTTGAGTGCCTACTATGTGCCAGGTTCCATTCTGGGAGTGAGAGATTGCAAATGCATTCCATTTTAGTTGGGGGTGGGGGCATGGGGAAAAATGATAAACCAGTGAACAAACAAATAAGGTGATTTCAGAGACTAGTCAAATGTATGAAGGAAATATAGTAGAGCAGTATAATAAAGAGTGACTGGGGTTGGAAGCACCTACTCTACCTAAGGTGATCAGAGAAGTCTTCTCAGAGGAGGAGAGACCAAGAAACAGTTGGAAAATGAGAACTGCTTTCTAGGCAAAGAACTGGATGAAATAGCCTTGATGTGTACAGTTCTAAAGTTTCATTACTTTTTCAACAGAAAGAGAAGTTCAGATGTCAAGCATGTGATATCACTTCTTGGGATTTGAGTTTTGTTTTTTGTTTTTTTTGTTTTTTTTTTTTTTGAAGCGTGTGTTCGATTTTTTGTAAATTTTCCATGTGTACTTGGAGAGCATCTGTATTCTCTCTTCAAGTTCCTATTTGTTTTTCAGATGAGGCTTATAAATTATGTAACTGAAATCTTCTATATCTCTATTAATGTTTTGGCTGTTTAACTGCTCAGTTTCTTGGAGATAAGCATCCTGATACTCGTGGTGACTTTGCATTTGGACATTTCTCTTAGTAATTCTATCAATTTTTGTTTTATATTTCTTACCTGTAATCTTAACTGTAGTTAACTGCTTTGTCTAATGTTACAGATCCTGGTGGGTTGTTCTTGTTACTATCTCCCTTTATACTTATTAATACTTTTTCCTATATATTTTTTTGTCTGACATTGCTATAACATCCTTTTGGTTAATGTATGTGAGTGTATGCTTTTTCCATCCTCATATTTTCACCCTTTGTCATTGTCATTTTATAAGCAACATAAAGCTGGATTTGGGGGTTTTTTAATTGTGTGTCTGTCTTTTGATGGGTGAATTTAAGCTAATTATATTTATTATAACTAACCTATTTGGACTTTGTCATCTTATTTTGCATGTTCTACAGGTGTTTTTCTCCCCCCTTCCTTTTCTTTTCATGCCTTGTTTGAATTAACTGTGCTTTCTGTATTTATTTTTATTTTCCCCTCTACTGATTTGGAAGTTATATATTCTGTTTCTCTTCTCATAGTGGTTTGGATAGTATCTAAAGCAGAATTTGGCAAACATTCACAGGCCTTTAATGCATCCCCTTCAGTTGGTTTGACAGCTTTCTCTAGTATCCTGACTCCCCAGTGGCTGGACCTTCAATGGGATGAGGTGTAAATGAAAGTGCAGAGTGTAGGCACTGTGATGGTTGTATTTTGGAGTGCAGATTTCCAGCTTGCCTTTGCCAATATCTGTGCCCTGTTGCCTGAGGGTTCTGGCAATTGACAGACCGTAAAACCCTCATGGGTTATGAGTAACATAGGAGCTTCTAAGCAAGGAGTCACTTGGTTTCTTCTGTTGCCCTTCTCCTTGTCTGCATTTGAGCTCTCGTAAGTGATGATAAATGTTAAATAGCTCCTGTAAAACTGTTGAATTGTCAGTTTTTAAACGGCATAAAACAGTGACATTTTCATTAGATCCTGGCCCTGAGGAATGTCCGGCTTTCATCATCACAGATTTGTTTACTTCTGCAGAGAGTCTTAATGTGCTGCCTATGGGAGAGATCTTACTGTCACCTGCTCTTAAATGGGGAAGTCTTTGTTCAGCCAAAGATTTTTGGAAAAGGATTTGTAAGAGGGCTTTTTCACCTCCTCCTCTCTTCCCTGCCACCATCTCCCAAAAGGGTAAGGGATGAGAATAAAGTCTTTGAAGAACTTCAGTATTGGACAGGAAAAATTTCAATGTAAAATAATCCTGCAAAGTCCATTAGGAGACAAAATGTTGCAATGATGCTGTTAAACCACTATTTAGTTTCAATGTATCTGTTAAAAGATAAGCAAGTCGTATCTATGTCTTCTTGACCTCAATCCTTTGGTCTACATTTAAACAGATATCTTGATTTTGGATTAATAAACTCTCTTGTGTATCTTAGTAGAGAAAACATTTTAAACTGCTGGGTCCTTCTAAGCAAATAAGAAAAGAGAGGACTTTTATCTTCTGATCATTACATTAGATTTTTAGCAGAAGATGCCAAACTCTTCATGAACAAATGTAGAGTCATCTCAATTTAACAAGCTGGGAAATGTGTGTGCTGCAAGACAGGCTTGTCTTAATATGACAAGGGCTGTGAATGTTAACTTTTCTGGTATCAACTTGTTTGCAATTTATGGTGAGATTTCTTGCTTATTTTTTTAAAAGGACTTCCTCTTCTGTTCTAGCTTGTTGAATGTGTCATTGGCAGGTCTTTCTACTTTCACATTTCAAGAGAGGCAGCCTGGCATAGGGAAGCAGTCTCCCAGGCAGATCAGCATTTGAATTCTGCTTCTAGGACATGCTAACTGTGTAATTATGGGTGAGTTAATGAACCTTTCTGAGCTTTGGTTTTATCATCTATAACATTGAAATAATAACCTGACTTCTTAGAGTTGATGTGAACATTAAGTGAAATAAAATATGTATTTGTGCTCGGCCCAAAACCTGGTACGTACTAGAGGATTATTCAATGACATTTGGTGATGACGATGATAACAGATGTGAGTAGTAGAGTGAACAATAATAAAGTTGATGATGATGGTGGTAGTGATGGTGCTGGGAGTGAGGGTACTGATGTTGGTGGTAATAATGGTGATGAAGATGATGATATTGGTGGTGGCGATAACAAGATGTTAGGAGTTCTTTAAAGTCTGAGAAAGGATAGCATATAAAGAACCTGAGAAACAGCAGAATTATCTACTACTACCTTACCTAATCTAGTTGGGCACTTTGTGTCACTAAGAGGTCCTTTCTTAATAAAATTCTGTTATAGACAGCAAACCACAAAAGTCTAGTTCATTCATGCAATTGTGTTTTCAGGCCTGGATTTGTCTTAGAAAAAGCTAAAAAGTGTTACTGAGTCATTTGATTTTGTTAACATCTATCTTAAAAATTGCTCATTTCTTGGCTTCCATGACATTGGACACTTTGGAGTTGTTCTTCTGTCTCCTCCAACACTTCTTGGTCACCTCATTGCCAGCTTTTCTTTCTGTGGTCATTGGGAGTTTTATATATATATATATATAAATAAATAAATATTTAAATATATATAAAACTCAGGGAAGGCAGTGCAGGAGGGAAAAAGGGCCAGCAGCAAGGCTGGGACAGAATCTGGGTATAGTGTCACAGAAGCAGAAGGGGGACAATTCCAGGTAGAGGAGGGAATGTCAGTGTTTTTTTTTTATTACAAGGTAAATGATGAGGATAAGGAAAGCTGGGCAAGACCATTACTTTTGACACTGAAAGTTCAGTGCTGGCATCTGACACAAAATTACTGGGATGGTGAAAGAAGAGTTGAGGAGTATCTGGGAGATGAGGAGGTGGGGCCCACAGACATTGAAGAAAGAGAGGGGTTGTAGTGGAAAGAATTTTTTTTTTTCAGATAGGAGAGAATCAGGCCTATTTGCAGACCAGGAGGAGGGAGCCAGTGGAAGCTGAGTATGAAGATACAAAACCAGGAGGATTCAGGTACTTGGTCCTGGAGGAAATGGGAGAGGTAGGAGGACAAGTTCATTAGCCCATAAAAGCACCTGCCACATCCCCAGTGAGCAGACCAGGAATATCACTAGGTGAGGAAAAACATAATCTGTGAGGCTCATCTTGAACGACCTTGACTTTCTCTTAAAAGAAAGTGAGATCTCTGATGAGAGTGAGAGGTGTTTGGAGGCATGAGAAGAGAGTTTGACAAGAACCACTGTCTGAAATTGGAGAAGTAAACCACTGATGATTAAAAGACTTGGCAGGGAGCACTAAGCACTGTGAAGGGTAGGAGGTGTGTATTTCTGCATCTTCCCATACTACTCACCCTTGAGTCTATTCCTGGGCTATTCTGCACCATAAGCACCCTGGGACTCCATAGATGGCCTTCCCACTCCCTCCCTCCCTTGCTGTCTCTCTATGCATACCCCTGCACTTAGGTGATTATCACATAGAAATGAACCAATAGACTGATTTGCATCAAGGTGAGGAAGCTTGCAAAGGTGTCTTGTGCCATCCAGGCATCAGTGTGGCAGATACTCAGATGGAAGGAGCACAGGATCAGGAGTCAAGGGCACAGAGTGCGGTCCCAGGTCTAGTTTGTTAACCTGTTACGTGCCCTCCTATAGCACAGGGGGTCATGTCTTCCTTGCTTGCCATTGCAGCATGTTTTCAGGTACCTGGCATACAGTAGGTGCTCATAGAATTTGTTTGAATAGGTTAATGCGAGAATATGAAAGATCTTCAAACACCTCGTCCTATGCAAATATGAGGGACAGTGATTCTGATGGCGTTTTAACAAGCACAATATCAGCCCAATGGATGACTCTATAATAGCAGAATGTCAGCTACCACCAGTGGGCAGGTGAAAGGAAATACTTTCAGCAGAGCTGGGTGGGGGCTTTCCAGATTGCTCAGATTTAACCACCTAAATGTCTACATCTATTGGTTTGGCTTATAAATAAATTAGTTCCTATCACCTCAGCTATCTGATCCAAGATCTTTTAGTCATTTTTCATTCTTGCTGTTAAAAATGTATATGTATGTACACACCATCTGTCTGTGTGTGTGTGTGTGTGTGTGTACTTTGTCATTATAGACAAGAAACTTAGGTCCCAGCAAGGCAAAGAGAAATGAAAATGGGTTTCAAATAAAGAAACAGGTCCCCCTTCTTATCTACTCTTTCTACTCTCTCCCCCAACCCCTTTCTAAACTAGATCTATCTCTACTTTTCCCCATGACCACCAGCTTGGAGAAATTGAATTATCAGCCAAATCCCAAAAGAATAAAAGAAAACTATCTCTTCAAAAGTACAGGACAGAGGGGAGAGATAGAAGCATCAGTAAAGGCTGAAAGGATTGGCCTAGAGAGTGTGGAATCCTAGGATGTTTATTTTTAAAACAAAAGCTTACTGATGGGTGCTTTTTAACAGATGAGAAGAATAGAATGAGCAAAGCTTGTGCCTGGGCTTAGGGACATGCCCACAGTGGCCCGAGCTACTGAGTCAGCAGGAGTGGCTTTTGTTCTCCTTGCTCGGGCAGCAGCCTTTGGGTAAGCAGGACTTGTCAGCGAGCTACACAGAAGCTCCGGGAAGCCTGCGTCTGGCCTGGCTGCCCTTCTCATTTTGCTGGGTCACTTAGAATTCTAACTTCCTGCCTTGCCCACAGGTTGGAACAGACCAAGGAAGCCTCACTAGCCATTCCTTGGCAGACAGCCTGGTGTGATTGAAGAGATGTCCCTCACAAAGCCCGCTTTTGGCTGGCATCTTTTTGAGCACTGCTCTTTTTCACCAGTGTTCTTCCAAAAAAGCCTTTAGACAGGGAAGTCCTTTTTTCTTTAGGAGCTTTGTGTCAGAGCATTAGACAGGCATAACTGGATTTAAAAATCTGCCTTGCCACTTATATGCTTTGTGACCTTATGCAACCAGGTTATTTTTTTTCTGAGCCTCAGTTTCCTCGTTGGTAAATGGAATACATCCAACCTGCCTCATAGGGTGTGGTAAGGGTGAGCGTAAGGGAGATGAGATGCTCGATAGTCTGGCAACTTGAAAAGGGCAGTAACGGGCAGTGAACCTGATTGGAGAGACGCCCTCAGGACCCACTCAGGACTTGTGCTTGTTTATCCTTGTTGTGGTTGTTTGGTTTGGGCCTCAGTCAGCTGCTTCTTCCATCAGAGCCACACACACGCTTATGTTTTGAGTGCTCATTCCCTTTGTAAATAGCTCCTGGCCTGCATGAGTAACAACATGTTCCAGTCCCAGCGTCTGCATCTGGAAAACAAAGGGTGCAAACTCGATTTTGATTCATGTGAACCAGCTTTGAGGCTCCATTTCAACCCTGCTGTCTGATGACCCTCCACCAGACTTTCTGCACCAGAGACCTTCCCCTCCCTATCATAGTACTGGGTCCCACCGAGTTTGGACATTGAGGTTATACATGACATAATGCAGTCCTAAGTAAGAGAAGAGACAACAAACAAAAATGAATAAATACTTCTCAGTATTTCCTAACTGCTCAGTAATATAGAGCAGGTACTTTTTAAAAATTTGTCTGAAAAAAAATGCTAAAATCATGGGAAGGGATAAATTGAGAATTCAAGATTTACGAATACTAATAACATATATATATATAGTGTGTGTGTGTATATATATATATTATATATATATACACATATATATATACAGATATATATATACAGATACTACATATATATAGTAGATAAACAAGTTCATACTGTATAGCACAGGGAACTATATTAGGATCTTGTAGTAACTTACAGTGAAAAAGAATATGAAAACAAACATATGGATGTTCATGTATGATTGAAGCATTATGCTATACACCAGAAATTGACACAGCATGGTAAACTGACTATAAAAAAAGTATATAAGCGGAAAAAAAAAAGCTAAAATCACAAGTGGAAATCAACCACAATTCTACCCCTTAAAGTTATATAGCCATATAAAGCAGGAAGTCAGTGTCTTGTACCCCCTCCTTTTGGCAGTTTGATCATACCCCCAGATGCTACGACAAACATTAACAGTTTGGTGTTTGTCTTTCCCATCTTTTTTCTCTGAGTTTATAACACATACCCCTATTTATATGTACACATGTATCGATATATATGTAGTTTTTGTAGAATTGTGACCTACAATTTGCATTTTTGGGTCTTTATGGTTCACTTGACATCAAGTTCATTCCTTCAGGTCTGTGTATATAGATCTACCTCCTTAGTTTAATGCAGCATATTGTTCCATACAGTAGGAAAAAACATATTTATTCATTTATACCCTTTTGATGGGCAATAGGTTGTTTCCAGTGTTTTTGGTGGTGTCAAAAAGGCTGCAGCAAACACACCTTTATGTTTTGCTATATATTCTGGTACTTTTATTTCTGTGGAATCAACTCTTAGAAGTATGACTTCTGAGTCAGAGAGTGTATTCTCTTTAAAGTTTAGTAAAGACTTCCAAATTGGTTATCTTTATGTTTGAAAGCACTTTATGCACCCACAATGGGGTGGGAGGGTGCCTGTTTCCCCATGATCTTTTTTTAATCTTTAAAAAAATTTTTTTTTAATTTTTATATGAAGTAGAGTTGATTTACAATGTTTTGTTAGTTTCTGGTGTACAGCATAGTAATTCAGTTATACATATGTATTCCTTTTCATATTATTTTTCAATATAGGTTATTACAAAATATTTAATATAGTTCCCTGTGCTATACAGCAGGACCTTGTTGTTCCTTCCTCCATAATCTTAATAGCTTAGGACATGATCAATCTTTTTATTCTCAGTCTGCTGAGTGGAAAATTGCCTGTTTTAATTTTTATTTCTCTTAGATTTAAGCTTATTTTCATTTGTTCCTTGGCCCATTTTTGTCCTAGGAATTGCTTATTTGTATCTGTGGCCCATTTTTTTGAGTGAAATTGTCATCTTTTAAAAAAAATTCTTATTTTTATAATTTAGTAACAAATAAAACCCAATAAAGTGATTTTTAAAATCACTTTAAATACAAGACCTCCCAAAGCCATTGAGAGGACAAGGATTTCATGGACTGTAGATGGGTGAGCAAAAGGTAGTAATCCTTCAGCCTGTCATGCAGTTCACGGGCATTTTCTTTCACATGTGTTATTGCCCCCATATGCTCCTCAGTGCAGTCCTGGTGTAGACCTGCAACTTGCCCCTGACTGATGAGGCTTGCCTCTTGGGCTTGACCTGAGAATTCTGAATCCTCTGCTTGCCTGTCTCCTACTGGGACTGTTGCCTGACAACCTTCCATTGCCCTCCCTACGCTACCCCTCCCAAATCCCCCAACCATGAATCTTGTACACTTCCTGGAGTCCTGGGAACTCATTTACAACTTCCTTCAAGAATTCAGTGCCATCTGAAAGACTCCTCATAGATCTCTTGAGCGATAATAGTTTTTATTCTTACTAATAAAGTTAGTTACTGTTTATTGAGCACTTACCATTTGTGAGGCTAGCACTTATGGTGTGCAGGTTGTTCATTGCACAACGCCAGGGGGCACCATTCGTTGCATAGTCATTGTGGATTTTCAGAATTATTTCTGCCAGATGGCCATCAAGTGCCTTGAAGAGTGGGGTCTGTTTTCTAATTCATACAGAATCACCATAATTGTGAGCAGCAGAGTTAACTATATGTCAGGCACCATGCTATGTGCTGTAAACACATTTTTAAAATCATTCCAATAGTCTGCTCAGGTTGGTGATATTACTTCCTTCTCTGCAGCTAAGGAAACTGAGTCTCAGAGAAGTTAAGCTGCTTGTGCAAGTCACACAGCTAATAACTAAATTCAGAGTCAGGTCCAGCTGACCCCAAAGGCTGTGTTTAACTCTTGCCATGCCCTTCCTTTGTATTGGAATCTGGTTATCCGTGAAGAGTCCTGCACAATATCCCAAGCCGTGGTTACAGCACAAGCACTGGGTTCAGTTGGCCTGTCCACCACTCTCTTCCTACGACACTCTGGAAGGGCTGTGTGGTCAGTAAGCAGTACTCACTATACTGCTGCAGCCAGGATGAACTTGAAACTACCCAGGGGTCCCTCGTGACCCAACAGTGCCTTTCTGTGAATTAAAACCAAAGCATTAGGACACAGTTCCTGCCCCACAGTGATCTCAATAGGTGGGCAGCATCTCTGGATCTCACTTGGGAAGGGGGAGCCACTTTTCTTGATGTACAGTCGTCCCAAGTCAGGGTTTCCTGGTCTCTGTCCCAGAATCAGTTTTCTTTGACCACACTCAGTGTGGGTAACAGTAACACAAAGGTGCTAAGAGAGAGAGAGCCAACATTTCCCATCTTCTGACTCTGGTGCTGATGGATGGGGACCGGGTGAAAGGGTTTTTCTGGAATTGATTCATCAGGCCGAGGGGATTTCCCTCTCGCTCTCTGCTTTCACTTCTGAGGTTCATGTGTCTTTTTAACATTCCGTCAGCTTACTGGGGCCTAAGTTGAAAGTCGTCTTTAAGATTCCATTTGTTCTGATTCAATTGCTGAGACTTTATGATGTTGTTCCTTCTCTTGGAAAAATGCTCCAAATGGTTTGCATGACTGATGCACTCCACAGCGCCATGATTAATGGTGGGGAGGCCCTGGCTGGAGGACTGTTCCTGGAAGGAGGGGCTGGGGTCTGTGAACACCATTACAAACAGGCTCCGGAAGCAGGGTTGTCTGCCCTTGATGCCACCCAGCTTGGGGCCTTCTGTGGTCCCTTGGGAAAACTATTAAGGATACAACCTTGACATCTGTGCCAGCCTTAAATTGGGAGTAAGGAGTCAGGAGTGCTGGGAGAGCCTAGGGGTGCATACCAAGTTTTTAGTCACTTGGGTAACTTTATTGTTTCTGTGGCTTCAAATCATGGGTCTGGTCAATGAAAATGGATGTTTTTGCAATTTTGAAGGCATTGATACTTTTTAAGAGCTCTGGAGCAAGACACAGCTGGTTGCTATTACCAACCCACCATGCACTGTTAGCTTGGCCATGTGTAAATGCCTTCCCTTCTTCAGTCGTCAGATTCCTGTCTGTGAAATGGGATTGATAAGACCTGTTTTACAAGGTCATTGTTAGGATTACATGGGATAATTAATGGGATAATATGTGTGAATAGCAGAGCCCAGGGCCTGGCACATAGAAACCACTGAATAATATTATCACCAGCTCAGCAGGCAAGGTAAATAACACTCTATACCACAGGGATAGAGGATTTCCCTGACTCTGCTGGTGTGGATTTTATAACCACTTTGAAGTGTAACTCAGCAACATCTAGTCAAGTTTAAGTTAGACAGTCGCTATGACATAGCAGTTCTACTTCTTGGTATATACTCTAGGGAAATGCTTGAATCTGTGTATATGAGGACGTGTAATTAGCATCACTGAAGCTCTGTAATGGGAAAAAATTGGATGCAGTCCAAATATTCATCAATAGAAGTTCTGGTATATTTATGCAATAGGATACTTCATAGCATTAAAGTGCACTGAAGCCAACTGTATTAACATGAGTAAATTGCAAAAACATAGTATTGAATGAAAGAAGTAAGTTGAATAGTAATAAATGCAGTATGAAAACATTTACTTAAAATTTTAAAACTTGCAGATTTATACTAAATTTGTTAATGAATAAATAACATAATAGTATATTAAATGTATGACAAACATGCATAGGAATAATACCAATTTCAGCTTAGTGTTTACTTCAGGATTAGGAAAGAGAGGAAGAAAATTGAAGAAGAAGGAGCTTAAATTACATCTGTATTTTTTTTGTTCCTAGGAAAAAAGATTTGGAGAGAATATGGCAAAATGTTAAGATTTATTTATTCCACTGAGGGTGGGTATTTACATGTTGTAGATATTACTTTCAATTTTATTGTGCATGTTTGAAATATTTTCCAATGAAAATTTTAATAACTAAAAGTCAGTTGCCTTTGGAAGAGAAGGGATGACAAAAGGTTAAAAATACTCCTTTCAAAGAGTTTGTATCTCTTTTTCTTATAGTACAAGGCTAAGGGGTTAAGGAATTTCATGTTATGTCACAAATACAGAAAAGATTGGAGCATTAAGAGATTTAAAAAGAATTTTAAAGCATTTGGTTAAAAAATATACAATTTTTTTAAGAACAGTTAGAAACTAGTTGTTTTAATATGTATATTTTTATTGAAATATAATCAGTTTACGATATTACGTCAATTTCTGGTGTACAGAATAAAGTTTCAGTCATACATGAACATACATATATTCGTTTTCACATTCTTTTTCAACATAAGTTACTACAAGATATTGAATATAATTCCCTGTGCTATACAGTATGAACTTGTTGTTTACCTATTTTATATATAAATTAGTATCTGCAAATCTCGAACTCCCAATTTATCCCTTTCTACACCCTTCCCACCCTGGTAACCATAAGTTTGTTTTCTATGTCTATGGAAACCACAGTTGTTTTAAATGCACTTTTCTTTAAATTAATTATGGCTAAATGAGTCACCAAGTCAGTCACCAACTCAGACTGTGTTACTATGTTTGTGAATTCGAAATGGAGAAATCTCCCAGTAAGGTGGTTTTTTGTAATGGTTTTGTCTTTTTGTTGTGATGGTTAAATGCAGTAATATAAAGTTTCACTTTAATCATAAAATCTTTTTCCAGAGTAACATGGGGTCTATGAATAGTATCTCTCTAAGGATCATGGCTGGAATCTACCTTTGTGCTGGCCTAGGAAAGTCTGGAATTAGCGTTGAAAAATGCAAAGAAAGACCCACAGTCCAAGGGCTGCTCCACGCATGTCTTCACAGGGCTATTTACATGCCAGGGCCCTCCTCTTATATTTGAGGAGGGCTTGTGGGCATCTGCTTTCCCTTCCTACAAACAGGTTATTCTCTTTTGGAATACGGTCCCATTCACCCAACCCACTCTCTTTTGGGAAATATCAACCGCCCTCCCGCAACTTGGTTTCATCCTGATCTTTCCCCAATCCCCCATGACTACTGTTCCTCCTCCAGGCTGGGGTCCCCGTTGGTGGGCCAGTTCCCTGGACAACTGGCCTGCAGCCAGGGCCTCTTTGTGACTGGGACATAGCCCTGTGCTCCCAGACTCCCCTTCTGGAAGTCCTGCTCCCAAACACTGCCCTTTCCAAAGCTCCCTCTAGCCTCCCTCCCACGTCTACAGGCTGAGAGGAAAAAGATTTTCTTCTCTTGTTTTCAGTCTGGTTTTTGATTTTCGTTCTGCGGTTCTGCTCTGCCTCGCTTTGCTTATCGGCATCAAAGCCGAAACCAGCTGTGTTTGTTTGTGGGTCTTTCATTTCCATGAAACCTGCGGACTTTTCTAGGTCACTCTGTGTTCTTAATAATCAAGAAGGTGGTTCATATGGCCACAAAGGAAGGACTGGGGTCAGAAAAACCTCAAACCCACAGAGGCCCCTCAGTTGACCTACCTTTGGCCCAGATGACTGGAAATAACAATTAAACATTGCTGATACAGTTTGGGGTTTTATTATCTTCCAGGGTGAAGTTCCTCACAAAGCTCTCTCTGACAAGGGAATTCAAGGGGAAATCTTGCTTACTATTTTTCATCAGCACTCTGTGACAAAGGTCTCATTTGTGAAAGCCTAGAACCATAGCAGTTGCAGAAAGAGGAAGGGGCTGTGTTGGGAATTTTCTTCATATCTTAATAACTGGACTCTTAGTTGGATTATTAGGGCTCGGCAGCCACCTGAGGTCACAACTGTCAAGTTGCTTATTGGAGGAACATTTGGCTAAATGGAGCCCCAGGTCAGTGGTGGTAAGCCTGGCCATTTAACGGGCCACTTGACGCCCAAAGATAGTTACTGGTGCAAAACCCTGAGCCCTAACACAGAAGAAATGGGAGACTGGATGGAGGCCACTTTTAGAAATTTAGTTCTAAGACAGTTACCCCACCCTGCTAAGTGCTGCCCAGTTGACAGCACAAACAGCTATGGACACCATACTGGGTGTTATTTATCTTAGAGCAAACTGGGGAATCTGGACGGAATAGATGATACCACTTGAATTTTATAGTAAATGGGGGAATTCAAATAACCAAATCTCCGGGACCATAGTGGCAGCAGCAACCAGCTCAAAAGAGCCCAGTTTCTGCCTAAGCTCCTCCCCACCAAATGGACTGACATACATCAGGCTCCTGAAACAGCAGAGACAAGACCGTATTTGGATTTGTAACTCCCCGGGCATTTGCAGGCAAGTCTGGTTCTTGTTGTCCATTGACTCCACGATAAAATCAGGGCCTCTGCTCAGCTTGAGACAAGCCATTCATTTGGACACCTCCCTCTTTGGACGGGAGTGCCCGAGTGCTACACGTGTGATTCCAATTTGCTGGTGGAGTTCCTCTGTCAATCTTCCTGACTCAGTGAGGAATTGCTGCTCTCTGTCTTAGTTATTCTTCCCGCACATATCCTTCGCTCCCCACCCCACTTTGGGGGTCTTGTGAAAAAGATGGCCTTAGCAGGAAGTTTTGGGTCTTGGCTGCTTCCACTTACCAGAGCAGGATGACACAGCTGTAAAGAGGAAGGTCATAAATAGCCCGTTTAAGTGACACGTCAAGTAAGATAGTTTCTGGCCTCTACAAACAAAGTCCACCCCATGCCTCAGGGTCGCCACATTAAATGGAGTGAGTGAGAAGGTAAGAGATGTGTGGTTTTAAAACCTCATTTAATTGAGGGGAATAGCCTTTTGTCTGAGGCTTAGCAAGACAGAGGCAGAGTCAGGAACTGAGCCCAGAACACCTGGCACGAATAGCGAGTAGTAATAGCAGCCATCTTTAGTGCACGTTGATATAAAGCAGGCATGGTTCTGAGGGCTTCATGCCTATTAACTCATTGACATCAAAGCTCTGGGAAGTGGGTGCCATTATAGATCCCATTTTGCAGATGGGGAAGCAGCGTCTGTGAGAGGAAGTACATTGCTCCAGGTGGCGCACAACTAGGAAGTGGCAAGCCCATCTTCAAACCCAGGTCATCTGGCTCCAGATTGAGCTCTTAACCAGTAGGTTACACTTTAGGACCTCTGAGACTACCGTTAATAATAATCATAATAACGACTGTCCACTTTCCCTGTTCCAAGCACTATTAAAGGAGCACTTTCCCTGTGTTATGTCCTTTGATCCTCACGGTCACTCTTAGACATTGATACAGTGCTTTTTACTCTTTAATACATAAGAAAACAGGCTCAGGAGGTTGAGTGACTTACTCAGAGTCACATAACTAATATGTGGAGGAGCCAAGATTCTAGTCCAGGAAGTCTTGGGAGCTTGGACTTTTAACCCCTGTGCCTGTGTTGGGATGGGGAACTAGGGAGTCGGGGTGTAGTTGGACTTGCTGACAAGGACTCCTAGGCCCTCTGCTGCTCTTTGAGGGCCACAATGGCAGAAGCAAATCATTGAGCCCTTAGATACCTAGAACATCTGGGACTTTCCCATAATATACTTGGCTGGTTCCATCACCTGTGTGGAGCAGGTCCTCCAGTTTCTACTAGTCAATGTTGTCTGATACCACTATAGCTTTGACCATAGTTGCTGACATAGAATTGTACTCAGTAAATTATTAAGGAAGCTGATATCACCCAGTGCATCCTTGCCTTCTTCTCTGAATGAATGGATGGATGGAATAAGTGCTTTTACACTGGAAACTAGCCAATAGCTAACAGATGTGTGACTTCACATGTGATTTTTCTAGATTTGCATTCACTAATATAAAGAGACTGAAGGCCATCTTTTGGGGGTAAGAATGTGACATTTTGCTTTGACTCTAGATACTCTGGGTAACTTTGAGTAAACCACCCAGGTCCTCTCTCCTTGGCTTAGCTGTAGGAATAGCTGTCTCATTACATTCTGGTCTACATAGCATAACAACTATGAGGATAATGTAATAACAATACTAGTACAATAATTAGTACTTAGTAAGTTCAATCTCAGTGCTAAGCAGTCAGTATTTTTGCAATAAACCTTTTTTAGTCTCATTTTGTCAGATGAGAAGATTTAAGCCCACAAAGTTTAACCCTCATATTGCCACTCAGTTGGCAAATGTTGAGTCATCATTCAAACTCAGGGCTTTGCCTTCAAAGCCCCACACTCTTAACCACCAAGTGGTTCATGAGATGATCAAGTGCAGGGAAACTGAGGGTCAGAGACATTAGATGGCTTGCTAAGGTCTTCAGCTGGTTTGTGATAAAGTCTAAATTTGAACTCAGGCCACCTATGTCTGTTTTAGCAAAGGCTCTCAAGGTCAGACACAGCATTTACTCCTTCAGGTAAGGGAAGGCTCAGTGTTGAGCCCTGCAGAAGAAGAGCACCATATGGAGTTGTGAAGTCTGATAAGTTTGATGTGGTACAAAGGCAGAAGGTAGTTTGGGCTTGCTTAAAAACTCACTTGAAATGGGAATCAGTTTACTGTGCAAAATTTAGTCCTTGAGGTAGATCAGAAATTCAAAACAAAGAAGATTCTCCCTTAAAAGATTGATAGCCAACTACTCAAACCATAACAACAGGAAATTGTAGGTTGTAATAGACCATTTCATGAATCCTGCTATTGGCTGGGCAGTAGAGCAAACTGTGTCCAGAATAACTTGCCCTCTGCTCAGAGTAGTTTATCAGTACACCCATCTATCCATCTATCTAGAAGTACCTCTTGGGTACCTACTAAATCCAGAGCCCTGTGCCAAGGGATAGAGCCCTACTTTCTGCCCTCACAGAGCTTCCATTCTATCAGAGAAAACCTCTATGAAGTTAGAACGCACAGTAAATT
Source organism: Camelus dromedarius (assembly GCF_036321535.1). NCBI lineage: Eukaryota > Metazoa > Chordata > Mammalia > Artiodactyla > Camelidae > Camelus > Camelus dromedarius. Next base: position 29,211,148 of record NC_087452.1, read on the forward strand.
CTGGTGGGATGAGATAGGAAATGTAGGATGCTGTAGGTGTCCGTAGTCTAGTCTAGTCACCAGGAAGTGCCTCCTACAGGAGATGTCATTTTGCTGAGACCTGGGTGATGTGTGAGAAATAGTTATGTGAAAATCAGGGGAAAGTGTTCTAAATAGAGGGAACAACAGCATGTTTGGAGGCCAGGAGGTGAGAGAGCCTGTGTATCATGCTAGGACTTGATAATGCTCAGGCCAGTTAGATTATGGGAAGTCAGTGGTTCTTTGTTTTGGAGGAGGTCATGAAAATTTCTGAGAAGCTCTGGACCCTTTTCCCAGGAAAAAGCATGCAGCACTTATGAGATATTGTATATTATTTTGGGAGATTCACAGATACCTTCTGAAGCCCACCCATTAAGTGGGGCTGCAAGGACCACTGGTCAGGAACCCTGTTAGTTTTGCTCTCACTTTGACTCCCACTTGGAAACAGTGCTGGCCACATTTTCCTGCATATGTAGACTTCTTACACATCTAAAGTTACTCTTGCTAACTTCTCTGGGTTAATCAGCCATCAGTGTAATTACTGTCTTAAAGAAGTTATAGTCTATAAACTCACCTTGATGGATGACTCTGGACATCTCACCTTTTCTCCCCACGGCAGGACTAGATATTATTCCATATCTATTTTTAGACCTGCTGTTTTCTTTCCTACTTACTTTCCTTTTAAAGTAAACAGAAGTGGGAGAACTAGGGCTTAAGTATTTTAAAAGGAGATTGACAGTACCTTTGTTTCCCCTCTAAGCTGCTCATCCTAAAGTTAACTCCTTTGAGGACTGATGAAAATCAACCAGCATTGCCTCTTAGTTAGAGGAATACATCCTTAAAATTGATGTCACACAGGTCCCCATACAATATGTCCCTTTTACCCCACTCCTGCCATTCTCCACCACTGGCCTCCTAGAGGCCCCTCTAACAAGCCAGGCACCTACAGTCACAGGGCTTTGACATTGCCTGTTCTCTCTGCCTGTAATTCTCTTCCCCCAGGAATCCCTCACTCATTTCATTCAAGCCCTTGTTGAAATGTCACTTACTCAGTGAGGCCTCATCCAACTATCCTTTTTAACAGTAAACCCCATCCCCTTCCCTGGTTTATTTGGTGGTTATCATCATCTAAATACTATTGTATTTCATTATCGATTTTGTTTATGAGCCTCATGCAGGCAAGCATGTGGGCTCACCATGCCCAGAGCAGTCCGTGGCACATATTAGGGGTATTCAACCTATATTTAATGAATTAAGGGACCAGTGATGTTCCTGTGTGGATTTGAAGAAGACAAGCATCTCGGGGATCAGAATATACATGTAGTACATCTGGAGGTTTAGCTGCCAAAACTCCAGCATCACTCAGGCCCAGAGAAATGAGAACATCACACTTGCCTGATCTTGGGTTCCACTGTAGCCAGCACCCTCATGAAAGCAATTAGCACCTTTGATTTGGAAAAATGATTTCAAGATTCTCATGGGAATAGGTAACAATCTGAGGACCCCTGATGCAGACAGTATTTCCAAAGGAAATGAGTTTGGCCTCTCTTGGTTTCCATCCTCAGTCTTTTTCTTCCAGATTTCCCTGACATGGAAAAGTCATTGCCACTTTTGTGACTGAAATAGGTTTCTTGCCCTCAGGTTTTCAGCCAAGTGATAACCTTGTGTCTTTAGCCCCTAGCAGCCCTGCCCTTTCCCCAGATGGAACCCTGTAAAATTCATGCTCCTGAGAGAAAAGATGCCCTTGATGTTGCTAGCAAGTGGCATTACATTCACTTTTGACAATTGTGGCAATGACTCTGCTTGCTGCTAGGTATTTTAGCCTTATCTCAAATGTGCAATCATCCCCAAACTGTTATTTCATCTTTTGGGTCTCCTCTGGTGTCCCTGAATCTGCAGGCTCCATAACCACCGCTGTGGAGATACTAAATTAAGTATTGCAGCTTGGTGTGGAATGTATGGATACTTGAAGCAGGATTTAAAAGAGATTCTGATTTCCTAGAAATGTAACAGTATATTGCCTTGGAGCAGAGAGGTTGCAGGAAGGAGCCTCCTTTTCCAGCACCGAGTCTGCTGCTCTTCTATGCAAAGGAGGTTAAATCATGAACTGAATGCAGAGCATGTGAAAGGTTGAGGATGTGTTCTGTTTAGGAGACCCTGTAAACGGACTTGTTTTGCTGGGTGGAGGAATGAATCATTTCAGCCGTGCACACCAGCTGCAGCCCGTGGAAGTAAACCGAGGGCTTTCCCACAGCATGCGCTGTATATTTCATTGTTAGAGCTTTGCGTTTTGACAGGTAGTTCTTATCCTTCTGGAAAGAGAGGTCTGAAGCCAGCAGCTGGAGGAAGACCTGGCAGGGCCTGCTGTCTAAATTGAGAGCAAGCATGTGCAGTGAAACCTCATTATAACATGACCTGTTATTACGTGGATTTTGATATCCCATGGGGCAAATATGTCTCCCAGCATAGAACAACTCCATACAACAGATGCCTGTTGTAACTTGTCTAACTCAGATCACAACCTTGTCCCAGAATCCACTGTTAGAAAGGGGTTTGTGCCATTTTTTAAAAATCGACAAACACACCAAACACAGATCATGAATTTATGTATACTATATGAATGGTTAAAGCTGTGTATGGTGCATGGCAAGTGCTCACTGAGGTCCTTCCTCTCGTGGAACTTACATTGTTGACGGAGGATGGGATAGACTGACTGCAAAAATGTCCCCAGTTCTTCAGGATCCATGTGTCCACATGCTTTGCAATGTAGTTTTGCAGCTTCTCCCATTAAAACGTGGAATTCTGTCTTACCTCCTTTTGAATCTGGACTAGTCTTGAGACTTTGATTAGCAAAATGTAATGGAAATGACAGTATGCCAGTTCTGAGCCTAAACATTAACAGGCCTTGTGAACTCTGTGTGCTCTCTCTCTCTCTTACACACACACTCTCTCTCTCCCCCTCTCTCTCCCACACACATACACACACACAGAGAACTCTGCTAATCACATTAAAACAAGCCCACACTAGCCTGTTGGTAGATAAGAGGCCAAGTATAGGAGACTCCAGTTGTCCTAACAAGACCATCCTAAACCAGATCACAGCCAACATGCGAGAGTATCCAGTTGAAAACAGCAGAGCCACCTGACTTATCCCTGTAGACCCATGAGTGAAAGATGAATCATTCAGTTGACCTATAGACTCACGAGTGATATCAGTCATTGCTATTTTAAGACACTGACTTTTGGAGTGGTTTGTTACACAGCAATGTCTAACTAATACAGGAAGACTGGCAATATGTAAGTGAACAAATACATAGTGGAGAGTAAGCAGTTCAGAAAGAGGTAACTGCCTTGAAGGAAATAAAACAAAGTCACATACTGGGGAGGGACTTGCACAGGCTACTTTATATAAGAAGCTGAATGAAGGCCTTTCTGAGGAGGCGACAGGTAAGTCAACCCAATGGTTAGTGGATGCTGACTGTAGGGAGGGTCAAGGCAAGAGTTTCCTAGAGCAAAGAGGCATGTGTGAAGGTCCAAACAGAATTGGGGAAATAACGAAGTAGAAAGGGAATGGCAGGAGAAGAGGCCTGGAAGAGAGGCAGGAGCCAGACTGTGGAGCCCTGGAGGCTGCAGTAAGGACTTTGAATTTGGGTACACGTGGTGCTCGGAGAAAAGCCATGGAGGATATTGATACAGTGAAGTGAAACCTTATTTTATTCTCTCTCTGGCTGTTGTGTGGTGGCTGCAGAAAAGCAGATGGTGGACCACTGCAGAGGTCAGATGCGACATGTTGACTCCAAGGAGGATGACCCTAAATGAGCAGACCCCCTCTGTGCCTGCCATAGCACTCACCCCATTCTTTCTTGCCTTCTGTTTACCCAGCAAGTGATGTTGGGCTCCCAGAGAGGGGCCTGGCTCCTTTGTCTTCCTGTCTCCAGTGCCTCACACACAGTAGGTCCTTAGGAAACGCTTGCCGTCTCTGAATGTTTGATCCCTAACTCAGGCAGTGAAGTCCTATTCAGTCTTTTCCACTTCCTTTCAGTCTAGTGGCTTGGTGGGTGGGGTGCTCTTCCCTTTTCATAGGACTGTGGAGGCCCCAAGAACTGCTCCAGGACATGGTCTTTGTTATTATACAGCATCTCTTGATGGCCTGTGGCCACCACCCAGTGGGTTTCTCTCTAAAGCTTGGAGTGCGTGCCTGGGCTCTATTTGGGGTTCAGCCTGACTCATCAGGTGACCATGGGGGAAGTCTTCAGGCTTTTTGGCACCTCTCTCTACTGCAATAAAATTCCTCTGGTTCGAGCTTTCCACCAACCCACCTCGAAGGCCCTATACTGCTATGGTCCAGTGTTTATGTAGCACCCAGGGCGGTGGAGGCAACCTTGGGAGCAGATGCTGCATTTGGGACCCTGCCCTGATGAGCTAACGTTCCCCAAGTGCCTGGGGAATCACAAATAAAGGAACTTTATGAGGATATAACCTTATTATTTTTACCCTGTGTCTCACTGCCCTTTTATTAGTAGAATTATTTGGGGCTGGCCTTCTCCTTTCAACTAGCATAAATTTTCTTTGACTCAGCTTCTTTTTTTTTTTTTTTTTTTTTTCCTCTCTCTCTCATCTTTTTTTTTTTCCTAGGGAGGGTGGGTGGAATTTAGAATTAAAAAGTAGCAATGCAGTGGGAATGCAGACTTGTCTTAAATTTCACAGCAGTTCATGAACTTCAGGAAATCTGAACACACAGCATGCAATTAAGAGCAGGGAGAATTTTTTTTTTTTTTTTTTTTTAATCAGCTGTGAAAGAGAAGGTGGCCGGGTGGAGACGGGCTGCTCACAGGCCTCTGAGGCCTGGAAAGCGGCTCTGGGGACAGGCAAACAATAGCTTGTTGGCAAGCCAGAACCCTCCACTTGCCTTTTGATCTTTTGTCACCTGACCTGTCTAGGACTAAGTGTGGCAAGCCCCTCCCCTGGGCAGAGAGACCAGAGCCATGGTCTGAGGACTTAAAATGAAGCTCAGGAAAGACCAGGGGGGCCTAAGGGTGTGACACCTCCTCCCCCCACCCCCAAGAAGATTGTTCCCTGAGCCTCTCCTCCATGCTGTGTGATTAACATTTGTCACCATTTTGGAGCTGCAGTTTTCCAACATGGTGCAGTAGGGCAGAAGCTGAGGGCTCCAAACCAGGAAGAGGCCAGCAAACAAGGCTATAAAGAGACTGAGAAGGCTCTCAGCCAGTGGGAAGGCCTGCAGGATGGTAGACTTATTTAGAGGCTGGTTATCTACCTCTTGTCTTGGCTCAGAGTTGGACGGAGAATGCCCTGCTCCTGCTTCTGCTCTGGAGATTGGGAGATGCCCTAGGGTGATGACACAGAAAATGCCTAAGGGTTCCTGCTTGGAGCCCAGCAGACCTAGGTTCCAGTCTTGCTGCATTGCTGCCCTTGGCCACATCCCTTTACCTCTATGAGCCTCGGTTTCCTCATCTATAAAATTATATAACCCTTGAAGGGTTTTAAGTATACCTGTTTTTGAGGAATAAGTGAGTGAATTCCCTCAATTCTAAAATGCCCCCTCCATTTATTAACAGCTCTTTGGTGATGAGAAACACTACATAAAGTACACTCATTTGGAACGTTAAATATGCTAATAAGCCACCAGGAGTTCCTGGTGCACAGCAGGGACTCCGATGATGTTTTTATTTTGGAGTAGGATCTATAGAGTGAAGAATATGGGTCTTCAGATTCCCACAGACCTGGGTTGAAATTCCAGCTTAATTGTGAACTAGCTGTGTGACCTTAAGCAGATCACTCAGCAGACTGAATCTCTGCTTGCTCCTCTGTCAAATGGGCATAGTGAAAGCACCTGTGTGATCATTTATGGTGAGGATTCAGCACAATCAGATAGGTCTCATGCATGGCCCAGGGCTTAGCACACAGTTCTAGCAGCGTTTGGCTGCTCTTGCTATTTTGATTTTCCTCTAAAGCTAGACTCTTTAACCAGAGGGACGTGGGAGGGCAGAATTTAGTCTGGTAACACCTTGATATCCATAATCCATCTCCTTGCGTTGCACTGAGCCCCTTCGTGGGGTTAGAGAAGCTCTTGAGTCAAATCAGCCTGAAGGGCTCATGGTTGGCTGGTGGGGGAGACTGCTGGGGCCAGGGAGAAGGCATGGAGTCCAGTTTGGGAAGCGTCAGAATGACAATAGATCTGTATGCTACTTAGTGTATGTACATCCTCCTCAAAGAATTCTTACAACAGCCTTGGTGGTTTGTTTTGTTTCTGTCATCTCCTTTTTGCAGATAACTGAGAGGTTACATAATTTTCAAGAGGTCACATGGGCTAGTCAGATTTGAACCCAGGAAGCCTAGCTACAGAACATAGTGTATCCACTGTACTCTGTTGGTCAGAAGAACCCTGGGTCGGCCAGACCAGGAGAGGGATAGGGAAGCAGACCTTCTGTGAGCCAGTAGTTCAGAAGACAGACCCCCAAAGTCACCACTACTTTGGTACGTGGTTTTCTTTTATGGTCAGTTGGGTGCTGGTATGGTACTGTGGACCAGCTAATGCCTTAGAACTGGCCCCAGGGAAACAGAGGACTTATTCTGACCTGTGTCTGGTGGGGACTGGTGATAGTTAATCTAGGTTATGACTCTCTGAAGAGAGGTTAAGGACTTTGGAGTTTGAGGGGACAGCTTCAGTGATCAACTCAGGCCTTCACAGTCACAGGAAAAAAGCCACCATCATTTGAGCTCTCCTAGGAGGGTCACCCTGTAAACATCCTGAATCCTCAGATGGCTCTACGAGACTCCTGTCTTTATTGCACATGCAGAACGCTGAGCCAGGGGAGGCACAGTGATTCACCCCAGGTCACACAATTGGTGGATGACAGACCCAAGGCCACAGGAATCTTCCTTGGCACCCCCATCATGGGGCATCTTCCCCCTCTCAGACATATCTAGTGTCAGAGAGCTCATCAGTCATGGGGCGGTCTGTTCTCTACATCCTTTTATTTAGGTTCATGCATCGGCCAGATGACTTGGGAGATAAAAGTTTATTTTATTGCAACGTTTCCTCAAGGGGCTTTGGCAAAGTAAGGTCCTATCAAAGATTTCATCAGGGATTTGAGAGAGAAACAGTAACTACCAAATGATGAAGATTAAAGCAGGAAGAATTTGGGAGCCAAGTGAGACTAGGTTCAAATCCAGGCCCTTTGGCTATACAGCTGTGAAGCTTTGGGTGAGTCACTTCACCTCTTTGAACCACGGTTTCCTCATTGGTCAAACGGGATTAACAGAACCTACTCTTCAGAGCTGTGTTTATAGGGATTGAAAATATCACATGCAAAGTCCTGGGCATTTTTAAGAACTCAACACAAAGTAGCTGCTAATAATAATAGTAATAGTAATGACAATAATAATAATTAGTAGTAGTACTACTGCCAGCCCTAGCAGGACAATATTTACCTCTGCACAAAGTGCAAGGATAAATGAGTGAATTCCCTGGCTTCTAAAATGCCCCTCCTATTTGTTAACAGCTCCTCGGTGATGAGGAGAAACATATGATGAGTCCATCATGTGAACTCATCAAATGTAAACTGTGTACTCATTTCAGAAAAGCTTAGAGGTAGGAAAATAATGCATTTTAGGATTGTGGAAATTCATGGTCCCTCCTCACTCCAAAACAGTTTGTAGACAGAATCATCCTTTTAGGCTGATGCCTATGGCAGGCTCCATGGATACGTGAACTGTGTACATGCAAGGTGAAGACAAGGCAGGGTCATGTGGGCTCAGAAAGGTCTGGGCAGCTGACTCTTACAAACAGAGGACTGAGGGACAGACAGGCCTTGGCTGTGCAAATCAACGAAGAAGTAGTAACAGTTGTGGGGACCACCTGAAGGTAGCCCAGTGGGTTGTCCAACTACCCCAGTCTTCCCTTTAATGGCCTGCCTCAAACTAGCCGTGACATTGCCTCTTGGCGCTGCCTTTCTGCTCGCTACCAGATGGCCACTGTGGACCCTCCCATCCTGACTGCCCTTGCATCTGTTGCTCTTCACATCCTCATTCCAGATGTAGGAGGCATGCAGGGAATAGAGTAAATCATAAAGTTCAACGATCATGTTAATGGCTGACATTTATTGAGTGCTTGCTCTCGCCCAGCTCCATGCAAAATGCATCATCTCAGGCAATTCTTAGATACTCTGTGGAACAATGGCTATTATCAGTGCCCATTTTATAGATGAGAGAATTGAGGCACAGAGAAAGCTAAATATTTCCTAATAAGTAGTGGAGGTAAGATTCAGCCTGTCCAACATTAAGGCCTGTCCCTTATCCACACCTCTGTGTGTGTCATGTCCTGTAATTCCATAACATTCCAGAAATAGTTGCCTTGACACGGGAATACTGGTGAGGAAAGAGGTGGTACAAGTGAAGAATACTTACAAAGAACTTGGAGTTTTGGGGTCACACCTGCTTGGGGACTATTCCGTTTCCTTTCCTGGGTCTCAGAAGTTAAGCAGCTTGCTCAAGGTCACAGCCTAACAAGAAGGCTTCAAGCGCTCCACTCTTTCCGCAGCTCCCAGAGGAAAATCTGCAGTGCTTGGAAGTGTCATTTGTTGAGTCAAATGATAGAGCATAAAAAGCCCCTTAGTGGCATCATATGGGGAAAATGCTTCACAGTAGAGGGAGAGAAATTGAGGCCCTGAGGGGCCACCCACCTAAGGCTTTTGAATGCTTAACACAATTTGGCTATTTGAAGGAGGCCATGTGAGGCATTGGAAAGACTTTAAAGCTAGATATTGAGAGTTTAAACCTCAATGGCCCCACCCCTGACACTGTGACCTTGGGCAAGTCTCTGTACACAAACTCCACGTTCCCATCTGAAAACAGGGATGATGATACCCCTTGGCAGGGTTATTGTGAGGCTTGGCTATCACACGTGCAAAGTGCTCAGAATGGTACTGGCATGTAGTAACTGCTCAATAAATGTTACCTATCATCTTGTAGGAGATTCCAAATATCCCCCAGGGGTCAAATAATGTCCCTGGTGTTATTTAGGTATGGAATTTCTTCACCGATGCCCACATAGGTGTTTATGGAAGTTGATTGGGGATGGGCATGAAGAAAACTAATTTCCAGGAATTGTGCCCCCCCCCCCCCCCCCACCAGCAGTCGCATTTTTACTTTCAGATCCCTGCACCTCTTATGGTGGTAAGTGTTTTTCTGGCTGGAGGACCAGTGGCCACATAAGTGGGTGACAAGGTCTCCCTGGCCCCTTGTCCACTTTCTGGGCTGTTCTGAAGTGCTGCCAGGACAGGACCATAAAAGGCGAGGCTCCCTGGCTGCTGTCTTTGTTCTCCTTGCTCGCTGGACTGTCTCACAGTGACAGGCAGCCAGAAAAAGCCCCTTCAGTGTCCCAACACCATCTCCCTTCAGCAGCAGCATCTGGCTTGCCTTCTTGGCCACACAAATCCTGCTAGGGGTGGGAAGGACAGCACTGCACTCCCTGGCTTGGGAGGGACCACCTGAACTTTGGCCAGAGTGGGTGGCCTTGTGTTGACATTATCCTGTAAGGAAGGAAGAAGCCTGAAGGAGCAATAGGCAGGGAATTTGGGGAAACTTTTAAGTTTGGAGGAAGGGCTGGAAAAGCCATCCACCTATTCAGTCAGTCTGACCCCTGCAATTATTAATTGAGCATATACTCTATGCCAGGCACTATATGAGTGTTTTAAAATGCAGGTTTTACTATTTTCCAGGGATGGTGAGTCCAACAGATTTGAAGATAGTTGCTGTTGAAAAGCTAGTTTGTTACTCACCATTCCCAAGGGTAGGAGGCACACCATGCAGGGCCACATGGGGAAACACCAGGGTCAGTCTGGAGGCAGAAGGAGCAAGGGAAAAAAAGTGCCTTTATTGTGGTTTCCACAGGAAAGGAAAGAAATGGAAAGGCAGGGTAAACAGGCTTAGGATTGATTACTTTGAGTAATTCCACTGGTCTCTGGCAGGTAGAAGCTGTCCCAAGTTGTCTGGTACCTGGCCCTGGGATGATTAGGGCGAGGCAATATTAGCCCGGAGCAAGTATATGAGCCCTGTGAGTGCCTAATAAAGAAGGTGGTTGGAAGTATTGGCTTCTGTTGGTTGGTTTGCTTATGTAAGCCACACTCAAAGCCAAGTCATTTCCTGCCTCTAGGAATCATCTAATCCTGGGATAAACAGTGTCTTCCTGGGGTCAGTGAGGCCCAGATGTCAAAACATCAGAATAAAACAATATTTAATGCAGCTAAGCTCTAGGGGGTACATGGTGCACAAGACAGACCTGAGCCCTGTCCCCATGGAGTTTTCCATCCAGCAGGGAAGAAGACATCAGATTACTGATTATTATAAAATGCATTGAGAGATGAAGTAGGGAAAGAGCAGACTTCTGTGGGATTTTTCGTAAGTAAATATCACAGATAGCCTGAAAGAGCCTTCTGCACAGACGATGGGTGTGGAGAAAGGAGCATCACTTTTCATTATTGATGTTGGTCAAAACTGGCCTATCTGATTAAGAATTAGCATATGTCAAGAGTGAGAAGAAAACAAACAAAAAAACACATGCAAAGGAAAGACGGAGTGAAGGAAGGGCAGAGAAGAAAAAGGAAGCTCCAAGGTTTCAAGTTTTCCTTGAACTTCCTTATCACATCCCAGTCTTTGTGACTTATCTGAAGGTAGACCATCTGTTCTTCTCCTGATGTGTCAGCAGTGTGTTAGAGAATACTGTCAGAACTCTTTGAACTCCTGGGAAAGATGTCCTGCAGAATAGCCACCTCTTCCAATCCAGGCATCATAGGGCTGCTGCAACTCCTCCTGGCCCTCCATTTACACTCACCTTCCAATCCCAGACCATTTGGAACCAACCTGGAAATCATTATCTCAAAGTTACATTGTCACATCTGCAAGTGAGGAACTATGACCCTAGAGATAAGACCTGTGATTTGCTTCTCCTCTGGCTGAGGTTCATATGCTGACCATGCTGTTGTTGTGCTCCTTTCCAGTGTCCAGCACAGCATTCTCCTCCTTCCTGTAATGTAGTTGGGATCAAGAGCACCAGGACAAGAACCATTTTGGAGCATGAATTTGAAAGGGGGTGGGGTGGTGATTCAAGGCACTATTAATCCTTGGGAGGAAAGGAAAGTCAATGAGTAACAGAAAAGAAGCCATCTTGGAAGCATCATCTAAATGTACACCTTTATTTTCTGTGTCTCTTTCTGTCCTCAAACTTTGGGCACCACAAAATGATAATCAAGCCCAATTAATTACTTGTCACATCATTTAAAAAGATGAGTAGTGAAATGTTTTTCAATTCTTGACTTAATTGAAATCAGTGTTTATATGACTTGCCAAAGTTTTAAAAATGTGTGCGACGGGCTGAAATGTTAGCATAAGAAGAGTTTCAGGCACATCAGATGCAAAAACATTGAAAATCATTCGTCTAATTTAATTGTCAAGTTGTGCCAAAAATGCTAACATGATATCTTTGAAGAGTAATTGGTACAAAGAATATCCTCAAAGAGAAATATTTCCACACGTCTGGCTCTTATCTTGCCCTCATTAAAATTTTTTTCCTCCCCATTGGCAGAGTGAGTGCATGCTCCTTCCCTGCCCCTTCCACACCGGGACCAACTTGTTCTGCAGATTTTTCAGCCACTGAACTTTAACATGTTATCACAGTGAGTGCAGATTCTTTCTTCAGATTCGGCCCAAGATAATCATGGATGGATTTTTAATCCTTTGTTGCTGCCAGATGTGGTCTTCTCATATATTTGTTTAATCAGATATGTTGCAAAGTTGCTGCCTGCTCGGCTCCTTGGAGACAAAGGTACCTGCTCACCGAAGTGTGATGAATTCTGGGGTTTCAGTGGCATTTCCTTGAAGTAGGTCCAGAGGCAACTTTTAGCCCCTCTCCCTCAATCATATTACCCAGAAGTTCCTGGAATGGTCCCAATGAGGGATGAATGAAAGGTGAGGAAAATGGAGAACTTATTCCATTTTCATCACTCTAAAAGGAAGGGGATTAAAAGAAGCAGTGGTCCTGTACAGGGGGGTGATGAGAGCCACCCACAGCATCCTGGGATACTAGCTTTCTATTCTGCTCACCTGGGCCACGGGTGACCCAACAGCTTACCGTACTCTTCTATATCACCTTCCTGCTTGGCGATGGTGTTCACCGTGGCCTGGAACAACAGATCCGTCTCCAGCCACATTCCAAATCTCCCTTCCTCTTCTCCACTTCTATTTTTGCTGTATCACCTGGCATCTTCCAGTACTATAGCGTTTTATCTTGTTCACTATCACCCCTGATAGAATTTAATCTCCTAGAGGGCAAAGATCTTTGTCGTGTTCACTATATACCTGACACATAGTAGATGCTCAACAAAAATTTGCTGAAATGATGACTAGAGATTTAAGTATTCACAAAATTATTGACATAGTAACACCTCTATTAAAAGGAATAGCGAGGGAAATGGGTGTAATTCTGCCAGCCTAATAGTCTGGTTAGGCATCATAGATTCCATACATTAAAAAAATAATCTAAATAAAAAAAATTTTTAAGGCACAAAATGCCAAAGGACTGGATCTTCCTCTGATCGCTCTAAGATCTTGGTGTCAGGGATGTGGAAATCAGCTAGTACTATGCTGTGGCTCGTGGGCAAGATGCCCTGTGCCTGTGCTACTGGAAAAAGTGTAATAATTTGTGAGCTTTTCCAGCTTTGCCCTCAGCCAGTCCCTGCAGAAAAGGTTCTGGCTTAGTCAGCTGAGTTATCCCTACCAACCTCACCCTCTGCAGAGGCTGGCCCTGCAGAACCAGGCCCTTGGCTTCTGTGATGCAGAATCTGAGGAATGATGTGTGTTTGTGCTCTGGGGAAGGGTTAGAGCTGGAGAGGGCCATTCCTTGAAGAAAAAAGGAGAATTGTGTTGGAGGAGCTTTCGGGAACGAGGGGACGAGGAGTTGGAGGAACTGGGAAGGCTGCAGGGAATATGGGAAGTAGGCATAGATGAAGGGGATCTTACTGTGTTCTGTCAGACTAGGGTGGTCATTTGCACCCTTGACTAACCTCACTCTGGGCACAAAGGGGAACTTCACCTCCCTTCCTCCTGAAGTCAGACTTGAGCTGGTGGCTTGCTCTGGCTAATGAACTATGAACAGAGGAAATGTGTGATACTCCTGGACAAAAGCTTTTAGAGCCACGTGTGGTTCACCTTGCTCTCTTCTCCTTGCCTCTCTGACTTTGGAGGTTGTGCTGAGATGAAACCCAAATAACTGTGGCAAGCAGGACCCCTTGATGACACACAGTAGACACAGAGCATGAACAAGGGATAAACTCTGCTATGTAAAGCCACTGAGAGTCAGTTTGTTACTGCAGCATAACTTGGCTGACTTACATGTGACGAGATCTCTTCATAGGGGTGAGGTCAATGCAATTTTAAAAAACTTGAATTTTTAAAGCATATCTTTTTATTCATTCATTCATTCAATGCATGCTTATTGAGCATCTACTGTGTGCCAGGCACTGGATGAAGCACTGGAGATACAGCAGTGAACAAAGCAAAAATACCTGCCATCAGCAAGCTTATATTCTAGTTCAAGGAGACAGACAATTTGTAAAAGATAAATATGTGAATCTTTGCTCATGACAAGTTCTTCTGCTTCCTATTGTTAAGAATAATAGAACCAGAGAAGAAGAGGCTATGAAAGGTATGTTACAGTTGCAATTTTAAATCAGATTGCTTGGGAAGGCCCTGGTGAGAATGTCATGTGTCATATTTAAGACCTGAAGGAGGTGAGGAGAGAGTGAGTCTTGCTTATATCTGGGGGAAGAACATTGCTGGTGGCAGAAGAGTACACGCAAAGGCTTGGGGGTGGGATTGTGTCTGCTGTGTTCATGACATTCAACGTGAGTATAGTGAGAACTGGGAGAGCAGCAGGGGATAGGTCAGAGGAAACAAGACCAGACCATGCAGGGCTTCATAAGCCATATTAAGGACTTCGGCTTTTACTGTGAGTAAGAAGGAAAGTTATTGGACGGTTTCAGGCAGATGTTTGTCATGATCTGACTTCATCTTCATGGGAATTCTCTGGCTGACTTGAGAATAGACAGAAGGGAGGGGGGCAGTGTGCCAAGGGCAGGAAGACTGCTGAAACAATCTAGAAAACAGATATTGAGGATTTGAACCAAAGTGGCAACAGTGGAGATGAAGGGAAGTGGTTGGATTTTGGATGGGTGTTGAAGGGAGAAATGACAGTATTTGCTGAAAAATTTACTGTGGAGTGTGAAAGACAGAAGTCAAAGAAGCCTCCAAAGTTTTGGCCTGAGCAGTTGGAAGAGCAGAGTTGCTACCACCTACAATAGGGAAGATTCCAGAAGGGGACGGATTGATTATGATAGGAACTCGGTTTGGGAGGTGTTAATTTTGAGACCAACTAATGATTTGTTGCTGAGTGATTGTCCTGTCACCTCTTTGCCACTCTGAGCTTAGATCTAGTGGGTCCCAGTTTAAAAGCGGCCAAGTGGAACCAGACAATGGTTTAACTAGTGCTGACCCAAACTATGGGCCTCTTGTGCCCACATGTGATTCATCATAATTTAGGGGCAGCCTTCTGGGAGATACCAAGAGAACATGAGATTTCTCTCTCAATAAGAGCTCACTGTTATGAAATGTACTTGGCTAGTGAGGCCCATACACTTGTAATGAGCTGAATATAGATTCGACTGAGCTATAAAATAAAATAATAACTATTTTAATATATAGCATCTCCCTGCCAAGGCAGCTGAAGAGAAGGCTATGAGCAATAAAATTAGTCCAGAGAAAGAAATGAAAAACCACTGAAAACAGTCACCTTCTAAAAAGAAACAGATTAGAAGGGCCCAAGGAGGGAAACCATCACCAGGAGTGAAACTCACCAGATAGCGATAAAACAGTTGTGAGGGAAAAGGCCGGAAGGAAATTTTCCAGGCTGCTGTCTGTTGCTCCACTAATCACTGGAGTGACCTCATCCATCCCCCTTGGCTTCATCTTCCATGCATGGGTGATGACTCTAAAGCCTGAAGCAGAGCTCCAGGCCTCTGTTTCTACTCCCACTGGGAAATCTTCTCAGATTGAAGGGAGAAGTGACAGTATTTTCAGTACCACTCTCTTTCCAGATCTGGTCCTCCTCCTGAAAAACCTTGAAATTATTGTCACCTCTTCGTTTCTTCTCTCCTGCTGCACCCAGTAGGTCTGCCCTACCACTGTCTGTTTCTTACCATCTTACCATTTACCAGTCCATCATCTCCCAGCTGGACCATGGCAGCCTCCTAGCTGGTCATCCTTCTTCCACCCTAGTGTCTATACATTCATAAGGATCAGGTTTTAAACTGAAAATCAAATTAAGCTCTTCCTTAAAACCTTCCAATGAGATCTCCTTTCATTTAGATAAACTCCAAAAGACTTAAGTTCCATAAAATGAGGGACTTGCCCACCTCTCCAACCATTCTTTATGCCACTCTTCCCTTTGCTTAATTGATCTTCTGTCTGTTCCTCACACACATCAAGGTCTTTTTGGCCTGAGGGTTTTTGCACAGGCCTATCCCATTGCGTGGAGTGCTCTCCCAGATCTGCCCATGGTAGTTCACACCGTCTGCCCATGGTAGTTCACACCGTCTTCCCCTGACTACCTCGGCCCATACCATCATTGATTACTCTTGATCATATAACTCTAGCTAGTTGTTTTCATGGCACTTATGACCATAGGAAAGGATCTTGTTTATGTATTTATATATTACCTGCCTTTCCTACTCATATGCAAGTGCTGTGGGAAGAAGGAATTCTTTTGCTTCCCTCTGGATTTCCAGCACCTAAAATGTGGTGTAATATATAATAATATAGCATATAGCATAATAATGGCAAGAATTAATTGAATAATTGTTTTGTATCAGGCAAAATACATACCTGGTATTTGTCTACTTTATTCCCTGCACATTGCATAGTATCCAGTGCATAGTAGGCGCTCAAAATTTTTTTCATGCTGTATGAGTGAATTAATTCTTCATGTCACGCATTTCGCAGATGAGAGGTTACCCAGAGTTCCACCACATTTGGTAAGTGGTGAAGCCAGGATTTGAACCCACACAGTCAGAATAGAGCAAATGTTCTTGACACACAGTAGGAAGTTCCATGAAGGAATATCATAGAATGAGCATCAAGTCTTAAATCCAGAACCAGAAAACTCAGTAGCCAGAACATTTTCCCCCTGCGTTATAGACCTCTGCCTCCCTCCAGATGCAGCAGTTTCATTTGAGGCATAAGGAAGAAGAAATTGGAATTTGAAAGAAGCGTATTTTTGCATTTGAAACTTGACAGCAAAAACTTTTGACTGGCCCTGAGTTCAGTTACTATCGAGTGTGCCTGTGAAGACAGAGTATTTACATCCAGCTCAGTGTAGCCCACAGTTTGGAGTCTGAAATCAAATGGTTATTTCTGAAAGTATTTTATTTTAAAAGCCTTTGAGTGACAAATGATTTAGCAAGTTTTCAACACTGTGCTTCATGTGGTTTCGGTTGCCAGAGGGTGACTTACGGCCAAGCCTGGGCGCTCTAACCCAAGTGAGCTTACATGGGCCTAGGCAGTCACATCTTTTTTATTATGTTTAATAAAGTTTAGCACTTCTTCTCTTCTGAGTGGTTTATTGTCGTCCTGATGGTGGCATCTCAGCAGGCTAGGAAGGAATACCAGCCCGATAAAATAGAGGAGAGCGGATTCCCCGACCCCGTGCAGAGCAGAGGTGCAGGCAGAGGGCAGAGGGCTCATTTATACACTCTGTGGTCCAAACTCCTTCCCTCTTTTCTAGGCAGACTTGATATTTGTGGGCCATTAGGTCCTCAACTTGGTGTAGGTTAAAGCTTTTTTGAATATAGCTATCTGCTTACTACTATGAAATACTTTGTTTAATATCCACTTGTCTTTAATGTTTATTCTAGATATTTTACATGTATCATTTACTCCTTAAACAACTATTTTTGTTAGAATTAGATTTGATTTGTAAGGACAGAAATTCCTGGTAGGAAGGAGGCAGTTCATGTCCAGGTTAGGGATGTCATGGTATCAAGGACTCTGGTTCCTTTCACTTGCTGCTCTTCCATCTTAGCAAACTGTGGCCTACAGTCTGCCACCTGTTCTTAGAAATAAAGTTTATGCTCATTCATTTACATATTGTCTAAACCTACTTTTGCACTACAACAGAGCTGAGTAGCTGCCACAGAGAACATTTGGTCCACAAAGCCAAAAGTACTTCTTAACTGTCCCTGAAAGAATGCATTTGCAGATCCCTGACCTAGAACATGGTTTCTGCCCTCTGTTTCAAAATGGCTGCTCAAGCCCCAGCCCTCATGGCTGTATTCAAGGCAACGTGAATATAGCCTCCTTCTCCCTCCAAGGACATGTCCTAGAAATTGCATATATCCTTCTGCTTACATTTCACCAGTCAGAATTTAAACAAATGGTCACATACAGCTGCAGAAGAGACTGGGAGATAAGGTCATTATTCTAATAGCCATGTATCTATCTAAAAGCCAGAGATCCTGTAACTAAGAAAAACAGCAAAAAGTAGGGTGGGCAAC